>NW_022631035.1:9259445-9821129 GCF_010015895.1 Lontra canadensis | reverse complement strand
GTGTATGTTTGTGTATTTCTGGCTCAGAAAGATCTACCTGGGGCAAAAGGAGGAAATAGTACTAAGGGTTAATGTTAAATTCTTACTCCTATTTCATGTTGACTGATGATTATTAACACAACTATTATTAGTGTAAACACAATCTGATTTTAACTGATTTTTACAGACAAGTTTTTCCCTAGTAGCTTTAAATCTGATTACATTTTACTCTTCAAAGTCAGTGTTTGCTCCACTATGGATAATAAATTAACTTCTATTTCCATTAAAATCTGCAGGGTCTGTTACATACGAATGCTATTTCTTCCCTATTAGTGCAAAGAAGGTGAGCCCTTGCCATGGGCATCAACCAAAATGAATTGAATGGGCAACAAAAATCTGAATATTATAATTAATAATTG
Organism: Lontra canadensis; assembly: GCF_010015895.1. Classification (NCBI taxonomy): domain Eukaryota; kingdom Metazoa; phylum Chordata; class Mammalia; order Carnivora; family Mustelidae; genus Lontra; species Lontra canadensis. Next base: position 9,820,731 of record NW_022631035.1, on the reverse strand, counting down.
CAGGAAAGAAAGAAGAACTTAGTTTAAGTCTTTGACTATCTGGTGGAGGTTGGGGTCATATAGAGGTGTTCTGATAGAAGAAGAATACTAATTCATTTAAGCCTGTCCTCCCACCTAGTCAGAGCACATTGCTACCTCTCAAATGTGTAGATTCAGGACATCAAAGTCTGATCAGGAAGCTATGCAGACCTCTATTCTTGCTCATGTACTGCTGGTGGTTCAATCGTAGATCTCATTATTCCAAAGAACAGCCAGACTTCTGTTGTATCATCAACGATCATTTTGCTTTTAAAAATATATCCATGCCAGGGCGCCTGGGTGACTCAGTGGGTAAAGCCTTTGCCTTCATCTCAGGTCCTGGTCCCGGAGTCCTGGGATCGAGCCCCGGATCTGGATCTCTGCTCAGCAGGGAGCCTGTTCCCCACCCCCTCTGCCTGCCTCTGCCTACTTGTAATCTCTGTTTGTCAAATAAGTAAGTAAATAAAATCTTAAAAAAAAAAAAAATATATATATATATATATATATATATATATCCATGCCTATGCCAGAGATGCAATAATGAAGAATCTGACATAACCCAAATCTTGCCTCTGCTGGGAGATGATGTGTGTCTATAGTAGAAGCAAGACTGGAGGAGGGTAGAGGCCATGCACAAGGAGTGCCCAAGTATCTTATTATAAAGGAGAACCAGTAAATTAATAAGTCAGGAAATGACAGATGCTGGAGAGGATGCAGAGAAAGGGGAACTCTCCTACAATGTTGGTGGAAATGCAAGCTGGTGCAACCACTCTGGAAAACAATACGGAGGTTCCTCAAAAACCTGAAAACAGAGCTACCCTATGACCCAGCAATCACACTATCAGGTATTTACCCTAAAGATACAAACGTAGTGATCCGAAGGGGCACGTACACCCAAATGTTTATAGCAGCAATGTCCACAATAGCCAAACTATGGAAAGAACCAAGATGTCCATCAACAGATGAATGGATAAAGAAGATGTGGTATATATATAAAATGGAATACTATGGAGCCATCAAAAGAAATGAAATCTTGCCATTTGTGACGACGTAGATGGAACTAGAGGGTATCATGCTTAGCAAAATAAGTCAATTGGAGAAAGACAACTATCATATGCTCTCCTTGATATGAGGAAGTGGAGATGCAATGTGGGGGGTTTGGGGGGTAGGAAAAGAATAAATGAAACAAGATGGGATCGGGAGGGAGACAAACCATAAGAGACTCTTAATCTCACAAAAAAAAAAAACCAAAAAACTGAGCGGGGCCGGGGGAGGGGGGTAGGGAGAGGGTGGTGGGTTTATGGACATTGGGGAGGGTATGTGCTATGGGGAGTGCTGCGAAGTGTGTAAACCTGGCGATTCACAGACCTGTACCCCTGAGGCTAACAATACATTATATGTTTATTTAAAAAAAAAACAAAAAACAAAACAAAACTAAAAGAAAACAAATAGAAATGTTGACAGTGGCCATCCTAGTCCAAGAGCAAATCTTGCAAATTTTTGAAATTCAAATGTTGTTTAGAGTAAATTTTTCCATAGGTCTCCTTTAATAAATTATTGTTATTAAAAATAATAATAATAAAATAAAGGAGAGCCAGCCCACTAGCACACGGATCGCCTCAGCCTAAAAAGGGAAATACGAGAACAAGCTGTTTTTAATAATGGTCATTCTTGTGCTCAGCTAACGGATGAGAATGGGACATATATCTGTGCATTTTTATATATTTCATTTCACGTCTAGTCCCAGTCACTGACATTAGCAATTTGGAGCATGATCTTCCTCTTTCTCTAACTTAGGATTTGCCATGGAGATTTCCTCTTTTCTCACTGTTACCCCAATTACCCAGTCGGGAGCAAAAACACCTGTTGTCGATGTAGGTTTCCCCAGCTGGATGAAACTGGATCTCTTGGAGGAAGACCATTAGAATCTCAGGATAATCATGTAGAGCTTTTGAGGGTTAAATGATCAAGGTACAAAAGGATTTAATGAAATTAAATCTATGTGTTGGCTGAAATGGCTTAATACCATATGGGGCATTAGATGAACAGAAAACTTTGATTTAAGAAAGAAAGAAAAAGAAAGAAAGAAAGAAAAAGAAAGAAAGAAAGAAAGAAAGAAGAAAAAAGAATTCCAAGATCAAGTCTTGCCCAGCAGTTCCAGCTGTTCATGTATAATTTCCTGCTTGTATGGCTGTCTATACTGCCAATGTCTTTATTTCAGCATCACATGGTAACTGACAGTAGTTTAAAATTTTAACCGATTCCATTAATTCTGATGGCTGCCGTTTGATGTAAAGACCAAAAAAGAAACATGTCAGTCTCTTAGAGATACTTGATCAGCCACAACACAAAGATGGTATGAGTTCAGTTGCAACAGTAGCAAAAATATCTAGTGGAGAAATGTGGCCCGCGTTTCCAGGAGCACATGCCAGGAGGAGAGGAGGTCCCTGGAGCAGACCAAGGTCTCTTTCTTCAAAGAAGTTCATGTTCTCACCATTAACTGGGAAATAGTTTACAAAGAAAAGAAAAAGAAAGAGGGGAAGATGTCTACTTTAAGATACTTCACTTTTTTTTCCTGTCTCTAAGGAGACTTCAAGTAATTGACTACTTTCAGATTTTTGTCTTCCTGAAAAATGGGGATCATTCTGTGCGACTCTGAGTTCTGCAAAGGGGCTTTCTCTATAGATAGCATAAAGGTAAGCAGGATCAGCCTTGAGTTAAGTTTCTGATACAGGTCAAAAAGCTGTGGCTCTTCTAGAAGGAGGTAAAGAAATTACTGGCATATTTTATTATGTATGCCTAGTAGTTTAGAGCACAGTGTGAACACTTTGTACTTCTGACTGCTTGGAGTTTAAAGAGCACCAGAGTTCTTAATCAGCGTGAAGAGATTGTCAGAAGCTGTCACTGCTCTGAAACAAGGTAACATCAGAGAACCCGCATCGCCACTCACCTGTATCAGGTTATAGCTCAAGTAGAATAAGATGATGAACCAGATTCTCTGAACTAATAATGGAAAAGAGCTAGCTTGCTTCTGTGCCCAGTCATGCCTGACTTTTGTACAAAGAAAAGAATTAGCCTCCCTATTAGTCTTTCTCTAATTTCCGGAAAGAGGGAGACCTCTTGCAATGGACACATTAAGGTTTCAGTCATGGTAGGAATCATGGTGAAAATGATCCTATTGATATGTTTTGAGAACCATGGGCACAAGGTAGACCACGTCTCCTTTCAGTGTTTAGTGAGTTTTTTTTGTTTGTTTTTTTAGGTTATTATTTTTTTTTTTTTTTGGTCTGTTTTTCTGCTTAACTTTTCTTATCCCTTCATGTGGTTATCTTTTTAAGTTTCCAGTTGTTCTCTCAAAGCATACAACCACAAAAGTGACAAGATTAAAGAACAAGAAAGCAGAACAGCAAGTCCATTTTTCATCTGTGTCCCTATTGAAATACCACAGTACTTCCTGTAACAAGTTGAATGAGCTAGTTCGTGTCCACGGAATTTCTAGCGCTTCGGGTTAGAAACACTAAATCAAAAAAGTGATTTCCTTTCAGTGGTTATAATTAAATAACTTTACAAGAGGGAGCTTTCTAATGGAAGAAGATAGCAGGAGGTGAATCTTTTGTCCATCCCAGGTGGCTAACATGACAACAATGTTTGTCCCCCGTCCAAGAAGGCAGAGGCTGTCATCCTTGTTAGAGACGTTTGGGTTTGAATCTTCAAAACTAATGGACGAGCTGCTTATTACTTAGAAGGCAAACTATAAAAGAGAAAGCAAATAGGTATAGATATTTTTATTTGGTTAATCATCTATAGTGAATTACCTATTCAATTGAATAGTGAGCTTTAAAAAAAATTATCTTTTGGAACAAGTCAACGAAATTCATTATCCTACCCTGCAGCAAATCTTAAAATTAAGATCAGGACACATGCGTAGATGAAGAAATGCCATTTCTGAGTAAGAGAAGTTGGCTAAGAAATACAATTCTGCTGAAATTTGGGCGCGCTCCTGGCTTATTTGAAAACATTCAGGTCCACTTGAAAATGTTCTTTTTTCTTCTTTTTTTGTAAAGATTTTATTTATTTATTTGACAGATGGAGATCACAAGTAGGCAGAGAGGCAGAGAGAGAGAGAGGGAAGCAGACTCTCTGCTGAGCAGAGAGCCCAATGCGGGGCTCGATTTCAGGACCCTGAGATCATGACCTGAGCTGAAGGCAGAGACTTTAACCCACTGAGGCACCCAGGCGCCCCCACTTGAAAATGTTCTATCCTGAAACATCTACATCCGTGGATGCCACAGTCGCAGGATTATATTAACCCTCACGATTGTACCGCGAGGTTACAGATCTGGCCTTGGCAAACCACCGTGCAGGGGCCAAATCCGAGCCGCCACCTGTTTCTGCAAATAAAGTTTTGCTGGAAAAAAGCTCCAGTCATTTATCGAGATGTTCTCTGCGGCTGCATTAGCACTACGATGCCAGAGGTGAGTGGTTAGCGCCGAGACTATGCATGGTCTAAAATATTCACAGTCAAGCCCTTTCCTCAGGGGAGGCAAATTTTTCTGTAGGGTGCTGGCTGTTGCAGCACACGATTTACTCTTTGTCTTCTCCCTGGGCAGGGAGGACGGCAGAGAAACCCTCATGTCTGCCTGTGGATACGTGCGGCAGACAGATATGTGGATTAGTGCCTGCCACTTAGACATGAGTTGGCATCACAGATAAAATCAGTTTACTGTCACAGATTTCCTTTCTTCCTGCAGTCCCTAATTCACCTACTCACGCAGTTCCACAAAGGGAGGTTCACAATTTCGTATAATTAATTGCCTATAGAATAAGTGGTCCTCGTTTAGATGAATGACTTGATTTGCATGTTTATCCTGAGCTAGGTACATGGTGTGTTTACGCACACAGTACGTTTTGGTGTGTTGTGAACAAGCGGGGCATCCTAGGAGACTTTAGATCATAGTGAATCATGAAACTGTGGTCCAAAACGGAGGTCCCAGATTCCTAAAGTCGGGACCTACATCTACCGTTCTTCAGACACAGCACGGCACTCGAGGCCGGCAAAATTAAGTAATTGTTGATTCTGCCTTAAATTTTTTTTTCTTTTATTTCTTTTATTATTTTTTTTTTTCTTTAAGCTCTGTGACCAACATGGGCCTTGAACTCATGACCTTGACATCTATGTGGGAGGGCTTCACTCTCTCCACGATGTTATCATGGTGAGTATTACTGAAACTGTTGAGCCTTATTAGACATTCTGTAATTAAGCAATACCGATTCCACCTGCTCTGAGACAAGCCTGAGAATGGCTGTGGATAAGTGAGAGTGTGAAGCTGTCATTCAAGTTAGATCCCCAGTGAACACAGAGGGAAAGGAGAGGCGGTTTTGGGTGCCCATGGTGATGGTTCATTCAGGAATAGTTGGGCTTTGTTTTGTTTTTAATTGGCATGAAAGTGTTTGTAAGTGATTATCTCATGTAGACTCTACCTTAACTCTGTGAGGGACAGTGAGGGCAAAGACCAGCATTACTGTTGTCGGTTCATGGGACTCACTTAACTCACCAACAATTCAGGGTGAAACTGAAAAGAATCCAACTACTATGGGGGAGAATTTACAACTCAGAATCTAAGAGATTATGTCCAGTCTGCAGAATGACATGGTTAAATGATGTCCCAAAATCCTATAGCAAGGAATTGGCTCAGCTGAGATTAGAACTCAGGCAATAGGACATCAGAACGTACACAGCTGATGTCTACACGGACTCCAAATAACACACATCTATGTGGAACTACTACTGGTTATTCATATACTAACCCCCTTTATTAGTTTTGGCTCTTTCCAGGCATGGCAGGCAGGGCGCTGAAGACAGAGCCTTCAGTAAGGCATTAACCACGACACATTTACTTATTTAGTTACTTCTACCCTACCACAACTCTGATGGTTCTTGGAAGAAAAAAGAACTGGGTGCTACCAGACACGTAGCAGGAAGTCCTGACATACATCAGAGGAAGAAAATTTTCAGGTACGCCTACAAGAATGACTAGGAGTTTTGAGGAAGGTTGAGAGGAGGAAGATGTGTGGATACTGAAAGAACGTTCCAGGCAGAGGGGGCAGGAAGTATGAACACAACGGACATAAATAATCATGGTGAACACTCAACCATTCTCCCTGAATTCAAGCTCTACCCAACCCTGGTTCCCCAGTACTTGACATACATTCTTCCTCTGGCCTCTATATTTCCTTCTATCTCTTCCTCATAATCATTTGTCCCTCCCCCCACAGATTCCTTTTCCTCTACTCCTTTCTTAATGTGGTTGATCCTCAGGGCTCTGTCCTTAGACTGATTTGTCCCTGGCTTTCAATTCTTTGATTGTATCATCCACTCCATGGATTTAATGACTAACTATATAGTAAGAACCAAGTCTTCCTATCCAACTCCTATTCTTCTGAGAGCCAGTCCTGTGTATTTGGTTGGCTACAAGTGAATGGTTTTCCTTCCAAGTGTTACAGGTATATTAACCACCCTTTGGTCCCAAGGAAACCCTTATTATCACCCCCCGCAAACTGTTCTTATTCACTGTTGGGTATAAACTGACTTCACCAGAAACTCAAGTATAATTTTTTGCAACTTCTTTTCTGTAAACAGTTTTTTTTTTTCTTTTCCCCCTTTAATGGAGTTCTGTTAATTTTGCTTTTCAAGCTTCTCTCAAAGGTGAACCTTTCTTTCCACCCCATTGTCATTCCCATGTAGTGTTTCCCCCGTAACAGCTGCATCACCCCTTGCCAGTCATCCCCCACAACAGTCAGAATAATCTACCAAGAATGCAAGTCTGGGTGTCATTCCATATTTACACTTCCATGGCCCTTAGGATGAGATGGGGGTTCACAGGTCTCTATTCTGATTCCCACCTTTCATGACTTCAGTCCCATTTCTTGTCCTGCCTACATCCCACAGATTCTCAACCACTTATCAGACTGTGCCCTTGACTGTCTCTTACCCATTTTCCATGTTCTGGATTTGACCTCAGAACATCTTCTGGTACCCTGTGGTCGGTTAGTACCCTACCCTGTTACCCTGTACTACTTATGGTTCCATAGCTTTGTTAATTCCATCCCCAACGCTGCATTCCTCACACTTTATAAAACCACTTATTTAATTATTTGTGAATACAGGATACCTGTGAATACAGCTTATCATTACAACTACATCATCTAGCGTGGTGACTGGCATATAGTAACCACATTATCAATACTTGTTCATTGCATGAAATGAATGCCATCACCTGTAGGGTCCTATAACTGTAATGTCACAATAACATTAGATTTTGGATGAAAGACCAGCTTGAACCTTGGGTTTGCCACTTACTTTCTGTATTGACTTTGACATGCTACTTCTCTGAACCTCAAATTTAATCTGTTTAATAAGTTATAATGTCCAACTCCTTAGGTTGTTATAAAAGTTAAAGAGGTCTGTAAATGACTGGGGATATTTACATGGTGAACAAATGGGAGCTTTTAGCTGATTAATTTAGTTTCTTAGGAAGTGGAACTTCCATCAGATGCCTAGAAGTCTGGAGAGCACTGGTGTGATCTGGCATGGTATACTCCTTTCCTAGCTGCTTAATTTCTTGACCTCTTAATTTTAAATTTGATTTTCTGTAATACCCTGTCCAACCTTCCAAGGAAAATCCACCCACAGGGAGTCATAGTAGATCCTACAGATGATTCTTACATAGAACTTACTTCATGGTTAGAAGTGCCTTTTCCTGGGGTGGGGGGAAGGGGAATCCCTTTTCCTAATTAGTCACAATAGTTAAAACTAGTTAGAAAAAAATGACAGCTTTCGATTGCTGCTATAACAGATGGCCATACATTTGATACTTGAAAGCAAATCAAACTTAATATTTTATAGTTTTGGAGATCAGAAGTCTTGAAATAAGGCTTACTGGGCAAATACACTGCATCAAACAACACTTGGGTTCCTTCTGAAAGCCCTAGGGGAGAACTATTTTTTCACTTTTTCTGGTTTCTAAGGTGCCCACATTCCTCGGTTCATAGTCTCCCCCCCTTTTTTTTTTTGGTTCTTGAATTTTTTTTTGTTTTATTTTTTATTTTTTATATATTTTTTAAATTTTTTATTTATTTTCAGCGTAACAGTATTCATTGTTTTTGCACCACACCCAGTGCTCCATGCAATCCGTGCCCTCCCTAATACCCACGACCTGGTTCCCCTAACATCCCACCCCCCACCCCTTCAAAACCCTCAGATAGTCTTCCCTTTAGACTTCAAAATCCATAATGGCCAATGAAGGCTTTCTCCTACTATATCCTTCTGACATTGACTTTTCTTCCTTCTACATTTAAGGATCTTATGATTCCATTAGGCTCATCTGAATGATCCACGATAATGACCCTCTGTTATATTCATTTCATTAGTAACCTGAATTCCATCTGCAACTTGAATTCACCTTGACCACGCATGGAGACATAGTAACAGGTTCCAGGGGTCAGGATGTGGCTATCTTTGGGAGGATGTGAGTCTGCCTACAACAGCCACTCTGGCAGGCACTATACTAAGGGCTTTGTAAGTCCAGTTAATGCTCCCAAATGTGCTATGAGATATTATTAATCCATTTTATGAATAAGGAAATGGAAGCTTTGCAAGGCTTACTTTCTCACCAGTCACATCTGGCCACTGGCAGAACAGGATTCTGAACCTCTTTCTACTACCCACCATTGAGTTCTGAATGAGGTCCTGAAAGTTCTCGGGCAGGACCCTGTTTCTCTAGTCTCCTTAACAGGCTCTGGTTTCAGAGGTTTATCCGGTTCAAACTGTGAAATAAATGTATCTGTGTAGACACTCAGCAGGTCACCTGGGATACATTTTACTCACTCGGTTCTGCAGCAGCAAACACTGGGGAACCTAAATATTCAAGCCAGCTCCCGCTTTCAGGAAGAAACAGGAACATCCCTTGTACAGAGATCCAAAAAATCAAATCTGTAACTTGTGAAAAGGGAAGTAGTTTTATAGCTTGTAAATGGACTTGTTTTGGATACACATAACGACTACCCTGAAAAGACCCCTATTTCATTTCTTTCTTAATATCAGCAGGATATTGGAAGATTTCTTCTATAGGAATGAAATTACTCCTCTCCTATATACTGAATTCTTTAGTAAATGTCATTGGTATGTATTTCAATGTGGTTGACTCATTTATGGAGGTGTTGAAACCCTGCATTTCATGAATCAGATGTTACTGTGTTAATATCTGTGGCAATAAAATTCTAGGTCTGGAAATTTAAAAACACAGGAACAAGATCTCAATCAGTTTTTACTGAGTGACATCGTACAAGCAATCCAAATTCTGTTTAATAAACCCCTGTATGTTTTTATGGGTAAAGTAATGCTAAGTTCTAATCTCACACCTACTAGGTAATTCCACAAATGAAACCAAGTTTGCAAAGTTCAGAGGTAAACAGGCAGAATTAAAACTTCCCCTCTCCCACCCAATTCATTACGATTTCTGTTCTAATTCCTTTATCAAATACTTCCTTTCCCATGGTGCAGATATGATGCTAAAAGCTTTGAAGATAAACTTTGTTTTAGTCCATATTTCCTGTTACCCTTGAGGTTTAGGGGCTATAGTAAGGTAAAGGGAAGAAAGGGAGTGAGCTCACAATTATTCTAACGGACTTAAAGACAGGTTTAATCTTGGCTCCAATCAAGTTAACCCAGTAGAATGATATTAAAATACTTTTTTTCCCCATTTCTTTCATAGGAAAAAAGAAAGAAAGAATGTCTCCTTGCACTGGAAAATATACAAGTCCTCTTGGGATAACAAACATAATTCATTTTCACTCAGGCAACCGGTGAGATCACTTCCCGGTTGCTGAGCTTATAGGTTATTGAAACCACTGGGGTTTTGTTAAAAATAGCCTTCTAATAAATCTGCCCCTTCTTTTAACTAGGATAATGGTGATAACTTTCTTATGGGTTATTTCCTTCCTTTTAGGGCAACTTTTAAAAAAATTCCCAATAATGCATATGTCATGTAGAGTTGAGGGACACTGAGATATCCTGCTGTATCGATTTCTGTGCATTCATGAGTGGAAGTGTTAACTAATTTAAGTGTAGTGACAGGGGCTAAGTCAAGACCGTGCCTTCTCGCCTTTGAGTAGGTTTAAGCTTTTCTAAAATGCTGGACCATCGTGAGCTAAACCGATCTCTTTAAAACCTGTCCGTGGTCCTGGGATCCTGTCCTGCATGGGGCTCCCTGCTCAGCAGGGAGTCTGCTTCTCCATCTCCTTCTCCCTCTCCTTCTGTGCTCTTTCTTTCTCCCTCAAATGAATAAATAAAATCTTTATTAAAAAAAGAAAAAGAACCATCGTAAGGCTCAGTGTTAATCACGATAAACTCAAAAGAAGCTGTGTCCAACTGTTAATTTTATCAGATTTATTTTGCATTCAGTAATTTAATGTTAATGAAGTAGACTTATTCTACTGAATTAATATTGATAATTTTAATATTTGTTTTTCCATTCTTATTTGTATAAAACTATTAATTTTCTTTGATGTACAGTAATAGAAAAATTTAAATCACAGTAACTCCATACCTAGATTTGTGTTTGTGCTTAAAACACAGAAAATGGTATAACAAATAATTTAAAAAAAAACAATAGCAACAACAACAACAAACCTATCTGAAAGGGAAAAAAGCCATTTTCCCATATATTTTCAGGCCAAATGTAAGGGTTGCCCTCATTTTACACTGTAGGGATCTTCTAAAAATTTTGTTAAAACAAAAGTAAATTCAAATGTCCTATAAGAGCATCAGGGCTGGCACTTTCTTAGAGACAGGTGGTAAAATTGAAAGTTGATTTCTTAGGCAAAATCACTGGAGTTCCTCTTTTTAGGTAAATGCTGCAGCGAGAGCATTATGATAAGGCACTGGCCTGGAAGTCATGGTTCCTGGATCTAGCTCCTGGGAATGCCTCTCCCATATTAGGTACTTGAGTAACGGTTAACTCTCCTGACCTTTCAGTTTATTCATCTGTAAAAAGTGAATAATAGGGCTGCCTGGGCGGCTCAGTGGGTTAAGCCTCTGCCTTCAGCTCAGGTCATGATCTCAGTGTCCTGGGATCGAGTCCTGCATCGGGCTCTCTGCTAGGCAGGGAGCCTGCTTCCTCCTCCCTCTCTCTCTCTCTCCCTCTCTGCCTACTTGTGATCTCTCTCTGTGAAATAAATAAAATCTTTAAAAAAAAAGTGAATAATATTACCAACCTCGGTCTTTGTGTGACTTAATACATTCATTTAATGTGAATTAAACAAACAATAAAACAGTAGTAGTAGAAAGTAAGCTTCATAGAGATCATTCAGTGCATGGGGCACATTTGTGACCTAGAATGATTAGAAATGTGCCTAGATAGCGATCTTCTCTGGCCCCAGGGAAGCCTGAATGGCCAGACAACTTGCCTTTGGCCTCAAGCAGCAGCATCTTTTCTTTTCTTTCTTTCTTTTTTTTTAATTTAAAGCCAATAAATTCTTATTTAAGGAGTTTTTACATATGATTCCTTCCACTGCCAGTCACTGCTCATCACCATAGTTCCTCCAAAGTTAGAATCATAATCTTCAAAACAGCCCTTTTAAAAAGAACTTGATCAATCCACAATTGTCACTGTCACTCCAATATAACAAGAACATAAAGTAAGGTTCCATTTCCAGAGATGATAATGTAAACTGAAGCCAGCCTCCCTTTACTAAATCTATTATATTACGAGGTGCATGGTGATTAACAATACGGGAGGAGTTAGCAAAAAGACATCTCTTGGAGATCTAGGCATGCACTGTTCAGTATACTAGCCATGTATGTTCAGATGAGAATCTGAAATAGGACCATTACCAAATCACATATGGCTTATGTTACATTTATACTGGACAGGCTAATCTAGGCAATGGAAATAGAACAGGGTTGGTAAAATGTTCCCAATAGGCTGAATGCTAGCAAAGTTAGCAGAAAGAAAGAAAACCTAGTGGGAAAATTTTTTTATGGTCATGTCCACAGCAAATGAGAAACTGCATTCTCAAAGCCTTGGTAATGACCACAGCAGCATCTTTTCAATCACATATTTGGCACAAATACCTATTTATATACCATTTATGCACCAATATCATTTATATACCCAATCCCATCCTCCATGTTCCAAGACACAGAAAGGACTGAGAAGTGTAACTGATACATACATTATCAATTGAGTTTAGTTTATTACAACACATTTTAGAGCTCAGGAGGTGGAAATATCACAGGGAGCCTAAATAAATTGGCCAAAGTCATATAAGCAAGTAAGAAGCAACACTGCCATTTGACTCTAGGTTTATGCGACTGTGATGGTTACTTTTTCAGTGTCCACCAGACTGGGCTAAGGGATGTCCAGGTAGCTGGTGAACATTATTTCTGGGTGTCGAAGAGGGTTTTCAGAAGATATCAGCAATTCAATCTGTGCACTGGGTGAAGTTCTGCCCTCAGCAGAGTCAGTGGTCATCATCAGCTCACTGAGGGCCCAAAAAGAACAAAATGGTTAAAGGAAGGGTAGAGTCTTACTTTCCCTTCTTGAGCTGGAATGTTCCTCTTCTCCTGGCCTCCTACACTAGTTTCTGATTCTCGGGTCTTTGAACTCCAGAGCTTACATCGGTAGCCCTTCTGATCTCAGAGTAGGAGTTATATCACTGGTTCCCTTGGTTCTTAAGGTCATTGTACTAGGACTGAAAGATACCACTGGCTTTCCTGGCTTTCCAGTAGGTGGTGAGACTTCTTGGTCTCATAACTATGTGAGTCACTTCCTATTAAAAAAGTAAAAAAAAAAAAAAATCTGTGTGTATCTTATTGGGTCTGTTTCTCTGAAGAACCCTCACACACTGATGAAGCCTACGCTCTTATTCACCGAATTCAACCATGATTGTCATTAATAATATTTAGTCCTAATTAGTAATAACTCCAATTCCCTGTTGATTCACAAATTGGCCGGGTACACAAAGGGCAACGAGAGACCAAAGAAAGAGACCACCACTCCACAAGGGCAGGTAGCAGGTTTAAGAAGCAAGGGCACTTATGTAAGTGTCTTGTCGGGGGTGGCCTCAAGACAAGCAGACCTCTGCACCCACCCACCAAGTCGCAAAAGCTTCCATAGAAGGCTTAACTGGGTTCAGTCATGTTGAGACCATCTGGACAGGATTCAACACCTTACTCTCAGGACTGTTCTTGGAACAGCTCCCACTGCAGAAATGGTAGGTGGAGCATAAATCCTAAGGATAGGGGAAGGGATGAGGGGCAGCTGATTACCCAGGTCTAGCTCTGAGTCAACCAGCAGTCACGTCCTCTCAGTGACCTCCTCCGACATTCACCCCATTTTAAGGAACACGATAGGATTTCACTTTCTTGCACTCTTGAGGTTAGGGGTGGCCGGCGATGTGCTTTGACCAATTAAAGATAACTGACATGATTCAGTTCTTGGTAGAGGTTTCAAGAGCCTCCTTTCTTACTGTGGCAGTGACTAATGGAGCCCAGTCAAGGTGATGACTCTGCCAACCCAAGTGTCACTAGAATAGACCATAGTGAGGAAAGCCATCTTATGCAGTACATGTCATGTGAGCTACAGATACACTTTGGTTTTGTTAATACATGAAGATTTGGAGGTTTATAGCCACAGCATAATCCAGTCTCTCTTGACGCAATGAGGCTGCTGCTAAATAGGTAGTAGCTGTTCATGGTGTGCTGGGAAATTGCCTGTTGGAGGATGGAAGAGACCCTCATCTGTTATGCTGGGTGAATTTCGTAGTTTTAGATACTCCCACTATGGCTGATTTTAAGCTATTTACATGAGAGCACTGAATGTAGACTTGAAGTCTAATGGACAAAGAAAGATGAACAGAGGGGATGGGAAGGAAAAATAAGATAAAACAAGAGAATGGGGGCAAACCATAAGGACTCTTAACAATAGGTAACAGTGGGGTGCCTGGGTGGCTCAGTGGGTTAAGCCTCTGCCTTTGGCTCAGATCATGATCTCAGAGTCCTGGGATCAAGCCCTGCAACTGGCTCTCTTCTCAGCAGGGAGCCTATTTTCCCTTCTCTCTCTGCCTCCCTCTCTGCCTACTTGTGATTTTTCTTTTTTTTTAAAGATTTTATTTATTTATTTGACAGACAGAGATCACAAGTAGGTAGAGAGGCAGGCAGAGAGAGAGAGAGGAGGAAGCAGGTTCCCTGCTGAGCAGAGAGCCCGATGCAGGACTCGATCCCAGGACCCTGAGATCAGGACCTGAGCCGAAGGCAGAGGCTTAACCCACTGAGCCACCCAGGCGCCCCTACTTGTGATTTTTCTATCTGTCAAATAAATAAATAAAATCTTAAAAACAAATTAACAAACAAAAAATAGGTAACAAACTGAGGGTTGCCAGAGGGGAAGTGGGTAGGGGAAGATGGGATAAATGGTGATGGGCATTAAGGAGGACACTTGCTGTAATGAGCACTGTTTATTAATATGCAAGTGATGAACCACTAAATTCTACCCCTGAAACTAATACTACACTATATGTTAACTAACCAGAATTTAAATAAGATCTTGAAAGAAAAAAGAAAGAAAGAGAAAAAAAGAAAGAAAGGAAGGAAGGAAGGAAGGAAGGAAGGAAGGAAGGAAGAGAAAGAAAGAAAGAAGCCAAATGGACAAAATTAGCTCTGGCAAACCAGTAGGAGGCTAGCTCTCATATACCACTTCTCAAGGTATTTGGTTGTAGATGACTCCATACTTCTTTGAGTTTGCAGCCCAGAGAAGCAACATTGAATGGCATATTGAGGAGAGATGTTTATGTATTCCATTTTATCAAGAATATAATGGCCAAAGTAAATATCTTCTCCTAAGTACAAATCTTTCTTAATCTGAAATCCTTGCCACAAGGCTACCAACAGCTACATGACTGTTGGAGTCTATGTCAATTCTAAGCCATAAGATTCACTTTTTGAAAGAAGCATCAATCCTATATTTAGATGGGTCCATCAGAAACATACAGTACAATGATGTATACTGGAACACTTACATGTGTTTTCATGTCACCAAATTCTTTTTTGGATCCATCCAACATCCTTCTGACAGTCTCTTCCAAACAATAAGATTCTGAAATAATTTTAGCATGGGTGAGGATATTACAAGGAAACACTCAAAGATACATGATTACTATATATAGTCCTTTGTGGCAAAGATGAGTAGGTGTTTATCAAGCCTATTCTATTTTTCTGGACACTAGAAGACTACATTTTCCAGCCTCTCTTGTGGCAGTTTGAGACTAAGGAAAAAGTGATGTATACCACATCCAGATCTGGTCATACATGATTTTCCTTGCTGTTCATTTTCTTCCTTCCTTCATTGGCTAATGACAAGGGACCAATGAAGGACTCCAAATAGACCCTAGAAGGTAGTGGTACCACCAGAGGAGAAAAGCCAGAATTCTTAGGTCATTGGTGTAAGCCCAGCTGCTAAATGCTGACTGGACTTTCCATTGAGTTATTCTGTGTTGTAGCAGCTAGTGTTAATTACTCTGATTGATATCTCTTCTTATCCAGGAATCTTATTATATTTGTGTGGCACAAAAAGCATATTATTTTGGATTTTTATATGCATGAAGTAATTGGAGCACAGACTATTTCAGTGAAACAATCAGATAAGCCAAAACATAATTTAGATTATCTAAGCAGAAACAGAGGGAACCCAGGAAGAATATGACCAGGATTTTTCCCGAGAATTATGATTACTGAAGATAGAAATGAGTAAATCGTTTCATGCATCTTCCAAGTAGAGGAGTTGAGGTATTTCCTCCCTCTTCATTCTTAACTTTTAAAGGATAGCTGTGGAGCTTCATAACAGGAAGTTATTTTTAGGAAATATTTCTTTGAACAATGATGAAGTGAACACTATGGCCTATTGTTGAAACTAGCAAATTTTGTTTAGATCCAGATGCTCCAATTCTGGATATATTAACTCCTCACAGCTTCCTCCTGTTTAATTCTTTGTCTGCTTATGTGAAAAATGTTTTAGCAAATGTTTGCTGAAATTCTGTGATAAAAAGGACTTCTTGAATCAAATAAGTAATTAACAATCTGAGGAAGGCTGTGTTGTACCACCTAGATGGTTCCTGAAGGAAGGACCTGCTGAAAATAACATGATCAGCAAAGGCCCATTAGCTCCTTCAGTGGTGGAGAGCTGCCCCGCCCTTGGTCAGGCAAAGCCTGAATGTCTCTCACCCAATGACTGTCACTGTTGGGGTGACCAGTGATCCTCATTCCTGTGCTCCCAGTGAGGCTTTGTCTTTTTAATATCCCAGCTGATTTCTCCCTCTGCCCATTTTGGAGGGGTTGATCCCAAATGAACATCATTCACCCTAACCTCTATCTCAGCATCTTCTTCTGGAGAACCCAACTTGTGACACACACCGCTGAAGGGTTACCAGCTGATCAGAATACACATGCTTAAAGTGCAAATTTAAATAGAACTTGCTCTATATGAGAGGACACACAGATGAGTCCTCTGTTGAAGTTTGCTCTGGAATGCAGACTAGAGATTCTTAATGTTACTTCAAAATTTCTGACTGCTTTTTCTTCTACATTTGCACTTCACAAACCAAGGTACTGGAATATATGTTTTAAAAAACAAGTCTAGCAAAGGACGCTTTTTTCTTCCTGTATTCTAAGGAAAGAAAGGAAATTAATTAGTTGATTAATTTCGTATAGCCCATGGCGGTCAAATACAAATACACCATTTATTGCTGTATCTCCTCATTTTCTTTATAAAGAAAGAAAAAAAAAACAACTCTTGGGCCCATCGATGTTGATGAGAATCATTTTTACTTAGATCTGTCCTTTAGTTTCATACTACCATTCCATATAATGATTGTCTATGAAAATACAAGACAAAAGAAGTCTTTCAGTATCTCTTTACCATGACTGTGAACATCCATCCAAATAATCTTTTAAAATATATATATATAAAAAATATATATTTTATTAAATATATATATTTAAAATATATATTTTATTTAATATATATTATTAAATATATATATGCACACACATATATATTTTAAAAAATATATATTTTATTTAATATATATATTTAATAACATATATTAAATAAACACATATGTATATGTGTGTGCGTATATATATATTTAATAATATATATATTTTATATATATTTAAAAAGATTATTTGGATGGATGTGTATATATATTATATATATTATATATATATATTTTTTTTTTTTAATTAGAGAGTGTGTGCACACACTTTTGTGCATGGAGGAGGTGCAGAGGGAGAAGAAGACTCCCCGCTGAGCAGGGATCCTGTTGTGGGACTCGATCCCAGGACCCTGAGATCATGACCTGAGCCAAGGGCATTCGCTTAACCGACTGAACCACCCGGGTGTCCCCTTCCCCCATCCATATAATCTTATATGATGGTTCCTCTTGGAATTATAACCACTGAAACCTAGTGTGATTGTTCAGTAAAATAACAAATCCAGTTTATATTCTATATTTCTGAAGACTATAGCTGGGCCATTTTAATATAGAGCTGAGAATTATAGCTATGTTATCAGATAGCAGACACTACGAAACCTCTCCTTTGTGAAAATATCTCTGGTTTGTCTTCCCTAAGGGCTGGCACTTATCCCTAATGATCTAGTTCTTCAGATTATAAATAGTCCTTTGTGTATGTTGTTTAGATATTATATATATTGTTTAGTGTATATTATGGTCACTTGTTATTATAAATATCCTACATGAATTATCTCAATATGTCCCCAAAACAAACTTATAAAGAGAACATTTTTTTTCATGGTCATCCCATTTCACTGAGGAGGAAACTGAGGCCTAGAGATATCCCCAATAATGTGTCCAAAGGCAGTATTAGTACAGGTACAACAGGGATTCATACACAAGTGGCCTCTTGTTCACTGGGTTTTACAGTTAATATTTAAGGTACTGGTTTCCAGGAGACCTCCAGTAAAGAGTAAATACCACCCAAAAAGACAACTCTCTCAAATATCAGTTGTACTTAAATGCTTGTCATTTATTTACTAAGAAATTGATACACCTGTTAGAATTAATCCTGTCAATTTCTCTTAGCATTGCCTTGGGAGATGGGGTCCTAGTAAGATAGTACAAAATTAGGGGGAGTGAAAAGGAGAGAGGGATGGATCTTGAACAGGAATTGCTGTTTTGAAAGGGCAGTTTGGATGGGGAGTCGCACTAGTGGGTTCCTTGGGACCAGGGGACAGCAGGCATCTTGTGCATGGGGCTGGCATCTGGTGCATATAAAGGGAAAGTAATATGTTGCCAAAGAATGATCTTCCCTTTGGCCAGTCTTTTCCAACACTGTTTTAATTTCTCTCCATAACACAGTGACAGTGTGCTAATCTACTCTGAATTTTCAAATGGATTCAAATATGTTTGAAAGTCTAAAGCCATAGAAAAAATGTTTATCTACAAAATTAAATGCAAAAAACAACAACAACAACAACAACAATTTTCTTTGCTTACAAGATGGTAGAAACTTGGGCATGCCATGGTTAATACTTAGGTAACTAAAGGTGATCTCAAGGGATTTAGTTTCTAATCAAAATTCAAAATGCAAGCTCTATGGATTTTTGTGTGTGTTCTCTTATTCAATATACATTCTTTTATGAGCCATTTCTGTAATTCTTTTTGAGTCCCAGCACTAGAAGAGTCACACATTTTACTAAGAGTTTTAATTTTTCAACACACTGAATCCTTGATAAAAATCGAATGTATGATTTTTTTCCCCCTTCTGTAATCAAAGAAAACCAAATTCAAAGGCTCTTCTAGAATGGGCTTTCATATCTCAGATCATCACTTATCTACCCTACTCAGTTCCAGTTCTGTTTTCCTCAAAACATTATGATTGGGCAAGTCTTGTAATAACTAGCTTTGTGAAGGGTGGAACTTTTTGCATGGGCCGATTACAATGTTTATGTAAATTACTTCAAAATTTGGCAAATCCCTTTCTAGAGACAGGAACTCTTCCTGTTATTATTCCATGCAAATCGGCTCGACTCTCTGATCTTTGTATTATAAAAACAAAATGCCTTTACTGAATCCTGACATGTCATGAATTTGACAGTGCTAAATTGCTTCTCAAAAGCAGCAAATGTTCCAGCCTGCCTTCTTCTTCTTTGGAAAAAAAAAATTAAAAAAAAAACAACAACAAAACCTGTTCTAATTTCTTAACCACTGAAAAAGAGCAAAGCTCACATCAAGCGTGACTCATGATAACAAATCCGACACTTTTCTTTCTCCTCCCCTTGTCCCTTTAAAAGTTGATCATGTACTCAGTTGCCTTCTGACTCGTTCAAAGTATCCTAAAATTCTTAAGCAAGAGAGGAAGGAGTGTTTGGCTCAGTTCTTGAGGATGATTCAGTCAACCACTCTAAGAATGGGGGAAGACTGGCCAGCACTGTAAAGTACAATGGTATTGCCATGTATATACTGGTCATCTCCCACCATTTATTTCTATATTACCAGTTAGCTCTAAAATTAGCAACTGTTAAGAAAGAAACAAACAAAGCCCCTCATTAGGTTTAGACAACCAGTTACTGTTCTAAGCTCCAGGTCTCTAGAAATGCAAATTTCTGTGGCAAAGAGTCAAACAACCTTCCTTCCCTCCCCTTCTTCAGCTCTTCTGTCCAGAAGTCCTGACAGCTGTTCCCATGAACAGCTGCTTTTCTACTCCCAATCGTGGAAATGGTATGATGGTTTCAGAATAAAATTATGGGTATGCCTCCCACAGTTCTGGGATGGGTGGATGGTAATCCCAATAGGTAACCAAACCTATTTCAAAGGTCTGTCTTCTATTGCAAACAGGAATTGGTGTTGTGTCTGACCTTCGATCAGAAAGCTGGGTATAGCAATGAATATGCTCTTTTCATTTTAACATCAGATTGGCCCCCTTTTATTTTGATGTGTAATTAACACAATTCCAAAATTTAAAATTCAACCAGTTCTTACTGAGTTTTTACTGTATGACAGTTACTAGGCTAGGTTCTATTGACAAATACAGAGGTAAGTAAGGCATATTCCCAACTTGAGTCTCCATGGATGACACTTCTAAATTACCTGGACCCATCTAAAAGTTTCTAAGTAAGGACGGGACTTCGTCTTTGGTGTAGAAGGAGGCATTTATCATGTCTAAAGGCCCTTTTGGTTGTCACGACTAGGGAGGGGACTGGTACTACTGTTATCTAGGTGGTAGAGGTCAGGGATGCTGCTGAACATCCTATAATCACAGGACAGCTCCCCATAACAAAGAATGATCTGGCCCAACACTCAGAAGTGGTGAGGCTGAGAAAGTCCGGCATAAAAGAACTCCATAAACCAGTAGTGGAGATTAGAAAAGACTATCTGGCATTTCTCCAAATAAGGTTGTTCTTTTAAAAGAATAAAAACTTGTATTCATTTTAGTAGACAGAAGAGATGAAAAGTTGGTGGGGGTAGCTCTGAGTAAAATTGAGAAGTCTGTGTGTAGAACCATGCTATAGGGTCTTACCCTCTTTTAGAGATGACAGTGGTTGCAGATGAAATATATTGCCATACTGGTCCTTAAGATAACAATAGTAATGGCACCAACCCCAACAACTAACCTGTGTGCACTTAGGAGCTAAGCACTGTTCTAAACACTTCTCATATTAAATTTGCAACTACATTATCAAAGTGGATACCATTACCCTGCATGTTTTAGAGATGAGAAAGCTCAGGAGAGTAGTTAATCAATGGTCTCATGGTCACTCAGGGTGTATGTGGTAGAGCCTTGATTAAAACCCAAGAGGTAGAGGTGCCTGGGTAGCTCAGTTGGTTAAGCATCTGCCTTTGGTTCAGGTCATGATTCCAGGGTCCTGGGATAGAGCACCACATCTGGTTCCCTACTCAGCAGGAAGCTTGCTTCTCCCTCTCCGACTCCCCCTACTTGTGTTCCCTCTCTCACTGTCTTTCTCTCTGTCAAATAAATAAATAAAATCTTTAAAAACAAAACAAAATAAAACAAAACAAACAGAATAAAACCAGTGGTGTGGATTTGGGGTCTTTGTTCTTAATTACGAACGAATAAACTGCCTCTTCCTGTATGTGCCATCTACATTTTACTCCTCAGCTACACTCTAGGTAGGTGGGCTTGGGCAAGTTATTTTCTCTGTGCTTTACCTTTGTCATCTGTAAGGGAGCTCTCCTATTTGATTTTGGTTGTGGTAGGGTTTAACTGAGTTAGTGAATGGAAGACATTTAGAACAACAACAACAAAAAAGTTCTCAATCCATTTTACCCATAACGATGACAATGATTCTTCTCTGGGGCATCTGTGTTTTAGGATGGGGGGGCATTGTGTGGAGAGCATGCACAGCTTTTGGAGTCCAGCAGAGCTGGTCTGCATCCTTTCACTACTTGTAGTTAGCTACTCAACTTTGATTAAGTTAAGAAACTCTTTGGTCCTTGTTTTTCTTTTAAAAATAATGTTACTAAATGGAAATAATCCTTCAGAAAAAATAAATGTAAAATATTTTGTGGAAATGCATAGTTCAGTATCTAAAAGAGAAATAAATCAACAGAAATAAAATCTTAAACACTGGGAGCCTTCAGGGGAATCCTAATTTCATGTTAGCTTCCTTACTAGCACCTGATCATGCCATTCAAGTGTATTTTATCCTTTTGTAAAATCATCTCTGGTA
Source organism: Lontra canadensis (assembly GCF_010015895.1). NCBI lineage: Eukaryota > Metazoa > Chordata > Mammalia > Carnivora > Mustelidae > Lontra > Lontra canadensis. The sequence continues at coordinate 9,798,946 of NW_022631035.1, read as the reverse complement.
TGAGAAGATTGTCTTCTATGCTTAGGTAGCCAGCATAGGTCACTAAGAAGTTTTGCATGCTTATGGTAAATCCAATGTATGCATGTGTGTTTGTGTGTGTACATACGAGCACACACAGACATACATACGAACAGGCATATGCCCATAGAAAACCAGAGAGGACAAAGACATGGCCTACCTTGCCTACCTGTCTACCTTGTCCTCTTAACAGGTGGTCTAGGAGCGGGCATGATAGAAAGAGCTGGGGGCCATGAAAAGCTGATTCTGAAGGATGGTTTGAGAGCACATGAGCTAACAGAGGATTCAGGTAGTATGATTGGAAACCAGAAGTATATAAACATTATCCACAGTTTTTATCAATGAAAATGTCCATTACTTGGCTTTTGTTCTGTCTTAGATAATTGATATTTTTCATAGTTTCTCTTATATACTACATGTGTTTTGCTCTCTAAAGATGTTTAAATAAAACTGTCTTTCTCTGAATATATGTCTTGAAGCAAGGTCCTTTTTAGGAGGACAAACAATCATTGGCCAGGATGCAAATGTACGGCTCGGGAGACCACATGGTATACAAAGGCAAGATACCTGGGAGGTCAGTGACTAACAACTTCAGCTCTTTCATGAATAGGTAATCTGGCAGTGAGGCATGAAGGATATGATACAGGATCATGGCCCTTTTGGGTCATTAAGTACTCTTTTGATACATTGACTGTTTCCGAAGAAATGACAATTTTACTCAGATACAGATCAGTTACTAAGAAAATTGGATCACAGGATCAAGTGTGTGTCGTATTTCTTTTAAGATTTTATTTATCTATTTGAGAAAGAGAGCACGAGCAGGGGGAGGAGCAGAAGGAGAGAATCTCGAGCAGCCTCTGCTGAGCGTAAAGCCATATTATTCTGCAGGATCTAAGGGGTTATGTAAACAAGTGGATTAGTGTAATGCCAAAGAGGTTATAGAACAAGGAAGTCCTGGTTTTCTTGTTAGTGTTTTCTTTGTTTCACTGCATAGTCCTCTACTTCTACTTCTGAACCTAGTCAAGAGTCCAAAAGGACACCTGATTTAAGAGAGGCATGACCATCTTTGTAAGACGGCTCCTTGTGTCACATTATCCTTTGAGATGGGTTCTTGTTTCCCCTAAAAGTCTAATTATGATTGATTTTCTGTCCTCCTCCAAGAGTCCCTCAGGATGAATGGCATCTATCCCAATCGCTTGCAGGTATCTGGGTCCCTCAGATATCTGTCACGAACTGGATATGTCCATGCCTCAATCTTCCTTGGTTACATTATCCTTCACTCTGATCTCCAGAAACTTCTGTTGCTTTCGGTAAAACTCCCGTATGTTAGGCTCTTCACTGGAAATTTCTCTTCTGTTTCCATTTTCACATGAGCTTTAACCTAAGTTTTCTCAGAATCACCTAGGATATTTGTTAAAGCACAGGTCAAAGGGGCCCTACCCTCCCATCTCTGATCCATTAGTCCATGGCAGGGACCCAGAATTTGCATTTCCCTCACGTTCCCAGGTAATGCTGATGATACTGGATTGGAGACCGCATTTTGAGGACCAGTCCTCAAACAAAAGCTTGGTGACCCCCTGGGGACACAGTTTCCCCTACCTTCCTTTCAAGTGGTAACTGTCGTTCCTTTCACTCTTCACATACAATTCTAACTTGAGATGGTTTTGGTGTTTGCTTTGCTGCTGACAGCTGTTTCCTTACTATTTTCCTCCACTCCTTCCTGAAATACCCCACAAAGCCATCAGAGGATGGCACCTGCAACACTTCTTATGGCTGTTCCTACAGACTTTCCAGTCACTCCCTCTTCCTCACTGAAAAATGTCAACATCTGGCCACCCATTCGTCCCTCTTTTATGATGCCTGCTAACACTCTTGGTGTCTTCACTATCTACATACATGATCCGTGACCCTATCACCATTCCTCTTACTCCCTCCACCTTACTTTCCTTATTTAGCTTAGATTCCAGACCCCAAAACTCCAACTTGCTCTTCAAGCAAACCCTTCCTATATTTTCCCTATAAACCCTAACCCTGAAAACTTAAACCCAACTTTGACCATCCTGGGCCTGGACCCAAAAAACCTTACGCAGCTGGAAAAACAAAACAAACAACAGAGAATGAAGCTGCCAGTTTCTACTTTAAATATATGATTAAAAAAATTCAAAAGGGCTTTCCGCATAATGATAGCACAGTTCTCTAGTTTGGCAATCAGTAACTGGGTAGAAGTTGAGAAGGCTGTCCAGCGTCTCTGACAAGGGCAAGAACAAAGTACTGGGTGCGAGTTTGGATTTTAGAGTCAAACATATCTGAGTCTGTACTTGTCTCTGATTTTTGTCAGTTGAGTGTCCTGAAACACTGTCTTTTTTATGGCTTTGTTGCCTCATCTAGAAAATGGGAAAAATGACAGCATAAACTATAAACTTAAGGTTTTTTTTTTTTAATGAAGATTCAATGATAGAAAGCCTATCAAGTATTTAGTTCCTAGCGACCAGGAAGCACTTGATAAATATGAGCTATTGTCAAGAATGTTATTGAATTTATAACCCATCACTTAATTTTGACCAAGGCGGATACATCTTTGGAACCTAAGGTTAAAGTGTCCACCAATTAAGATCTGTTTCCACTTTTTCCAATACCGATTCTCTAAGTGCATCTGAGTGAGTTAATGTGTGTGTTGTCACAGCGTGGATCTAATTGGCTAATCAGAAGGATCTAATGACTTGGTCATTCTGCCGACCCGAAGTAAACTTGACTCTCCTGCAAAATCAAGTTGTAATCTATCGGCACATATACAGATGTTTTTCCTGGAATAATTAAATGTTTTCCAAGTTCAGCCATGGCCTTGTCTTCCACCTTCTAACAAGCAGAGTGAAGTGAAAACAGTTTAGAGGGAGCTGTAATGTACTAGTTAGTAAATCTTTTGTTATGAGACAGTAATTCTGGTTTCCTTAACAACCATTAAGTGGAGCCATTCATGAGATGTGGTCAGTCATTATGGAGAGAGCTGACAACAGGTGCAAGGCTTTGTTTCCAGAATTCAGTTCATCATGGCAAAATCAGATTATTTTTTAAGTCAATTAATAACTGACTTAGAAAATGGGAGAAGGGAGGGACTTAGGGGCACCTTAGAGTGGACAACAGAGGTCTGGTAAGAATAGTTTAAAAATTTATCAGTGGGGGGAAAGCAAATCAAGAAAACACTAAAGACAAAACTACAAAGGGTCAATATTGAGAAATTCCCATTAGTGATGGCAAGAGAAAGATGAAGAAGGTAATGATTAGCAAGTCCATAGCCATTATCACTAATGGCTGTCTTCCCATCTGTCCCAAATGCCACGAAACCATAAATATCTAATTATACTAAGTTTAATGTCTCGATAAAAAGCCCTTGTTTATTCCTTAGTACTTTCAGAGAGCAAATATTTTATTTGAGCAAAGGTTATTATGAAATTGAGATCACTGTAGACAATGTGGTTAGACAGCCAATTTTCTCCCCAGTATCAGGAAAACCATTATCAGCTTACAGCTTTAATGTGATTTAGAACATCACCATATTATAATTTATAGCTATAATGTGAAATTCCTACAATGTACAATTGCCTCTTCTGGTTTCAAAACAAAAAGGAAAATAACACACCCACGAAGAAATAGGTGGGTTAATAAGAGGAAAGCCAGTGAAGAAACTCTTGTGTTCAGAACAAACCACATTTAAAAAAAATATTTTATTTATTTATTTGACAGATAGCAATCACAAGTAGGCAGAAAAGCAGGCAGAGAGAGAGGGGGAAGCAGGCTCCCTGCTGAGCAGATAGCCTGATGCAGGGCTTGATCCCAGGGTCCTGGGATCATGACCCAAGCCTAAGGCAGAGGCTTTAACCCACTGAGCCACCCAGGCACCCCAGAACAAACCACTTTTAAAGCTACTATAGAATAAGACAAGTGGTCACCAAGAAATAATAAGGAATTTGCAAAAGTAACTTTCAAAATTGTAAAATCACTGCTATACATATAAACGCATTTCTTATTTTGTCATAAATGTTTAAAAATTTTTTAAGTGTCCTAAGTACACTGAATCAATATAAAACTAGCCAGAGGCGGCCCACTGGTACCTTTGAAACCTACTAATATTCTAGGATTGTTGCAAGGCTGAGATGATATATGTGACAACAACAATGCTTAGTATAAATAAAATGCTCAATAAATGTTATTAATAACATCACCATCTTCGTGATCATGATCTTCATGATATACTGTGAAAAGTATGTATATCCTGGCTTATCAAATAAACCAAATGATTACCAGCTTTTAAGATCATGGAAGTGTGTTTTCCCTTAGCTATGATACTTTTAAAAATTTAAGAGTTTTGAAGAAGGACTGATTCAATAGATCATAAACCATTTCATAGACTTGTTACAGGTGTAAAGATAAATAAGCAGGAAAAACAAAGCAGGTTATATTGCCAAGAGATGCTGTTTACAACACTGATTCTCAGTATTTTGAGCAATATTTGACAGGATCTGAAATATTTCGAGATTCACCACCAAGTGCTTTTTTTAAGTAAAGGACTTACTTTCTAATTGCAATATCGCATAATTTTAGAAAATTGTACAAATCACAAGTACGAGTTTAATGAAATTTTACAAGACGAAGCTATGAAACCGTGACCCAGATCTGAATGTTGAGCTTGGAAATTCTCTCTAATTGCCTTTCTATAATCTCTTTAAGACAAAAATAGCCACTATTTTAATTTGTAGCTCATAGATTAATTTGGCTTGTTTTTTTTTTTTTTGTTTTTTTTTTTTAAAGAATCTTTAGATGAAATCTTTTGGGTCAGGCATCTTTTTTCAACATTATGTTTATATCATTTTGTAAAAGATTTTATTTATTTATTTGACAGAGAGAGAGACAGCGAGAGAGGGAACATAAGCAGGGAGAGTGGGAAAGAGAGGAGCAGGCTTCCTGTTGAGCAGAGAGCCGGATGCGGGGCTTGATTCCAGGACCCTGGGATCATGATCTGAGCCTAAGGCAGACGCTTAACGACTGAACCACCCAAGTGCCCCAACACTATGTTTATATCATTTTAGCTTATCATAGATTTATCATTTCCATTGTTATAGGATATTGTTTTTAATACATTTCTAGTTGGAGTATTTTATATATTTATTATATTATTGTTAATCTGTATATTTACTATATTTTCTCTTTGTTTAGTGCTTCCAGCTACGTTATGTTCTTTCAAGGAACTCCTGTTCAAAGAATGTCCCTAATATTTACTTTAATGTTGATGATAAATTATCTTTTTTTTTCCTGGAAATATCTTTATTTCACTTTCATTTTTTATCAAGTTTGCTCCATACAGAATTATAGGTTAACTTTTTTGGGGAAGGGTTCTCTGGATGTTATCTTTTCTGCTGAAAAGTGAAATATCAAACTTGTATTTCCATTGAAGAGCATTTGTCCATTTCTCTAGGTGATTTTAAACTTTTGTCTTTGTGGGGTATTTTTTTCCCCCAAAACAATTTTAATTTGATATGCCTGTGTGTAATTTTTTTTTCTTTTTGTTTGGGATTTGTTAAATGTTTGAATCTATGGGTATTAACCATCTTTGGAAAATCATTGGTCAATATTCCTTCAAATACTGCTTCTGACCTATTCTTTTTCACCTATTGAATCAAATTTCACCTAGGAATCAAATTTCATATATTTTAGACTTTCTACCATGATCCACATATCTCCTATGTCCTTTTCTGTTTTTCTTTATGGATTTTAGTCTGATATTTTACCCACCTGATAGCTGAATCATTCTCTCTTCTATCTCATCTACAATCTGTTGAGTTTTTAACTTCATTTTCACTTTTTTCTTCTTCAGGTCAGGACTTCCATTTGATTTTTCAAATAAATTCCATCTCCTTTTTGAAATTGTCTAGCTTTCTGAATATATTATCTTTAACTTTCTATCTGAAAACCCTAATATCTGGATCACCTCCAAATCTGTATCTATTTTCCGAGGGTTTTTTTTTTTTTTTTATGGTCCTGTTTTATGACATGCCTCTTGGTTTTTTTTTTTAATTGGCTATTGGCTATTGTGTATGAACAATTATTGAGGATTTAAAGGATATTACCTTTAAAAATTTTATTTATTTATTGAGATAGAGAACATAAGCAAGAGGAGGGGCCGAGGCAGAGGGAAAATCTCAAGCATACACCAGGCTGAGCACAGAGGCCGACACGAGGCTCAATCCCACCACCCCAAGATCATGACCTGAGCTGAAATCAAGAGTCAGGCACTTTACCAACTGAGCCACCCAGGCACCCCAGATATTATCTTTCTATAGAAAATATTTCATTTTCTCAAGGCAGCCTAGGGTGTAGCATTGATGAGAGCTAAGTTGGTCTATTTCCAGAGTGCTCATTCTCCTGATCTACAGACCTCTCAAGCTGTCTACTAAAAGCCTGGCTTAGACCCAGATTATTATCTCTATATGCTATGAGACTGCCAATAGTTTGCTGCTAGTTAGCTGTCGCTGCCATTTTAGGCTTGATTTCTCAGGCTCTCTCCCTGCACACCTTTAGTATTAGCAAATGTCTACAGGGAATATCGGTGGATCGTGTTGGACTCCAATCTCTATGTGTTCTCTCTGTGGTCCCACCAGTCCTTGCTGCCTTGGTCATCCAGAGCTCCCATCTCTGTCTCTTTCTGTAATACTGCTGAAAATTCTAAGCCACTCCCGTTTTTCTTCTTCACTCTGCAGCTGTTTATGGATAAGCCTCAGATAGAAAAGTGGCCAAGAATGTCTGACTCACTTCAGTGCAGACTCTTCCTCAGCATCTAGAGTCTTCAGGTTCTTAGGTTCTTTCTGCATTTCTTTTTTTTTTTTTTTCCTCCTGAAACCTTAAAGAGATTTTCTGTTGTGAGATGTTGCATAGTTTTGCTGTGGTCATCAGTGGGAGGATTTGATTGATGCCAATCATCCCATGCTACCTGATTTTGATGTATGAATAATAATAATTTTGCTGGGGTGCCTGGGTGGCTCAGTGGGTTAAAACCTCTGGCTTTGGCTCAGGTCATGATCCCAAGGTCCTGGGATCGAGCCCTGCATTGGGCTCTCTGCTCAGCAGGGAACCTGCTTCCCCCTCTCTCTGCCTGTCTTTCTGCCTACTTGTGATCTCTGTCAAATAAATAAAATTAAAAAAAAATTTTAAAAAAAGAATAATTTTGCTGTCTGAATACACATGGAGAAAGGGCAGTGTCTATGATCTTGAGAAGTATAACACTGGGTCAGGCCAAAGGAAAATCACAAGTGCCAAAACATATAAGAGTTGTGAATCCTAAGTATTTAAAAGAGTGGTATTAGTGAATAATAGTTTTACTCAAAGAAGGCATAGTGCCCAAGGAAAAATATGTGAAACAAGTTAAATATGCGAAGTCTTAAAGACATTGAGAAATGCCAGTGTTGTAACGGAAAGTGCTATAAATATGGCTAAGTAGTTGTCTCCGTCTTCAATGCCTTAAATTGTGCCAACAAAAATCCAGCTGTTCAAAATAGCACCATGAAAAAATTACTATGCATGAATGAGTATCTCTTTTAAGTCAGTGTCCTGATGTAGAAGAGTGTATGTTATGAAGAATATGAGAAAGGAAACATCAAGTGTCTAAAAAGATCAGGATTTTATATAGCATTCTAGAAAAATTGGTGGGGGGTGGGGCAAAAATAAGTGGAAATATATATACTGTTACCAAGATAGAGTTAAACTGATGAATAAGAGCTCTAAATATAAATAATTAAATGTTTCTTAAACTCTAAATAAATGTCTATCATAGCAGTTTCACAGGGATGACTTTCTACACTAAAAGGATAGATCACCTGAAATGGCAAATAATTGGGAATTGGGATTTTGTTAATTTGTTTTATGTAGGGCAATGAGAAATATTCACGATAAATATAAAACCCATACAACTTAATAATAGAAACATTCCGTGGTTAATAAGAGGAAGGATGGGAGATATTCATTCCCCATAGAGTGATCCAGTCACTATAAAAATGAGTTTTTGAAAGGCTAACTGCTCAAATAAATGGTATTTAACAAAATGTCACAACTCTACTCTGAAATTAGTGAAAACATAAAAAGAGAGAAAGAACAAGGAACAATTACTGCTGAGGGTCTGAGGAGATACAAAATAGGCACTCTTACAACAAACAGTGAATAATATACCCAATGGCATAATAAAAAAAATTCAATGTAAGTAAACAAGAACAAACTAAAATGATTATATAAACCACTAGCCTAGATAATGCAGCATTGTTATTATAATGGTGGTTATTAACATTATGTTATACAATAATATCTATGCTATTCTAGTAATTTTATTTTTTATTTTTTTTAATTTAAGTTCAATTAGCCAACATGCCATTATAGTAAAAGTGGAGTCTAAATCTCTAATTTCAATATCCAACTCTATAAAATTTGCGGGAGCAAAAATTAACTGAGGCAAACTGAAATAATACAGTTGTTTTACTTGTATCATAAATATTATTTTAAACCTCTTATATTTTTTGTTTCTTCCACATTTTCTATATTAATCATTTAACAAAATAAGCAATGTTTTGGAAGCATTTTTTTCTCCCCAACATCAGCATGCCCATTTTCCAGAATAATACTACATCTTTTTTTTTAATATTTTATTTGTTTATTCGACAGAGGGAAAGAGGGAGAGAGAGAGCACAAGCAGGGGGAGTGGCAGGCAGAGACAGAGGGAGAAGCAGGCTCTCCACTGAGTAGAGTAGGTAGCCCGATGTAGGGCTCATCCCAGGACCTCAGGATCATGTCCTGAGCCGAAGATAGTGGCTTAACCAACTGAGCCACCCAGGCACCCCAGAATAATCCTACATCTTAATGCTCATACCCAGACATATATAAAGACTGCTCTGAGTTCTCCTGAAGAATGTGGTTAGGATCTCCTGTCTCATACAATAGGTCAGATTTAGTATGGCCATTTTTCCCGAGTCCTTTATTCCCTCCAACACATTGCTAAGCTTCCAGGGGCTTTCTCAGCTATATATTTATTTATATTTAGAGTTTAAACTAGAAACACTGGCTTCCAAAGCCCTTACCAAGGTATTAGATCCCAAATCATGGGAATAAATCTTATCCACAATCTCTCCCCTAATCAGTTTTATATTCTACATTTCTTCTCCCATAGAGCACACTCAAGTTAGCTTCCAGAACTCTTTTTCCATTTCTAGCAGTCTGCAATAATAGATCTAGCAGCTTAGTCTGTGTAATCCCCTCCTTGCTTAGTGGGTCCCACACTTTCCGTGTTTGGCCCTGACTCTGTAGGCCACTTTGCCAGGGGAGAGGAAGTATTAGTAAACCTTCATGTGAGCAAATACTGACTTTCAAGGGAAGAGCTTTCTGCTTCAGCTTCAGGTAAGTGGATGGTTGTTGACGTCATGCCTCTTGCCAGAGAACATCGGTCCATGAACACTATGGGATTCAGACTCTGGGCATGCCAGGTAACTGAAGGCATCTACCTGGAGAGCTTATTCCAAATTTCCAGGTCCCGGTTCTTCCCTTTGGGGCCCTGGCTTTGCTCCAGGAAACTTGGTTGGACTGGCTAGAGTCTCTTTCAAGTTTTCTTTCTCTTAAATAAACTCCTTGACCTAGTCTTCAGCTTCATCTGCTCCTCAGCTACAAAAATGAAGGTTTCTCCAACATTGACATAGAGGTATTTTGACTTTCATACTGTAAATGGGTAATTGGCTAACCTGAGCTTGACATTTTTTTTTCTCCTCAATGCATTAATAGGATTTAATAATGTGCAACAAATTTCACTGTCCTTATCATTAGTGACCCTTTCCCCATACCTCCTAAATGATCAAAATATTATAAAAACCAGTGCAATGAAAATCATTTTATGTGAATGTAATATTTTTATGAAAACCTATACTTTCCAAACAGTGAGAAGTATTTTTTTTTTCTTTGACTCTCTGTAATGTTGGACTTAATTGAAAACATCTGTATTCTTATGCCTACTTCGGTGGTCAATCTGTTGTGATATGTTTTGGTAGAAGTATATGAAGAAAATCACACACTGTGGTTCAGGAATATGCTTTGCTACCATACCAGTATTCAGTAAGTGGTGATTTTTCAAAAGTTATTTAAAACATAAAATCTGAAATGCATCAATGAACATTCTGTGTTCTGTAATGTTAAAATCCATTGTCCATCCTGCCCTTGGAATGTATCTTTTACTTTTTTTTTTTTAATATTTTATTTATTTGAGGGGTGCCTGGGTGGTTTAGTTGTTAAGCATCTGCCTTCGGCTCAGGTCATGATCCTAGGGTCCTGGGATGGAGACCCACATCTGTCCGGGCTCCCTGCTCAGTGGGAAGCCTGGTCCTCCTTCTCCCACTACCCCTGCTTGTGTTCCCTCTCTCACTGAAGAAGAGAGAAAGCATGAGAGAGAAAGCACACAATCAGGGGTAGTAGCAAGCAGAGGGAGAAGCAGGATCCCCGCTGAACAGGTATCTCCTTGAAGGACTCGATCCCAGGACCCTGAGATCATGACTTGAGCTGAAGGCAGATGCTTAACTGACTGAGCCACCCAGGCACCCCTGTATCTTTTTCTTTTGCAGAATTTTGTAGCATCTTGAATTGATCATTTGGAAAATATGGGTTCACAGAGTTACACGAGCCTTCTAAATATTGACACATTTTATTCCATAATATAAAAACATTGTTAATGTTGCCATGAAAATCCATTAAGTGTCTTAACTATCCTTAAGTTGCAAACTCACAGTGGCCAATATAAGGTTTCCAGAATTTCAGTTTTCTCATGAAAGCTCAAATGTTATCACTGACAGCAAATACTGCCAATTTAATTCCTTAAGCTAACGGGTTTACTTTGTTCATTAACCAAAAAAAAAAAAAAAAGAACTCTTCCAAATACCAAACTCTGAAAAACCATAGTTTTTTTGTCAGTTGTTCTTTCAGCAAAAATAGTGTTCCCTGAGAAAAGAAGCAAGTTCAGCTCATCACTCAAACAATTTCATAAACATAAGAAAGACAGCCACTAAACTTTGGTAGGCAGCTGAAGTGTTTTAGGATGGTTTCCTGTTCCATTACACAAAATAATTAAAAATATGTATACTGACTGCTGAGAATTGAATAAAATTAACAAATTTTACTGCTTCCTCCAGGATGTTCCTCAGTGAAACTGTCATAAACTGTTATTTTTTTTAATGCATGTTCATGTATGCTTGTGAAAATAACAATGGCTCGACATACATTTTAGTGCCTCTGCCTAATTTGTACTGAGGTAACGGCAGCTTTACCCACCATGACTTTTCCATCATTGGTGAAAAACAAATAACATCTTAGTGGTATCATGAAAATGTTCGGGTCTCTTGGACCTCATGAAGGAGTCTTGGGAATGTCCAGGAGTCTATAAATCAAACTTTGAAAACTTCTGTAATAACTTATTCAGTTCACAATAACATCCCTATTTAACAGATGTAGATCTATTTAGTGTTCCTCTCTTTCTCTCTCTTCTTCTTTCTATTTCTCACATACAAACACACACACACACACACACACACACACACACACACACACACACGGTACCAGGAAACTCAGGGAGGTGTGGATATATGTCCATGACTTTGATTTTAGTGATGGTATCTCATGTCTTTGCAAACGTCCAAATTCATTAAAGTATACACATTAAAAAGTATGGTTCATTTTATACCAATATCTTAAGTGATTTAGAAAAAAACAAAACAAACTTTTAAACCAGGAAGTCTGGTCTTACTGTCTAAACTATTAACTACTATACTATATTACCACTTAGAGTAGAACTAAAGGTTTCAAAACTGAGTTAAGGAACTATGCATTTCAGTTACAGCTCATGGCCCTGACCCTCAAAGTTACTGAAGATAATATTAAGGGACTTGGGATAGAAGAAAAACGTGAGCTAATTGCTAAAACAATGAAGGTTAAAATGTGTCTTGGAGACTGGTGCTTCATAATAATCAAATGGTTAAGGAATATTTTAACAGATGCCATAGACTTCACAAGAGGGAAGATGGTGAGTTGGAGCAGTGGAACAATTATTTATAAGTAGGAATAAGACCTAGGCAGAATTTTTCTCTCCCTAGGAGATGGTGGAGGGAAATAATGACTTCATTGGAGAAGGTAGTACAGATTTTCTTTGCAGAGGGACATGTCAGGTATCATTTAAAGTGGAAAGAGTTGTTTCTGTGAAAAAGGTCATTGACAAAGGATTTACACAAACTAGAACAGGATAAAACTACAGTAACACAGTAGACTGAATAAAAGAAGTGTATATTCCCATCCAAGAGTGTTTGGAGTTAACCTCCAGACATGTTTCTTCTTGGAGAGTAGACTAGTGTCTCACCTTCTCTACCTTCCAATTGTTGCTAGAAGGTTTTGGGTTAAGATCAAATAAGCAGAAAATATTTAACTTCAAGGAAGAGAACCTAAGAATTTCAGTATCTTAAGATGTGTGTTTCTGAGACTAAACAGCTGATAAACCAATTCTCTTAATTATATACAAAGTAACTCATAATATACAAAGTAACTCATAATTACACCAACCTAATCCCAGGTAACCTTGGTAGACATTTTGGTTTATGGAAGGTATATTACACAGAAGGTCTGCCTTTAAACTCACACACACACACACACACTACAAACCATAACTTAAAAAAAAAAAGTTGGAAAATTCCAATGATCTCCTTGTTCCTTCATTTATTTTTCCACCGTCTGTGTCTAAACTCAGTTATCAATGTACCATTTAATGATATGGTCACTTAAATGTATCCTGACCTAACAAACAGACCTTCATTTCAAGCTTGTGTTACACATAGTTTCCGATGACTTTTTTTTTCTTGCCCTGATGTTTCCAATATTGAAATTTTGCACCCTGTTAGACTCCAGTGTTACGAGATTACCTACACTATTGGGACGCTTTTCCCAGATTTATCTTTTTTTTTTTTAATTCCATTTGCATTGTATAATTCCAGTTGAAAACTTAACAACAATGTCTACTTCTTAACTTTTAGACTTTACGTTTTCCCTTGGGCTTTTAATATCAGCCTTCATTTTGCCTTGAAAATATATCTGACATTATTTCTATAATGAACTTTTTTCTAATCCTTACTAATGTCCTGACTTTTGTTTCCTCCCTGTGCCATGAACATTCCTTGCATATTGTTACGCATGTTCTTCCATCAGAAACCTTGATGACAAGATCTCGACTTGACTTCTTTCTCGAGTCAAATTTACATTTCATTCTCTTTGAACTATTTCTCCCAGTAATGCCCATCTCAAATTTAATTGAGAACCTGGGTTTAATTACACGCTATTCTTTCATTTTCATTTTGTTTGATACATTTTAAAACTTTTAGACTATGCCGCATGTAGCCACTTACTGGAGTCTCTGTCTGTTTCTTATCTTCTTTTTTTCCCCCCTTCTCTGATCTTTGCCCCTGTAGGAGTTGGGTCCTATCAGTCATGGCATACTATGTCTTCCCCTCCCCAGCCCCTTCTGCCTGGATTGAATTTGATCCTTGGCCAAGACCAGGCTAATCAGATTATCTCCCATGTAATTTTGGCATTTTGATGAGCTACACTAGTTGGTCTGTGATGGTTACTAGAAAACAGAATTTGCCAACTCAGAAGGAGTAGGGTGGCCATATTTCATCATGTTAGTACTAAAGAAAAAGCCTACTTTCCAAAGAAAAGAAAATAATGCATAGATGAACAGAAATGAGAAATGGACAACATTGCCAAGATGCTGGGTAGTTTACTAATTTTTGTTTGAAGGTCTTCCTGGGTAAAACTGCTCTTCCTTCTTTTGTGTTCCTTGAACCACCATGGGAACAGAGGATTTTTGAAACTTCAAACTTCAAACTTTGAAACTTGAAACTTTTCTGTCACTTGTTTACATATCCTTTTTGAGGATAAAAGAAATTGTGTTCTTTAGGGTGTATGTCCTATGTGCTCTATCAGGTTGTTTCTTATTTGTTTGGTTTTTAAAATCTGAGTAGAGGTTCCTCACAGATATTTAACATCTGGAGAGAAAAAGATGGTACTTTCTGTTACAAAGACCTCAGGCTAAATATGGAACATCCATGGGCTTTGGAGTCAAAGGCTTGGATTTGAACTTCTGATCTGTTCCTTCCTCGCTGGGAGTCACTAGGCAAGTGACTATTTGAGCCATGGATTCTCTTCCTCCTTTATCCTTTAATACATCGCCCATCATATAACTAGCATAGTGGGCCCTCAAACACAAGACTTTTGATTTGCCAAGTCTATTTTAGGCAGAGGTAAGCACATTTTAACTTCCTTGTATATTTTGTCTATTTGGGAAAAAAAAAAAATAACAGCCATCGGAGGGATTCTCACAGGCTTTTGCCAGAGAAAGCTTAGCAAATGGTGAAGAAAATGCACACAATGGAATGAGAACCCACATATAGAATAGCTGTTAAGGTAGAGTTAGCTCTTCTCAGGGCTTTGGTAGAAGCTGCCAATACATCGAAGTGGTTGTCTCCTACTTGGGAAATCACTGATATCCTGAGTGACGAGGAGACGTCCAAGGAGGTTTTTAATGGATGCCCCATTTTTAGCTTCTTAAATATTTGTCCATTAACCTTAATGAATCAGTCCAATTTGATAAGAATAAACAAAAGATTTGCTTTGTCTATGAAGCTCATTCTCCTAGAGTAGTGATTTACTTTTTCTTCATCTGATCGCATTTCCTCCACTTGTCATGACCTGTTCATGACTGTGATTTTGTTCATGTCCACCCAGGGACCTCCGTTAGACTAGAGGCTCCGTGAAAGCAAGAATTATTTCCATGCCTCTTTAAGATTTTATTGTCAGTGCTGCTAGAGTACTGACATATCAGCATTCAACAAACACTAGTTGTTGAATGAAGGAGTGAGTGAATGAATGAATGAGTTTGAATTTAGGAGGTAGAATTACATCTTTTGGGTCCTCTGGAAAATGCATTAAATTCAGAGATGTTGTATATAATTTACTTCGATTTATTAAGCTGCTAATACCTGCCCAGGACAAAATCCTTGCCTTTTAAAGTTGGCCGCCAGTAACTTTTCCCAGAAAGGAAATTTTAATAATTAGTTTTGTTTCATACATCTGTTAAACATATTTGTATAAAACAGTGCATGCATTTCAATTTTTTGAAAATCTTCCTTAAAGTCGCATTTTAACATGTGTTAGCTGGCATTAACTATTTATTAGTTTCACCTTATCTGTGCCCAAAATTAGGGCTAAAATGAGTTTAGAGACCACATCTGCCCCTATATATTTTTATCACTTTAAAGATACTTGAGTGATGAATGAATTAAAATAGCTGAAACCCATAGTTGAGAAAAGAATGATGAAAAAAGCAAATTGTGTATAGGAAGGGATGGAAACAGATACAGAAAAATGTAGCAGATGCCAAAAATACAGATGGGAGTTAAACCATTATTTTCAATGGTCTAAAGCCAAAATACCATATAAAGCAGACTCCTAGATTGGCAGATTTATGAGAGAGTCATAAAAACTAGTGATCATAAAGTTGTTAGAGGGGGAAAAAAGTCTAAACACCATTTACTTTGATTAGAGTCAGGATTGAACTGAAGTAAATCTCAGAGGGGAAGAGGAATGTGGCGGTCCAGTAAATAAATGTCTCCACATTATTCACAAACTGTACTGGCCTTTCTGGGAAAGACAAGTAGTGGGAGATGTCATCTTATCACCCACTTCCTTAAAATGACAGTAAGAGCTGATACTTACGGAGGGTGAATTTCAGGCCAGGCTCTTTAGTTTCAGTTCTGTCTGTATATCACCACCTTGGACTGGACTCGATCATCTCTTACTTGAGTTACTACGCTGGGTTTCATCATGTCCCCTGTTTCTGCCCAGCCTGCCCTGTCTCTTCCCAACATAATTACCAATGGATCATTTTGAAATCCTAACTCTGATGGTGCCTTTGCTCTGCTGAAATCTTGTGATTGTTTCCTCTTTCACTCACAATAAAATCAAAGTCCTTTCCATGGCCTTTGAAGTCGGCAGGATCTGACTCTCTGTTCATTCTTTGACTCTGTCTCCTCCCGCTTCTTTCTCCCTTGGTTCCAAATACTTTGGCCTCCATGCTGTTCTGGAAACAACCGGAGCTTGTTTGGAACTTAGATCCTACGTACTGGTTGTTTTCTTCACCCGGAATGCTCTTCCCCCAGATATCTTCATTGCTAAGTCTCTGACCTTACTAACTCTGTTTGGGTCAACGGCCACCTTTTCAAAAAGTTCTGTGGCTATTAAAACCCCAGCCCCCTCTTCAACCTATCTTGGGCATTCCCCATTACCTCTTATCCTGCTCAATCTTAACTTATCACCCTCTACCATGCTACATCATTTACCTATCTATTTGTTTTGTAACTACCTTCTAGCCCTCGCCAGAAATGTAAGTCGCTCAAGAACAGGGACCACGTTTGTTCACAGATCTATCTCAAGTGCTTAAAACAGTGTCGGACACAGAGCATGCTCAACAACCATTTGGTCAATGTTTGCATTGTCTCACCGAATCCTCACAATAGTTTTATCTGAGGTTTCACTCTTATGGCTAAGAGCCTGTGACTGGGTTCCTTGATTTCTCATTGATTTTAAAATTAACGTATAAAATTCACATACATTACAAATTCTTTCTATGATGCAGTTTTAGGAACAGAATTGGAGTAGAGTTTAAGGAAACTTCTGAAACTCGAGAGAACTTAGTATCTTAACAAATTATTTTTCCCATAAATAGATTTTAAAATCCCTGCAGCGAACAGACAACGCTTTTATTGACATTTTTGCTTTGAAAACTGTAATACCATGATGAAAACTCCTTTCAAAACATTAGAATCCATCTTCCATTTTTGTTTACATCTTGGGATTCCAGTTCCTCACTTCCACTAAAGACTGCCGTCATTTGCTTCTAATTGGGCTGCGTGTGCACTCCATCTCAATTGCAGGGCAAAGCTGCCTGAAGCATCTCATTAGTCAGAGGTTGGCAATAAACATCTTCGGCAGCCCACATTTCTGCCAGGAAAGGGCTTTGCTCCTCTGTCCAGCTAATGGTGTTCTAGGCTCCTAATTGTCTCACATTAAAAAAAAAAAAAATCCCCCAATATTTAAGTGTCCTCATCAGAAAAACAAAAAGCAACCATGATATCAGACCTAAAGCTCCATGACATAGTCTAGAATGAGGGAACCCAGCTGGCTCAGCAGTCAGCCCCAGAGAGATGAAGAGGAAGCATCCTACCCACTTGCAAGACCCTGGGGAGATACTGCTTAAGCAGGAAACCTGATTCCAACCCTCTTGTTCCCCCCACCCCAGCCCAGCTTCTTTCCCTTTCTCTTCCTTTTTGTGGTGCTTGAAGACTTCGTGGTTGGTGAGAAGGTCAGAAGAGGTCAAGGAATTTTTTGAAGTTGTTGTCACAAATGTATTGTGTATTTTCCCAATCAAGGGCATTTTCAGGAAAAAAAAAATCCAGGAATAGCTTCCCCATCCCCCAGCTAGACAGGCCAATATAAGATGTGAATGTCACCTAGAAGATTGTGAAGGAAGAAGGTATAGTCCAGAAAACTATTTTTATTTATTGAGCACAGTAGGAAAGAGCCCAAGTTCTTAACCTGGGACCACATACTGGTTGTTCAGTTCAGAATGATGCATGTATAATGACAGAGCAGTGACCAGAACATAGATTAGTTATTAGCAGTAAAAGTAGCTTTAGTGTTCCTACCATTGAACAAGAATTGCTAGGAGTTCGATCTTATTTAACCCCATCAACAACCCTGTAAGGTAGGCACTTTATCTTCTCAATGTACAGGTGAGGGAATTGGGGCTTTAATTGTCACGTAGCTTGCCCAATGGTTGTTCCACACGAGGGTACCAGTCACACTGCTCTAGCACATCTCCATGAACAACAGATCTGATGCATGGATTCATTTGGTTCAGAAATAAAAATATTCATGTTTCCACACTTGGAGTCGGTGTGAAATTTGGATGCCATTGTGGTCACTTCCCATTATGTAATCTTGCTTTGTTTTGTCATTTTTGTTCGCCATCTTGCCTCTATTTTTTTTTTTTTTAAGATTTTATTTATTTGACAGAGAGAGATTACAAGTAGGCAGAGAGGCAAGCAGAGAGACGGGGTGGTGGGGGAGCAGACAGAGAGCCTGATGTAGGGCTTGATCCCAGGACCCTGAGATCATGACCTGAGCCTAAGGCAGAGGCTTTAACCCACTGAGCCACCCAGGCGCCCCTTCCTCTATTTTCAACAAATGTTTACTGAGGGCCTCTTGTATGCTGGGCACTGTAAAAGATGGGAGTTATAGCTTTGACTACAACAGAAAAACATACCTTCAGTTGCAATGTCTGTTACAGAGAATTCATGACTTGATAGTGGAGATAGATGATGGTGAATTATTTACAAAGACAACACCAAACATATTACCTTTCCAATATAAAATTAGAACCTGGTATATCTTTGAGAGCTTCTCAACAGCTCCTCTTAAACAGAAAGCACAGTTGGCTCGGCTCCCTAAGGTCTAATTTGGGAAGCATCAGAAACAATTTTTGTCCTTAAATAACTTTTGGACTTGTACAACACTAAAAATCGCCACCTCAAAAACTAATTTCTTCTGGCTAATGCAATGTCTCTTGATGTAGCCGTCATCTTATATATGCATAGCTAATATATACATGAATAGATCTAGTGAGTTTAAGGATTTGACATTTGTGCAATAATTATAAAACCCAATTATTATAAATTGATCATATTACATGACAAATACTTTCTGTAAAAAGATTCACTTTCCTGGTTTTATTTTTTTCTTCAAACTCTCTACCCAACCTAGGGCTTGAACTCACAACTCTGAGACTAAGTGTTGGACATTCTACCTACCAAGTCCATCAGGTACTCAGACTGACACTTTTGATGGCAGAATGAAATGGAAAAATCCCAGGCTGACTCTGGGAAAGTTGGATTGCTGGGAACACTTGATGGAGTTGTCCACATAATCCCACAACCAGCTGTGGAAGTGAGAACTTTGACCATGTTTTATATTCCTTGTTATTCCCTTTTGTCTCTGGTACTTCAGGTGAACAAAACTGGAAGTTTGAGGTGTTCAGTGGGATTATGCCCAAACAACCATTGCTCATGATGACACTGAAGGGGTCTTATGGGTTCCCTTTGTTGGGGTCACCTGCTTTCTTTGGGAAGATAATGAGGGGTGGATATTGAACGGCAAATGAAGTAGAGGGCAGATGGCTTCCTCTGGCATCTCAAAATCCAGGCCTCCCCACTGTACACCTGCTTGGTGCCTTGAGATGATGACTTTTGTAGCCCTTATCAACTTGTGTCCTTAAGAGTCTGATGTCCATTTGGGTTCAGCCCATGAGAGCATCAACCTGTGCCCACAGAGGTCCGCTACTACTTCCCTTGATTGTTTCTCTGCCAAGCCGTGGTGAGGTCCTTGTTGATTTCCTCTTCCAAGGCCATAACTCTTGTCAGAGCCACCCTACTGTCCTCTCTGATTTTCTGCTACTACACCCTTATCTTGCTTGTTTAAGCCTACTTTAATAACAAGTTTAGCCCTATGGTGTTTCACTATCCCCCTGAGTTTCCCTTAACTTCCTATATCTCTATGAATATTCCCCCTTTAAACTTTCCTCAAATTCCCCATATTTTCAGCCTTATCCCAGATTGATTCATACCATGTTAATAATAGATAATATTAGCTATTCCTGATAATAACATATTCCTGATCATAGCTAAACTCCTTGAGCCAATGCAGTTTGATATTTATGTATTCTCTTTCCCTGGACATTCGTAAATATTGTAGTGTCTCTTTTTTTTCTCTTAACAGTTCATGAAAAAGTTTGATGAATCTCCCCCATTTTCCACTTGAACAAACAGAGGCAAGTTCAATAATCCATCCAAAATTAACCACATTGTTAGGAGCAAAGTGTTGAATCCAGGAAGTTGTATACCCAGTACACTGATTGGTAGAGAACTTTATACTGAGAGAGGGAATAGCTCTAAAAACAAAACAGAAAATTAAAGAACCAGGGCCAGCCAATGGTGATATGCAAGAACTGTAAAAGAACAAGAGGCTAAGTTTATAAGATGAATAAAAAGTTTCCAACACTCGTGTAAATCTAAAAATGTATTAATGCATTAGAACGCATAAGCTAAAAGGTGTTCAAGTGCCAAGTACTTCTTGAAGCAAGGTCCTCTCTGAGTTGAAACATTATTTGTTGCAAAGTATGCAATTTCCAAAAAAGAAATATTTGAATTATCCCAGAATTAAAATCTTGCTTGACTGCCATTATCACATTTTTGTTCTCTAAAAACATCCTCTTAAATTTTCTACTTCTGAAACATCTTCTTTCTTCTGCCGAACAGAACCAAAGGGAAATTGAAAAGGAAATAGCAGTGGTACAAGATTTAATTCAAATTTAAGGATGGGGGACCCTTTAACAACATGGATTTGAACAGTGCAGTCCACTTTTTTCCCCATACAGACAGTATTGTGAATGTATTTTCTTGTGATTTTCCTACCATTTTCTCTCTGCTAGCTAGCTTTATTGTAAGAATATAGTATATAATAAATACAGCACACGATATGTGGTAATTCAACAACAACAATAACAAAACCCAGACTCAACAGAACAAACTGGTGATTGCCAGAGGGGCAGTGGGAGTGGAGAAGGGCAAAACAGTTAAGGAGAATAAGAGTTATAGACTTCCAGTTGTGGAATAACTGGAAGGAAATGGAACTTTCTGCTTAACAAGAATTAAGAAGAAATAATTCTGCTTCCTTTCTGTCAGGTATTTTAAATAATTTACAAATGATCTTACCTCTATAATTCCAGCATAATAAACATAATTAAATCTAGTTTTGATTTTTGAAAATGTTGAGTGCTTTAGGAAAATTACAGTTTGGATGCTCACTGCCGTAGGCAAAGCAATAGGTAGAAATTCCGTAAGAGACAGAAACAAGCTCTAAAAATACCCACTGAGTACCACTGAAGGTTTTTTTATTTGTTGTGCATATATTGAAATGATGTTTTAAGCCCAGTATTTCATTAAGGAAAACTGACATTGCAAATTTCTTGTATTAACTAATAAATGCAGGGATCACAAACCATAAATTCTATGATTTAATATTTATTTAATTTTGGTTTGTTCTGGTATTTATTCAGTTTAATTTGCACGTTACCTTGTTTGAGGTAAGAAGTACTGTTGGGCCTATTTTTCTATGGCATGTAAAAGCTGCCTGTTAAGTCAATATCAAATTAAAATTACTGTCTACAGTTGACCATTAAACAACATAGGGCTTAGGAGTGCTGACCATCAGAAATCTGTGTATGACTTGACTCCCCCAAAATTTAAGTCCTTGCAGCCTACTATTGACTGGATGGCTTACTGATAGCATGAAAAATGAATTAACACATATTTTGTGTGTTCTATATATTATATACTGAATTCTTACAATAAAGGAAGCTAGAGAAAAGCAAATGTTATTAAGAAAATGATTGGGAAGAGAAAATATATCTACAGCACTGTGCTCTGTGTGTGTGTGTGTGTGTGTGTGTGTGTGTATGTTTAGAACTAACATTGACCCTTGAGCAACGCAGCTTTCGACTGAGTGGGTCCACTTATATGTGGATACACACACACACACACACACACGCATGCACATATATATGTATATATATACACATATATACATATACACATATATATGTATATGTGTGTGTATATGTGTATATGTGTGTGTATATATATATGTGTATATATATATATGTGTGTATATATATGTGTGTGTGTATATATATATGTGTGTGTATATATATATGTCCACATATAAGTGGACCCATTCAGTCAAAAGCTGTGTTGCTCAAGGGTCAATGTTAGTTTCTTATATAATTCTCTCTATGCATGATTTAGGAATCGGTGGCAGCAATTAACATAAAATAACTTGAGTCATCTCGAGCAAGAATAGATAAAAGATAAATAGATAAAATTGATAAAATCAAATAACTCAGAATTAGTGATAGTGCTGGGTATCAGCAAAGGACATACACTAGAAATGTCTCCAGGGCTGCTTCTCCTGAGCCTGCTTCTTTTTCTCCCTCCACCCCCTACCCTGACCACCCCCGTTGGCTTTTCTTTTCCTCTTTCTCTCTCTACTTGAGATAATTCTAGCTAGTGGACACCCTCTCAGTCCCAACTCCAAATTCTATGCAGAGAGAAAGGGACCGACTCATTTTGGATCAAGAAGTCACCTGTGGCCCATTCAGTTACGGCCAGGTCACGAAACAAAGCACCATCCATAAGGGGTCACCTCTCATGAAAAAGGGAAATAAATAGAGAGAAAAGAGATTTTCGGTGACCTGGGAAGACTCACGAATCTTTACACTTGTCCATTTGTTAATGGTTTCTGAGCTCAACCGAAGACTGTTTATTTTAAGTGCCCTGCTTTAAATATGTTTTATTCCCTGTCATTTAAAATTGCTTTTGATTGCTTTTGAAAATAAGAGGGCTATAAACCTTTTCAAGGCAAAGGTTAAATAGGATCATCTTGGAGTTCAAGTCAGAATATTTGAGGAACAAGTTCTTACGTGGGGGAGAGAGTGGGGAAGGTGAACATATTTTGATTGTTATCGATTCAGTGTTCTCTCCTGAAATTTATTGTTTTCTTTATTCTCCTTATCTCTGCTTTCCCAGTCCTGAATATTGGAATTACAGTCCATTATAACATACTGTATTTTATATTAGAGAATACTCCAAAATTAGCAAAAAGTAGAGACCAAGGAAAACAAAATCATAGCTCCCTCCCCCCAAAACAAGTGACATATACATCTCTTGCATCTTTCATCCAGTGGGGCACATGCTGGCATTTGAAACCATCACTCCAGAAGGTCCTTGCTTGACTGTAAACTACCCTCGCTGAGCAGGTCTGGTTCCAGGCCAGTTTCCAACCTACTTTGAGTGATTCTGGTTGGTCTTTGGCTTTGGCTAGAGAACTGGACTCTTTGATTCTCAATTCTTAGCTTCTTTTGCTGATTTTTGTTTGTCTTCTTTCCCAGATCATCTGGGTTTGTATTTCTTTTGCTAGGATTACATACCATAGCTGGATTCCAGCTCAACGTATGGCATCTCTACTGAAACAATTTAGTTCTCCAAGAGGAGATCAGAAGATACCTACGTTTTGGGTGGCATATTTCAATCCAGTTTTTGGTATCCAAATAGTGACTCTTTCTCTTTATGGTGTTACTTGATTTTATGTAGTTTGTGCCAACCTTTTTCAATTTTATATTCTATTGCACTGATCAGATTGATTCTGGGCATGTTGTCTCTCTTCACATGTGTAGCACCTGACATAAGCTTCAGCATCTCTCTCTCTCTACCCCTTGCCTCAGATAATCCAATTACATCAAAGTAGAATTTAACATTTTACTTGACAGGTGGAGGCAAGGACTTCCACTGTATTGCCCATCTCAAATGTTTCAAATCTTCCCCCACATTAGTCTCCACAAACTTCTTTGCCTTTCAGAATTTCTTCTCTCCCTTCGCCACTCCCCAACCAGGCAATACTTAACGTTATCCACCACTCTCTTCCTAGTGCCTGTCCCTATTCCTCTCTCTTCTTTCCTGTTCAGAGGAATTTGATTAATTTTACTATAAATACACTTTTCCAGAATACAACCTTTCCCTCACTGTTACTTAGAAAGAAATGAGGAATTATAAGATTAAATTTTTTTCTTACATTCTAGGACTTTAAGAAACACCATTTAAATGGCTGATTAATATTAATCACAACTGACTTATTGTTTATTTAAACCCTTCATTACCTCACATTCAAAATGGTTTCCTTTTCTGACTACAACATGAAATATAGTTTGTACAAAGTTTTAGCTCTAGCTTTTGATTGTTCTGGTCTTAATCACCAAGCATTTACATACTAGGTCAAAACTAGGAATGCTTTTAATAAAGAATTCCAAAAATATTTTCTGTATATTTTTGGCATCAATACATGAGTGAGTATTTTCTTCTACCTAGTTAGATATGGGTATCATAGTTTTTTCAAAAAGGTGTTAAATAATTAAAATGGCTTATTTCATTTGCACATTTATTTTTAATGGGTCATATTGAATAACTGTTTACTAATTTTATTTCTGAGTTTAATTATAATTTTATATTGGTGTTTTGAATAAGTCATGAGGGATTGGGTCATGCTGTGATAATGTACTAACCCCAAAATATCAGTGTAAAGCCATTTTGGATCCAACAGCTCTCTTGGGCACTTCTCTCTGGGGCACAGGACATGCTGTTCCCAGTTTGCAAGTCTACCTAGCCTGCTTTTATGTAATAATTGGAACCCCGACTTTCTAGTCTGGTATGTCAGCAGAATAGGTCCCATACAGATTTTCACTGCCTCAGCCTGCAAGGAACATGCTTCTCCTCCTCTTCAAATTCACTAGTCAGAGCCTGCTGAATGGCTCCCCCCAGATGCAAGAACATAGAGAGAGGGGAACCAGATATTTCTGAGAACCAGCCATCTCCAACACATGCATAGTCTATCCTTCATCATAGGCAACTTAAGGCACACAGCCTCTTTGTATAAAAACATCAGCATTGGACTCTCTCCTTTGCTGCAGACTTTTTTTTTTTTAAGTTTGTTATTTGCCTTTAAATTGTAGTCTATTCTGAATTTGCCAAGAGTTTTCTGTCACAAAAGCTGAAATGGCTTAGGAAGAATCAAAAAGTGTCATTATATCATTTGTAAAGAAAATGTCAGAGAAACACGTGTCAGACTTCGAAGCGTTTCTCTAAAGAACTCTTTATCAGTTAAGTCCTGAAGGGAGTGAAGGATGGAATCAAAAACAATTGACTTAAGGATCATGATGGAAAAGAGAAA
Source organism: Lontra canadensis (assembly GCF_010015895.1). Classification (NCBI taxonomy): domain Eukaryota; kingdom Metazoa; phylum Chordata; class Mammalia; order Carnivora; family Mustelidae; genus Lontra; species Lontra canadensis. The sequence continues at coordinate 9,773,926 of NW_022631035.1, read as the reverse complement.
AGTGCCTGGAAAGAAAGGTATCAGATCAACCGTTTTGTGTTAGGCATTCTATCTGAAAATGAGTTCTGGTGGTTCTAGAACTTGCTTTGCTTTCAGTATGGTTAAAATTTCCCCAGGAGACGTTTGGATTCTGTCGTCTTGGAAGAAGGGCACCCACACAAGTGAATTAAAATATAAGCTAAATTCAGCTTTGTTCAAGTATGCCTCCACCTAGTGTCTCTGCTCTGCTCCCCATCCTCCGTCCCACCCACACCCCCAGGAAGAAAGACAATATGAATTTATTCATTCTTAAAGGTAAAATGAGCTATAAGATGTTTGTTTGCATCTTTGATGTCTCTACCGACTCATAGCACGAGGGTTGTGTTTAACCGCAAATAACTTATGAACACTCTTCAGTAGCCACAGCTCTGTGATCTGTCTGGAATCAGGCAGGAAGTTTGATAGAAACAGTATTTCTGAATTCTATAGATAAGCTTTCCTAAAGTACTTCTCTGTGCTTTCTTCTATTTCTTTTTTAGTTTCTCGCAACACACATTTCATTAACTTTAACATCTGTCATCTTCCTGCAAGATTTATTATGCAGGTCAAAATCACATGCCATTCTTTTTTTTTTTTTTCTTCTTCTTCTTCTTCTTCTTCTTCTTCTCTTATTGAAAAGAGCAATTTCAGCTGACACAATCCAAGGCATTGATTCTGGGTTGTTTTATTGCAGAATTCTGACCTGAAAAATTTTTAATTTGAATTTAGATTGAACTCTTTGTTTCTGAAATTGCTTCCCTGTACTTCTTTATGTAATCTTTCCCTTGATTTCTATTACTTCTGTGGTTTCATTTGTTACAGATTTTATAGAGTTAGAGAAATCAAGGATCGGGCATCCCTACCCTGCTTCCAAATGTAGCTTATAACTGACTCAATTTTGCTGAGGGGATGATTGTTAAGCAGGAAAAAAGGAATAAAATCTCAACAAAGTAATGATTCATACCAGTTAGTACAAACTTACCCAACAGAAATGACCTGATTAAAATTGGAGTTGCTATCTGCTAGTAGGAGGTGTAGGTAGAAAAATGGCAGTTTCCTTAATAAAATGGAATTTATTAAGTAGCTAACTCTTATAAAAAGCTGTTCTCCTGAAATATGCTCTATGCATTCACAACATTTAAGGGGAAAGTGACCTATGATATTCTTTTTTTTTTTTTAAGACTATTTATTTATTTGACAGATCACAAGCATGGGGAGAGAGAGAGGGGGAAGCAGGCTCCCCGCTGAGCAGAGAGTCTGATGCGGGGCTCTATCGCAGGACCCTGAGATCATGACCTGAGCCAAAGGCAGGGGCTCAACCCACTGAGCCACCCAGGCATCCCGACCTATGATATTCTAATTGAAGAGCATCAGAGCTTAATTTTAAAAGCCTAATAAGATGGACAAGAATGGAAAGGAGGAATCTCCTGTATATTCATTTCATTTTCAGAAAGGAGACCCCCTTCCTGCGAAATGAGTCATGGATGTCTGTGGGGGACACTGGTATCAGGTAGGGTGCTTCATGAGGAAATAACCAGACATACAACGTTTACCTCGTTGGGTAACTAGTTCTGGAAAGAGAGTTCCTAGACTTATATTTCACATAGATGAGGTTTAGGAAGCTCATGAAGATCTAGGATCCTAGTAGAAAGAGTAAGAATACGGAAGTTTGTAAACTTGCCAAATTCCTAAGTGTTTTTAGCTCTTCGGTGACAGAGGGGAAGAGAGTTTTGTTCGCAAACATATGGCCAAAGTTGATAAGATCTAATTATATGTTTGCAGCTGTTTCGAACCTGTAAATATCTGAAGTTGGTCAACACTATCGACGCATGACAAAAGCAGTATAAATAAAGGAAATTAGCTAAAAATTGAAACAACAACAACAATCCCTTTTGAAGGGAGGAAATTAGGGGCTGAGTTTTCTATGTGTGACTTAAACAGGATAAAGATCGAACAACAATGCTCTACGAACATAAAACGTTTGCACCTCATTAACAGGAGCTCTGGAACCAATTTCTTTGTACGGGAAAACCTCTGACAAAATTCTCACCAGTTTAGATGTAGTTTGAGCAAATAAAAATTATCAGGGTTGTTAAGGACAATTTTGGTCATTTAGATGAAATTAGATAACTCTTAAAAACAAGTCAAGATTTATTTTGTTGTTGTTGTTCTTACTTGTTTATTTTATTTTTTTTAATTTAAGTTCAATTAGCCAAAACTTTAACTGAATGGTTTTTAATAGAATGTAAAAATAAAAATAAAAAAAAAAATAGGGCAGAATACAATGTTTCACCGGAAAGGCTAACTGAATGGGGATTTGCAAGGGCAATAGTTCCATAAATAAGATGATCCATTTTCCAAAGAACTTCATCAAAAGAACAATGAAAATTACAGATAAGGAGCCATTTGTGTGTTTAAAGGCAGGAGTATGGGTGGGAAAAGTTGAAGGAGTTGATGGATCTTGATCATTCAAATTCTAAAATATGTTTTAATAAAAGAAAACCTAGGTGATTTTATATTAAATCAATGACATATTCAAGGAAACAGAGTAATTTATATGTTAATTTCTTTATCCTTAAATCTCCTCCCAAAACCTGTGTCCATATCTGAAACAGAATGTTAACTATATTTGCCAAATAAAGGTAATATCCCATGGGACCAACAAATTTAATATCAGTCCAATAATGCTTATGCTATATGTATATATGTGCAGGTATATGTAAGTATGTATTTGTGATATAGTGCACATTTAGTTACATATGTACCTTGTTTTAATGGCAGAGGTACAAGACAACAACTTGTTATTTATATGAAAGGGGGAAGGGAATATTCTGGCATGATTCAGACAATTGGCCTGGTGGGGCAGTCCCCTAGATATTTGTGCATTTACCTTCTGTCTTGTGGGGCATGTGTTTTACCAAGGACATTTACCCACTTCATGTTAGCCACCATCATCTAGGAAGCCTTTATTGATACAACTGGCTACTGTGATGTTCTGCAGAATGTCCAGCTGACCAAGGTCACTAATCACAGAACAGAATCAATAAGGGTATTTTTAAAAATTCACATTGACTATACCAGTAGCTGGATGTTAAGTGCTCATCTCTTCCAGTGAAGAGAACTCATCCTACTCCATAGCTGTAACTGAGTCTTTCATTTGGTTAAATTTGCGTTGGTCCATTATAATCCTATCTATTTGATTCCCGTAAGTGTTATACCACTGAATTGAACTGGGACCTAATAGGCCTCACCAATGTCACTGAAGTCCTGGGGGGCATTGCTAATACTGCATCCAACTTAACATCATGGCTTAAAAAGAAGAAGTTTCAGGGGCTTCATTTGAGGGCTCTTATTCTACAAGATGAGGGGTCTATCAGCACCTAAGTAGATCCATCCTAGATATGCACTTGAGGACAAGGGAAGTAATAATGGGATGAATCTTCTGACCCATTTAAATCATTGTCAGATGGACCAAAGACAGATTTTTTTTTTGTTTCTGTGGTGTCCATAAACCTTCACTCTGACAGAAGACTATGATGGGGTTTTGAGTCTCCTACCAAAGCCAGTTCAAATCTTGCATCTAACATAACATGCTTTAAGAAATCTGGTCTCCTTGAAGGAAAATTTTAATTAGTGAATTCAATGCCTATGAACTGATTTGGGTCTAGAAATGTTATTGTGATCTTTAGCAGTTCTTGATTTTGTTCTGATTATATAAGGTAAGTAATATAGTTGGATATCCATCTATCTTACTCTGGAACATTTTATTATTTATTCGTCTTCATCATAGATGCCTGTGAGTCCAGTGACATGATGGCCTCTCTGCCCTTATAGCCCATTGTATGGATTGATCTGCCTTGTCTCTGTGAGTGTCTCCCCTTTAATAGTGAAGAGACCAGATCCCTAGCATCTCTTACTTCCAGCTCTAGAAAGAAGCCATCTCCTCAGGCTGCTTAAAGATACTGAGGACCACTCACAAGTGCATTTTTCAGTGCCTCAAAAAAGGGGTTGTCCTTTTGCTCTCCCAGAGAGCCTACTTGGGTAGTGGTCCTCTCACTTCATCTAGCATGTGAATTTTAACACACCTACCTCCCTGAGCTTTCTGAATCCTTCCATGGCCACAGCCATACTGGTACCTCTGTCTTATTTACCTTTGACCCTTATGGTGTCCAGATTCAAGGAGATACTCTAAAAGGTAACATGTACTATGTCCAGATGTATTTGCCATACTGAACTGGAAGTCTCCAGAGAGTCCTTCTATATTAATAAGCTATCTCTCTTTTTTTTTACAAGTTTTTATTAAATTCCAGTTAGTTAACACACAGTGTAATATTAGTTTCAGTTATATCATATAGTGACAAAGCACTTCCTTACATCACCAGGTGCTCATCACGAATGCACCCCTTAATCCCCATCACCTATTTATTTTTTTTTCTTTTTTCTTTTTTAATTTTTTAAATTTATTTTCATCATAACGGTATTCATTGTTTTTGCACCATACCCAGTGCTCCATGCAATCTGTGCTATCTCTTAACTGACCTTGCATTCGGCCTGTGTCTCAATCCAACATCCTCAGTATATACTCCCACTTAATTAGTCCTGAATTATATAAACATGTTTGCCAGTCCCATGATGCTTCTCTCATATGGTGCATTTCCTCTCAGAGCAGGGGTTGTATTTCCCTCCTTGGACTAAGCTCAGACCAAACTCCAATTACTGGAAGCAATGAATGAAGGTAGCAAAAGACTTCAGGAAGGCAAGCATGATCTAACCCAGTACCCACTGTAGGTGAGATCTTTATATTGGCTTTCGCAAAGGGAAATTGCTTTCTTCTCTAAAGGGAGAAGGGCTGCTTTCTCTGTTTAGGGGAGTTCATGGAAATCAGAGGGTTTATGATTCCCCAATTCTTATACTCATCATCCTAGGTTTCAGAGTCCCACTCTTTTCCTTACAGGGATATGATCTTGGCATAAGGGTCTTGCTGAGTTTGTGAGTTTAGTCTCCTTGCAGTTCTGTTACTCTCACAATCAAGTCCTAGATTTAAAAAAGTCATAGTCCTAAAAATATTTTTTCATAATATTTAAGCCCATTAGTTACTGCATGACCCAACACTTTACTGTTCAAGTGTACTTCACACCAATCCACTTGTGGTAGACAGAGTAATGACTCCCCAAAGATGTTTGCACCTTAAGAAGATTCTGTAGATGTGATAAAGTCATGAACATTTAGATGAAGAGATTTTCCTGGATTATCCAAGTGGGTCCAATTTCGTTTCAAGTGTCCTTAAAGGTAGAGAATCTTCCTGTTCATGGTCAGAGAACAAAGTGGTATGGGAAGGACTTGACCTGGTTTGACTTGACCCATCCAACCATGTTGATGGCTTTGACAATAGAGGAAGGGAGCCATAAGAATATAGTCATTTCTCAAAGCTGGGAATGGTCCTCAGTTTACAGCCATCAAGAAAATGGGACCTTGGTCCCATAACCACAAGGAACAGATGAAGTATATAAAATAAATAAATGGATGATATACACATATGCAGACACATGTATGAGTATGTGTGTATATATATCTGAATAATATTAAAATTTCAATTACACATACATCAGTTTTATCATATCCATAGGATTTTATCAAGTGAGCACATTAAAGGTCCAAAGAAATGTCAATCCATTCTATAAAGCAAGCATGTAATAGGTGTTCTCTAACTAAATGTAATACACCTGGACATTAATAATAAGTAGGTTACAAGTTCTCTCCAAGCTTTTAGAAATTAGAAAATACTTGTGAATAACTCAGATCACTGAGAAAGTTAAAGCTGCAGTTGCTGTCTATCTAGTGATTAGCAGTGGTTAGAACAGTTAGAGCAGTGTGGACTACAGCCAAGGTTAAAATTCATAGCATTAAGTCATCTCCACTATTAATTACAAAGTAAAAGTTAAGATTTATCTGAGGACACCGGAAAGAAAATATGAATAAAAGGGTAAAGGATATGTGTGCCTGGGGGGCTCAGTCAGTTAAGTGTCTGCCTTTGGCTCAGGTCATGATCCCAGGGTGATAGAATCAAGCTGCATGTTGGGCTCCCTGCTTAGCAAAGAGCCTGCATCTCCCTCTCCTTCTGCCACTCCCTTGCATGTGCTCTCTTGCTCTGTCAAATAAATAAATCTTTTTTTTTTTTTTTCCTTAGGGTAAGGGATATAGTAGGAAGAAGCTTATAAAATGAGAAGTTGTTTAGGTAATACAAAAAGTGAACTTGCTAAGGATATGCTTTTTTTTTTTTTCACTTTTAGGTATACAAAAAAAAAAAAACAATTTTGGGAACAGAAGTGGTGAAAAAAACTACTGGTAAAATATTTTTTTAATATTTTATTTATTTATTTGACAGACAGAGATCACAAGTAGGCAGAGAGGCAGGCAGAGAGGGAGGAGGAAGCAGGCTCCCTGCTGAGCAGAGAGCCTGATGCGGGGCTCGATCCCAGGACCCTGGGATCATGACCTGAGCCGAAGACAGAGGCCTTAACCCACTGAGCCACCCAGGCGCCCCCTGGTAAAATATTTTTAAGAAGTATAAAGGACAAGGTATAACTTCATTGGAAAATGTGGTTGCACTGGATTATCACCCAGGAAATATAAATTATGTAATATGAATTACATAATTGTCTCATTAACATATGAAATGCTATGAAGCAAGAAAAATGAAAAGGCAATGGGAAAAATATTAATAGAAGAGAGAGCAACAGATACCAGATCCATTTTCTTCTAAAGGAGCTAGCCTCATCTTAATTTATAATGAAGTGATTTTAAGACGAGGGGATATAGACCTGCAGACCATTTAAAAACCTTCACGGTATGGAAATCAGGCAATATTCAAGTCTTAGCCTCTCAAAGACCGAGGACTTCCCAAATATGTTGATGTTACATTATTTGAAAGATTTCTTAAAATCCCCTTCTAATTTTATCTCCCTTCCACTTTTCCATTCCAGACCCAATAACTGTAACCAGCCACATTCGTGTAAGTACAGAAGGTGACAGAGACACTCAGATAAATGAAAGAAATGAGCTCAGGAAAGGAAGCAACTTTCACCGTTGGCTCTAAGAGGTCATCTCTTGTCCTTTACTATTGATTAGACATTCAATAATTATCAGAGTGCCTGTAATGAACTGTTTTCAGGGCTAGAGGTACTCCCCAAAGGGAAATAACTTGACCAGTGTTTAAGTTGCAGATAGGATCAAGAGAGAATTTGTTCTCTTGTTCTTAAATTTCTGTAGAATATTTATGATCTATCACTTGAAACAGGGACTCAGTGGCTCAAAAACTGAAGGATAATGATCAAAGCAATCATAAGGAAGAGAAAATACATTACAGTGCTGTTTATCAAAAAACACATGTAAGTAGACCTACAACAACTCATCCCAAGTTGATCAAGGATCAACTGGATAGTACTAATGAGAGTTGGCACATGCAGATTGGAGACATAGAAGAGTTTAAAAATGGGGAAGGGGAGCTATTTACAAAGGTGGCAGGTTTAGAAAAAAGTAACAAGGGATACTGCCATACACTGATGCTGCTAGGAATCCATAAAAGTGCTATCTAAACATGAAAGGGCAAGGGGACAGAGCCATAACCAGATCCTGAGCCAAGAAGAATAATGTGGAGCTCCCTAAAGAAGCTGTGGGCTTCAGCAGAGAGATGTTACCAACCTGTAGGAACATGGGGAACAAAGAGATGGACCTCACTCCCCCTTCACTGTTACTCCCCATGTCGTCAAACCCAGCCAGAAGGCAGACATCAACATAATCCATTAACATGGGATGGCCCCCTTGTGCATAAAGCAAGCAGGACAAATGGTAAATAGTAGGTCTGGAGGGGCAAACAGCATATCCAAAACAGAATAGTGGGATTTTGTTTTTCCTAAAATATGGAACCAGCTACTACTTGTGTATTCTAGAATGTACTGTAAGAATTGGTCTGATTGGGGTGCCTGGATGGCTCAGTGGGTTAAAGCCTCTGCCTTCGGTTCAGGTCATGATCCCAGGGTCCTGGGATCGAGCCCCGCATAGGGCTCTCTGCTCAGCAGGGAGCCTGCTTCCTCCTCTCTCTCTCTCTGCCTGCCTCTCTGCCAACTTGTGGTCTCTGTCAAATAAATAAATAAAATCTTAAAAAAAAAAAAAAGAATTGGTCTGATTTATAAAAAAACTAAATTAGCATAAACTAAAATAGTAACATATTACTATGTAATGATTTTGTGAAAAGACGGTCCTGTCCTCCCGTTGCCTGGCCACATGACCTAGTTATAGAACTGGCTTATACATTTTTAGGCATGCATCCTCAGACCTACTCTCTAGAGTGTGTCTTCAATACCAAGCTCATTTCTAACATTTGCAGGGCCTGAAGCAAGAGTAAAAAGAGACCCACATACCATATGTCAAATATTTAAAAGTTGCATATCAAACTAACAGACTGTTAAATAAAATCTGGTCTATTTTCTATTCTTGACAAATATATCTTCATAATTATAAAATTGAAAGATGTGTTCAAAGGTTTAGCTTTTATGTGACCGAAAGTTGGCAAAATACCAAAGATGAGTGAATTTACTTATTACTCTGCATGCCTGGTATTCTGTTCATAAGCCAGCAATCTTTGGATGAGTAATGAAATAAAGAAATACACAATTCATAAATGATTATATATTTTAATAGCATTTATTTGTATTGCCTTCATTCTAGTAGAATCAGTTATGTTTATGTAATCAATATTTTTACCTAATTGGTATACTATTGATAGACAGGATTTGAAGTCTTAAATAGAAATGTAGTGAAAATACTTAAAATTATGTTTTACTCTACTTTTAATTATTCAACTGTTTTGGTTAACGACCCTATATTAATGAAATCTGAAATATATTTTAAATAAAATTAATTTCTAACACACTTCCATAAATTAATTTTCTTAGTCAAGAGATAATTTATAAGTAGTAAATATCACAGCTTCAATCAGAATTTCTTAGACAGAGATGAAATTAAAACTTCTATTTTGAAAGTTTAAATTATATTAAATTTATAAAATAAAACGTGGGATTTAGGGGAGCCTGGGTGGCTCAGTTGATTAAGCGTCTGCCTCAGTTGATTAAGTATCAGGTCATGATCTCAGGGTCCTGGGATTGAGCCCCACGTCAGGCTCTCTGCTCAGTAGGGAGTCTGCTTATCCCTCTCCCCCTCCCATCCCTCTGCTCATGCTCTCTTTCTCAAATAAATAAAATATTTAAAAAAAATAAAATAAAAATAGAGATTCATCATTCAATGTCTGTTTGCTAATAGAGTTTTCAAGTTTCACAAGTATGTCTAGGATGTAGATATTTGGAAGTTTAAAAGTAATAACTAAGATTTATGCAACTGTGAGGAATATCTCCAGGGTCATGAATTAAAACATGAGAAGCCAGAAAATAGTATCTCAGGATTACTGAGAAAAAAATATATATACTTTAACCAATAATTTATTGCTCTCATGCTATCTCAAAAGGGAAATCTGATGAGGTAATTAATTTGTCTCTTGTGTATGTGAAGCATTTCCACCATTCAGGCCATCTCTCTACTCTGAAACAGCATCTCTCTGCTACACTGGCTGGGGCCCAAACCAAAAGATCAATACATTTGGTCTCGGTGGACTTTTGATGCAAGAACAGAGTGCAAGAGATGTAAAGATGTGTTTTCCTGAGGCTGAAAGAGGTTAGTCATGAGCGCAAGGTGTTTGGAGAATGTGCCTGCAAGTGCTTGCTTCTGAGCAAGGCATGCTTGTGCTCTAGAGCCTCATTCCTTGTTCGTGTGCTATGTGGAGCCATCTGAAGCTTGGGGCCAGCAAGGGCCACGCTAGTCCCGATCTGATGGTGGTTCTGTGTGACCCTCAGGAAGAAAATTTTTTTAAAAAAGACAAAAAGGGAGCGCCTGGGTGGCTCAGTTGGTTAAGCGTCCCCCTTCGGCACAGGTCATGATCCCAGGGTCCTGTGATCAAGTCCTGCATCGGGCTCCCTGCTCAGCGGGGAACCTGCTTCTCCCTCTCCCTCTGCCTCCTGCTCACCCTGCTTGTGCTCTCTCTCTCTCTCTCTCTGTCAAATAAATAAAACCTTTAAAAAAAGACAAAAAAATGTTCATACCAATACACATGCCTGTATTCCTCTATGCTTTCTCATACACCTATAATGCCTTCTGTGCGGTGTTGATGCCCTTTACATCGCCACGTAAATGCAGATTTATCTGACAAATATGCTTTATCTTCAGATATAAATCCTACTAAGTAATTCGTGCAATATGAGAAATAGGGCCGTTATGAAATCAGTTTCCATCTCAATCATGGTCCTAATTCAGTTCAATTAGAAACGCTCTTAAAGAGGTATAGTGGGTATAAACAGTAATCTCTAGTGGTAATTGCTCAGAACCTTGCTTCTTCTCCTGGTTATGAAGTTAGGAGTGAGCCTACTGGAGAAGGAAAATGGATTCACTTGGCACTGACGGGAAGATTTCGCCACGGCTGAGTTGTTTACTGTTGTTTGTTTGGTTTGGTTTGGTTTGGTTTTTGTAAATAGAATTGCATTCTCCAATTTTAGAACTTACTCAGAATTTACACATTTAGAGTTACAACTAAAAATCTGTGTCCTGCAGTGTTCAGTGTTTTTGTTTTTTAGGAAAAAAACACAAAATTTGGCATGTGCATTCCATGTTTCTCTAGTCCTCTGAAAGATCTTCTAAATTACTTGAAAATAAATGAGCTCTGGCATTTGTATTTCACTCTCTAAGACTATGGGTTATTGGGGTACAGTTGGTTAAGTGTCTGACTCTTGGTTTTGGTCCTGGTCGTGATCTAGCACTCATGGGATCGAGCCCCGTTTCAGGCTCCTTGCTCAGTTAGGAGTCTGCTAAAGTTTCTCTCTTTTTCTCTCTCCTCCTCTGCCCTTTCCTATTGTGTTCATTCTCCCTCCCTAAAATAGATAAATAAATCTTAAAAAAAAAATCTGTAGGCTATCATTGCAGACATTTTGATTTTAGTAGAAGTCTCCTACTCTTAAAAAAAATTGGTAATTTGCTGAACTTGAACTAAAACGATAGCCCACATCTTTTTTCTAGAACTATGGAAACATGAGCTAATTACAAGTTACAAAATATGTCACTAATCAACAATTTTGTGTATATTTAAAATAATCAGTTCTTTAGCTATGGCATGGAATTTGCTTCATCCAGAATCTCACATATAAGTAGTTCAAAAAATGTACTTCTGGTTGAGAAGGTCATTTAGGGATTTGAGGTTGACCCAAATTTCCTATTAAAACTCAACCCTTTCTCTGGTTTTACTCCTTTTTATGAGAAAAATTAAACGAAAGGAAAATACAACCAATATGATGGAAATTGTAATCTATAAATCTCAATCTTCTTGGTGATGGTGTCACAAACCATAAATTACATTCATGAATGAAGAGAGTTGGAACAAAAGTTCAGTGTTATTTTACTACCCAGAGTTCATGACCAGTAGCTCTCTAAAGTTCCCTGTTATGTAATGGAGGTGAGGTAGAGAAAGAGTAGAGAAAATAGGTCTGATTTAGTATGGGCTTCCTTGCTGACAAATCCACTGTCCTAGACTCCTGGACATTTTTAATACATATGGGTCATTGCTGCTGAAAACACAAACTCCATGATAGTTGGAACAAATTCCATGTTTCAGAATGAACCAGGTGATACTTTACAATAAATGACAAGACTGTCTATCAGTCGCTGGGTGTACATACAATTCCAACAGGACATTAACATGTAGAGTAAATCAAGTTCAAATTACTTGAACTATAAACTATACTAATCCTGGTAAGTTTTTATAGGGCTTGTATGGGTTCTTTTCCCTTTTAATTCTTGAGAAGAGTATTTGTTGCAAGTCTTAAAAAGTGGCAATCTATTGCCTAGTTTTTTCCAGTATTCCGAGTTTGTTTGGTTTTACTCAGCTTTAAAAAAATAATAATGAATTTAAATACCTTTAGTTAGTACTGCAGTCCCCACAATCCCTTCTTTTATAATCCCAGTATCATTGGAAATTTCTAGCAATTGTCTGTGAATTTTGTGAGTTTTATTTTTCTACCATGTTCTCCATTCTCTTTTTATGAAAGCCTGTGTATGTAGGTATGTATGTATGTATCTATCTATGATTCTGTCTTCGTATCTTGATTGGTTAGTTGAAAAAAATTTATAACGAAATAAAATTTCTTTATATACTCATTTGTGGGTGAATTTATCCATACCATTCTTTCATTCTCAGATTCTCTTTGAAAATGTCTATTTCAGGGTACGACATTCTACTGTGCCTTTTGTTTAATGACCACAGTTTTAATGTCTCCATGATTTTTCAGTTCCTTATTTTTTCTAGATACTTCTTATTTCACTTACAAATGTATTTTACACCATCTCTAAAAATTCTTAAATTATTTGGGTTGTGCTAATCCAGACCCTGGATTTATATAGGGAATTGAGCTGCCTCACTACAGTGTTAATGGATGGAATGCAGGCTGTGTGGATAGACGGATAGGTTAGCAGGCCCAAAGCACTGATTCTGAGGCGATCCCAGTTTTCCTCTTAAATGTACAGCACTGTAGGTTATAAATCTTATGGAGAACAATTGTAGGCTATGCTTACCCTATAGGAATTGTAATTCCCATTTGCCTTTACCTCAATGCTGACTTCATTCCCTTTCATACCTGTTAACCTATCCAATATTTGAAGATACCTTTATGTCTCTTCTATTTCACATTTTCTTTAAGCCATTGCTAGTTGTTTATTTTTCCCCCCATTATTTTCCACATGGTAATTTCTGGTCCAACTGATCTCCTTTAGAAATATTTCAGGGCAGCTGGGTGACTCAGTTGGTTAAGCGTCTGCCTTCAGCTTAGATCATGATCCGAGGGTCCTGGGATCGAGTCTCATGTCAGGACAGGGAATCTGTTTCTCCCTCTACCCCTTCACCCACTCATTCTCTCAATCTCTCTCTCTCTCTCTCTCAAATAAAAATAAATAAATAAATAAAATCTTAAAAAAATTTTTAAAAATATTTCAGTATGGATGCCTGCATGGTTCAGTCTATTAGGCATCAGACTTTGTCTCAGATCATGATCTCACTGTCCTGGGATGGAGCCCCACATCAGGCTCATAGCTCAGCGGGGAGTCGTTTCTCCTTTTCCCTCCATCCCTTCCCCCGCTTGTATGCTCTCTCTCTCTCTCAAATATATAAATAAAATATTTAAAAAAAGAAGTATTTAAATATGTTTATATATTGTGGGTTCCAGAAATATTACACATTAATCCAGAAAAAAAATCCTGTTGGCCAATAAATGGAGTTTATTATAAATACTACATTTATAAAATGTGATAGAGCATGCAACGTGTTAATAAAATAAAATATTCCAGATGGGGCTTAAAGTGTAAAATTGTGGATGCTGATTAGAAGGAGAGGCTGAGAGAGAGCTTCAGTTGATGCTGAACTTAGGACGTAGGACCTTGGGCTTCAGGATCTGTAACCAGAGCTGGTGATATCTGTGTATCAGCAATGTCAGCACTTTCGGGGCTTCCTTCTACAGATGAATAACCCTGAAGCCCAAACAAGTTATTTAGTGATGAAGCTAGAATCAAAATGAAAACCTACTGGGGCTGAATCATTGTTTAATTCAAAGAATCGGTTCAATGAGATTTAATATTCTATATTCAGACAAAATATCCGCTTTGCATGGATTTCAAAGGACATTATCACAAAACATGCCATTGGAGGTTGGGTCTTTTACATTTCCTCATCTCTTTTCTAAAACCACTAATGTAGGATTTAAATCTTTTTTTTCTTAAGATTTTATTTATTTAAGAGAGAAAAAGAGACAGAGAGAGCATGAGCAGGGGGTGGGTAGGAAAGGGCAGAGGGAGAGGGAAGAAACAGACTCCCCACTGGGCAGAGAGCCTAAGACAGGGCTTGATCCCAGGATCCTGAGATCATGACCTGAGCCGAAGGCAGATGGTTAACGGACTGAGCCACCCAGGGGCCCCCAAGTCTTCTTTTTAACAAATAATGTCTGAAACCACTGTCTTCATTCCATCTCTGAGAGTTACCTCTGGTCATTCTTAAAGATCAGAAATGAGGGATGAAGTATGGTTGAGAGAGGGTCTGAGAGTCTAATTTGTAAGCTTTTGTTGATGTTAACCATACATCCGTAAAAAAAGCTTAAAAGGTAAATGTCTTGATGTGAGTAGATTGTGAAAATAAAGTCAATATGAAAACTGTCCTATCAAAATGTCACATCTGTGACTTTCATAAATATATCAGAATAATTTTAATAATTAAAATATTGATAATTCACAAATTAAAAAAAATAAAGACTAGTCATTGTAGAAATCAAATTTAAATCACCAGGTGACTCATAACACATACTTTCCAAAATGGTTAAAGTTAAAAAAAAAAAAAGGTTGTACTTTAGATAAAATTAGAGGAGTGGAATGGAAATACTAGTATGAGAAATCCTACCATATTTCTGGGTATCGAAAACTGCTTTGTGTATTTCTTAAATAGATCATGATGCATATCAAATCACCTTGGAATTTAGATTCTGTAGATAAAATGAAAATAATGGGGTTAGGGTCTTAGTTAAACTAATATTTACAATATACTAAAAATATATTCCATCCCACTCCTTAAGATGTAGAAGAAAACCTACATGTGTCAACATGTCTACTTAAAAACAGGAGAGACAATTCATAGTTCTTTAAAATTATTTCAAGTGATACTCAAGCAAGTAATTTTTGTAGAGGCTAGCACCCCACTAGAAACTCCTGCTAGAGGTAGCTTGTGAAACCTTGGCCCACTTTGAAATGCTGGCCTCCTCCTTGATCATGCCCTCCACGGCAACTGTAACCCATCAGCTGCCTGTTTGAATCATGTGGACAGATGCCCATGAATGCCGGAAGAGGCCTCCTTGGTATTTTATTGGCAATAACTCAAAGCTTATTAAAGTCCAGATGGAGAGGGACCTGCAGCATATTGAAGCCCATATGCCCAATTCGGTACTACACTATTTAATTGCCTGCATTCTTATCGTAATTCCTTTCTCTTGTCCTACTTTGATTTTCTCCAAAGTGTTTAGTATTTGAAGCTGGTGTTTCCCCATGTCATCTTTAAAACAAGTTCTAATGCCCATCTGTAAAGCACTTAGGTTAAATTCTATGCATGATATTTTTACTATTTTTATATTGGTGTTAAATAAACATCGAACCATGAAGAGGCAATTGGGTGAGTCATTTATGACTCTTTATATGTAGTTCTATTAAATTAAAAATGTCTGGTTTTTAATCCAATAATATTTTCCTAAACACATTAAGGCTATTATGCACACATGGCATGCCATCTCTGCAGTTTGGATCATTTGTAAGAGAATTCTGTCCTTGGAAATATTGTGTCCATTAACTGATACCTAGAACACACCTCTTCTTAGTTAGTCAAACTAGTAGTGCTATTTATGGTTTTAAAAGCATGAAATAAAATAATTATAAATAAAAGCATCTATTTGTCTCAGAGACCAGGAACTGAGACCTCATAATTCTATACATAGCCACTGGCCTTATTGTCCTCATCTGTTGCCCACTGACTCGATCCCAAATTGCTTAAGTTCCACTTCCTCTCTGAAATTTTCACAATAGTCCAGGGCTCTCTTTTCCCTTAATTCGTAATACATTTAAAGGGTCTGACCACTCATTTTATAATTCATCTAGTATTGTTCAGAATGGCTGTTTACCACTTCTGACTTTGTCTCCTCTCCCATATTGATAAGCTGATGGAGAGAAACGATCATGTCCTGGTTGTCTGTAGTCCACACCATTCTCATGTGTTCTATGCCTTGCAAAACTCATGAACGTACTATATTCATTGTTGCCACAGCACAGGATTTATTTCTCTAATAGCCTATCTTATGCTGTCTTGTAATTGTCCCTTTACTACTCTGCAAAGCTCATATGATGACATTTTTTTTTTTTTTTGAGAAGAGAGCCCATGTGTATGTTTGCAAGTTTGTTTTCCATTACTATATCTGGATTTAGACAGCCCCAGAGATATAAATATGGACCACACTTGTTTGTCAGGCATTTACTAAGTGAAGGAACATAGGCAGCCATGGGATTTTGGTAGGTTTCCTTTTCTCATTATAGACAAATTACTGAGTCTCCTTGAATAGGTCTTACTGCATGTATCTTCCCTATGACCATTTGGAGAGTTTAGTCAGTAGGTAAAGCCTTTCTCAAGCCTTAGAGAGAATAATCTCTTTTGAACTCAATTTTGAAATTCTCATTCCATTCATTTCTAATTCTGACGTGGTCCTAATTGAAGATACATCTTAGAGAAACTTCAGAGTCTTAAACGACTCACAAGAATGGGATAACAAGAACCCTGGATTTGAAAATGTAATAAAAGAGCTTACCGACCTTCAGGTCACTTTAACAAAATTTGGTTGAGAAAAAGAAGAAAAAAAAATAGAGGTAACAAAGTGCTTTCACTAAACCCACAGAAAATTAAAAGTAAGCAGTTAAGAAGGACAAGAGAGTTTGTACAAAGGGAATTGCCAGCCACAAGAATACCAACAGCAGTCAGAAAAATGAGTAACTACAACTGGCTTGGATAGACAGGCAACTTTCATTTCTACTGAGCATGGTACAGTTTGGCAAGTCTATCAGTTCTACCCATAGAGTTTAGTCTTTGCCTATAAGATCTTGGGAGATGGGTAAGGGACACACATGTCATTGACATGCCAAGGAACTGGGACTCTATGCTAATATGTGTCCTTCAATCTCCCCCAAACCTCTAAAACCAGGTGCTATGGTCTGAAAATTCAAGTTCATTTCCACAATGTGAAGCTATGTGGAAATGAGACCTTTGGGAGATAACTATAATAATATGAAATCACGAGGGTAGGGGTCTCATGACGGGATTAGTACTCTTTTTAGAAGAGGAGATACCAGATCTCTCTCTTTCTCCCTCTCTCCCTCTCTGTCCCTCTCTGCCTTGTGAGGACACAAAAAGAAGGCAGCTGTCTCCAAGCCAAGAAGAGAATTCTCATCAGAACCAACCATGCGGGCACCCTAATCTCAGACTTCCAGCCTCCAGAACTATGAGAAAATAAATCTCTGTTATTAGCCACCCAGTTGATGCTATTTTATTATGGTGGTCCAAGCTAAGACAATGGGTGACAATGGAAAATGATGATCTATGTTACCTGTGGCCCTAATTAATGGAATTCTCCCTTCTCTTCTGGAACTATTTCCTTTACAGAGCCTACAATACTACATTGCACACAGGAACTACATTTTCACATTCCCTTTGAGGAAAAGGGTTTTGGCATACTCATGTTTGCTTCCCAGCGGCAAGCACGGTGACGGAACTTGATAGAGTTTTAACTGTGGAACATAACACTGACACAGAAAACATGCAGAACAACTGTGTATCTTAATGAATTATTAAAAGACAAGCTTCCCCCCAGCCCTTATTCCCTTACAATTTATTTTTGAAGATCAAATCTTTGGCCCTTATATTTTTCCATAGTCCTGATTTTGCATTTCCCTC
Organism: Lontra canadensis; assembly: GCF_010015895.1. Taxonomy (NCBI): domain Eukaryota; kingdom Metazoa; phylum Chordata; class Mammalia; order Carnivora; family Mustelidae; genus Lontra; species Lontra canadensis. The sequence continues at coordinate 9,756,294 of NW_022631035.1, read as the reverse complement.
CGTATGTCCTACGCATTGGTGGCTGGGGTTATAGTCTTGATCAGACCCTGGTGTGATGATTTGGGCAACACTAATTAATTGGTGATGTGGTTATACATCAGGGCAAGAGGGTCACATTTCTCCTTGTCCTTCCCCCCCACCCGCCTGGTTGTCCTCTTTTTACAAGAGCTTTTAGAGAGGAGTTGCTCTGAGAATTTTAAAGTGAAATCCATTTTGATTGGTCCTTTGAAGATCCATCCTGGGCATAACTTAAAAAAAAAAAAAGTCCTTTGTTTCTAGCTTGGAACTATTGCAAATAGTGCTGCTATGAAAAATTCTTATACATGTCTTTTGGGGAACACCATTTTTTGATTGTTTGTTTTTTAAATTTTATTTAAATTCAAGTTAACATACAGTGTATTAAAAGTTTCAAGGTTAGGATTTAGTGATTTGTCAGTTGTATGTAACACCCAGTGTTATATGAGCTCATATAGTAAGAGCCTCTTATGGAGGTTCTCTCTCTCTTTTTTTAAATTTTTCCTTCCTTTCTCCTATGTTCATCCTTTTTTTTTTTTCTTAAATTCTACTTATGAGTGAAATCATATGGTATTTGTCTTTCTCTGGCTAACTCATTTTACTTAGCATAATACTCTCTAGGTCCAGACACGTTGTTGCAAATGGCAAGATTTCATTCTTTTTGATGGCTGAGTGATATTCCTCTGTGTGTGTGTGTGTGTGTGTGTGTGTGTGTGTGTGTACCACATCTTCTTTATTTATTCATCCTTCGATGGCCATCTGGGCTCTTTCCATATGTTGGCTATTGTGGACATTGCTGCTATAAACATTGGGGTTCATGTGCTGCATCACTCTTTTTATTATCTCCTTTGGATCAATACCTAGTAGTGCAATTGCTGGGTTATAGGGTAGCTCAATTTTTAACATTTTTAACATTTTCCATTTTGAGTTTGCATTCCCACCAACAGCGTTAAGAGGGTTCCTCTTTCTCTACATCCTCACCAGCATCTGTTGTTTCCTGAGTTGTTAATTTGAGCCATTCAGACAGGTGTGAGGTGGCATCTCATTGTGGTTCTGATTTGTATTTCCCTGATGATAAGTGATGTTGAGCATTTTATCATATGTTGTTAGCCATTTCTATGTCTTTTGGGAAGAAATGTCTGTTCATGTCTTCTGCTCATTTATTGACTAGATTTTTTGGTTTTGGAGGGTATTAAGTTTGATAAGTTCTGTAAAGATTTTGGATACTAGCCCTTTATCTAATATGTCATTTGCAAATGTTTTCTCCCATTCTGTAGGTCACTTTTTAGTTTTGTTGATTGTTTCTTTTGCTGTGCAAAGCTTTTTATCCTGATGAAGTCCCAGTAGTTCATATTTGCTTTTGTTTCCCTTGCTTCTGGAGACATGTCTACTAAGACGCTAGTGTGGCCAAAGTCAAAGACATTGCTACCTATGTTCGCCTCTACAATTTAATGGATTCCTATCTCACATTTAGGTCTTTCATCTATTTTGAATCTATTTTTTGTGTCTGGTGTCAGAAATTGGCCCAGTTTAATTCTTTTGCATGTGGCTGTTCAATTTTCCCGAGCACCATTTCTTCAAGAGACTGTCTTGTTTCTTTTGGATATTCTTTCCTACTTTGTTGAAGATTAGTTGACCACAGAGTTGACATCCATTTCTGGGTTCTCCATTCTGTTCCATTCATCTAGTTATCTGCTTTTTGTGCCAGTACCAAACTGTCTTGATGATTACAGCTTTGTAATACAGTTTGAAGTCCAGAATTGTGATGCCTCCAGCCTTATTTTTCTTTTGTAATGTTATTTTGGCTATTCAGGGTCTTTTCTGTTCCATACAAATTTTAGAATTTTTTGTTCCAGCTCTGTAAAAATGCTGGTGTTATTTGGAAAAGGATTGCATTGAATCTGTGGATTGTTTTGGGTAGTATAGACATTTTAACAATATTTGTTCTTCCAATCCATGATCATGGAATGTTTCACCATTTCTTTGCATCTTCCTCAATTTCTTTCATGTGTTCTATAATTTTCAGAGTACAGATCTTTTGTCTCTTTGGTTAGGTTTATTCCTAGGTATTTTATGCTTTTTGGTACAATTTTAAATGGGATTGATTCTTTGATTTCTTTTCTGCTTTATTGTTAGTGTATAGAAATACAACAGACTTCTATGCACTGATTTCACATCCTGTGATTCTGCTGAATACCTGTTTAACAGTTCTAGCAATTTTTTGGTGGAGTCTTTTGGGTTTTCTACATCGTATATCATGTTGTTTGCAAAGAGTGAAAGTTTGACTCTTCTTTGCTGATTTTGATGCATTTTATTTTATTTTTTTGTCTGATTGCTGAGGCTGGGACTTCTGGCACCATGTTGTACAACAGTGGTGAGAACGGACATCCCTGTTGTGTTCCTGATGATATTATCTGTGGATCTTTTGTATATGGCCTTTATGATGTTGAGGTATGTTCCCTCTATCCCTACTCTGCTGAGAGTTTTTATGAAGAAAAGATGTTGTATTTTGACAAATGCTTTTTCCTGCATCTGTTGAGAGGATTATATGGTTCCTTTCCTTTCTTTTATTAATGTGGTGTATCACGCTGATTGATTTGCAGGTGTTGAGGCACCCTGAAGCCCAGGAATAAATCCTATTTGATTGTGGTGAATAATCCTTTTAATGTACTCTTGGGTCAAATTGGGTAGCACTTTATTTTTGTTTGTTTATTTGTTTCCATTCTGATATCCTGTGTCTTTTGATTGGAGCATTTAGTCCATGTACATTCAGTGTAATTGAAAGATATGAATTTAGTGCCATTGTATTATCTGTAAAGCTGCTCTTGTAGATTGGGGAACATGTGTTTTTATTTGTGTTTCATATGTCTGGAGTGAAATTGCTGGGCCATATGGGATGCTCTTGGGATGCTTACTACTAAAGAATTTTTCAGTGTGTTCTTACCAATTCATATGCTCAAAGCAGTATATGATTCCTGCCAACTGCTCTACATCATAACCAACAATGGGTATTGAATCATTTTTTTTTTAATTTTACACATTCCAGTGGGCATGTAGTGGTAGCTCCTTTGGGATGCTAATTTATATAGCCTTCATGACTAAGGAAGTTACACACACCCTCATACCTATAATCCCTATTTAACATCCTCTTTGGAAAAGTGCCTGTTCCAGGCTCTTACCCATTTTGCTCTTGCGTTCTCTGTCTTTTCCTTATTGATTTCTAGAAGTATTTTATAATTTGTTCCCCATTCCAAATTATGCCCAGACATAATATCTAGAGGTCAAGAGACATTATAGGGAATAAAATTAAATGGGAGAACATGAATGCACACTATAAGGCATCCACATAGAGATTTCCAAAATTTCAGTATGAACTCCCACTAATATCAAAGTTCATAAGGAGATGCAAGAACTCAAATAATATATAAAGCCTGTAACTCATAGGTTGATGCACAAATAAACTCATCTAAAATTAAAAATAGGGACACCTTAGTGGCTCAGTTGGTTAAGCATATGCCTTCAGCTCAGGTCATTGTCCCAGGGCCCTGAGATCAAGTCCTGCATCAGGCTCCCTGCTCCACTGGGAACCTGCTTCTCCCTCTGTCCCACCTCCCATGAATAAATAAATAAAATCTTTTAAAAAATATTTTAAAAATTTAAATAAATTAAAAATAATCTTATCCTCAATCAGCAAGAGGTTTTACGTTGCTAGGAGGATAAAGTACAGGTCTCTTCATCTCAGGTGGCTGCCATTCTTTCCTTTAGGTGCTTCAGATGCTGGCTTACTTTAATAATGCTCCAAGTTCACAGATGAGTTTCGGGGCACCAACTGCCACCTCATAAAGTGTGGAAAGCCAGCTAACCTGCTGCTTTAGAGCACTCAGTGCAATGATATACCAAAATAGTATTATTTCATCAGGCTCCTGTCATCCAATGCCAAAGAAGGGACTCTGGAGCTTGAGGTACATAGAAAATAATTCTTAGTTTCAGGATGTCCAGGATTCACCAAGATGCAGCCCAACTGCAACATTGTCTCATTTTCATAAGTTGGAATTAAACGCTGCTGGGAGAAATCTCCCATTCTCCTGTTAATTATGATACTATATATAATATGAGTGGGAAAGGGTGACAAAAATTAGTCTATGCATACTATTTCTTGTTTAGAGGAGCATTTCAATGAAATAATATGGCTCAGATTTAACAGGTGGCAGACACTAAGTGTTTTTATTGTGTGTGTTCAGTAATGAACCTATAAGGAAGGTGAATGTGTTAGTTAGAGCTCTCCTAAGACTCACAGAACCAATGGCATATACAGATAAATGTAAGAGAAGATTCATTGTGGCAGGTCACCTATGAAATTATGAAGTCTTCTCAGTCTTCAAAATTTCAAGACAGGCAGTTGGCAAGCTACAGAACTAGGAAAACCAGTGGTACAATTCAGTCTAAAGGCTTGAGAACTGGGGGGCAGGGGTGGGGTTTGCTGGTGTAAGTCCTCTTCTCAAAGGATGAAAGTCCAGGAATCAGGGGATCCTATGTCTGAGGATGGAAGAGATGGGTGTTCCAGCTCAAGAAAATACAGAATTCTCCTTTCCTGTGTCTTTTTGTTCTGCTCAGGCACTTGAGGGATTCATGATGCCCACCTCCACTGGGAAGGGCCATCTGCTTTATTGAATTTACTAATTCAAAGGCTAATCTCTTCTGGAAATACTCTTACTGACATACCCAGAGATGTTTTCCAGCTATCTGGGCTTCCCTCAGCCCAGTCAGCTGAACATATAAAATTAATCATCACAGTACTACTGTTATTATCAAACCTGTTTTATGAATATGAACATTGAAGTTCAGACTGTTTAAGAAACTCACCCAAGTCTGCAAGGCTGGTTGGCAGGAAACGGGTTTTTACTGAGGTTACCTTTTCCCACTCTGCTTCTAAGCTGTCTTTCTGGAGCCCTGCTGTTGCACTGTGCTGTCTCTCTGGGGACACAACCCTTGTTTCCTCCCATGAGCAGACATTTTTAGATCCGTGCCACAGTATCTGCTACTCCACATTTGTCTATGTGTACTCAAGCCCAAGAAACATACTGCAGAGCAAATTGGTGGAAAGGCTTTCTCTCTCTGTATAGTTCATTTGGCTAGGGAAGGATTACGCTCATGAATTCCCAAAGCCAAACAGCTGGAGATGTATCTACAGCTTTCATCCCTAGAACCTGTTGAGGACCAATATTCCTGGCATGAGCATTAGAAAACATTGCCCATCCTCACCTTTTGAATGTTCTGGGCCCTGTAAGCATTTCTTCCTGCTATGTGTGTTCTCTGTGAGGTAGTTTATGGCTTTTATTTAGTAATGCTCTAGCATAATAGGTTACTTCTAAACTCATCCTTTCTCCCGTGGGGGGCTCCTAGTAAAAAGCAGAGAGTGACCAGGTATTTAAATGTCCCTTGGTAAACACACACACACACACACACACACACACACACACACACACACACATCAAGAAAGATAAAAATACACAAATTGGTTAGGACACCCAATCCCAAATGCCAGAAAGAAACTAGGTGGATAGTTGGAAGGTGATGCTGTGTTGAAGGTTTTTATATTGGTTTTAATAATAGAAAACTGAGAAATCATAAAACCAAATGGGAATGAATCTGTTGACACAGGGATTACCCATACAACTGAGAGAAGGGAAAATTGGTCAAGTAAGGTTCCTGGAAGGTGAGAGGTGAACAGCATACCAGCCATAAGTGAACTCAGCTCTTCCCTTTGCCAGGGGAAAGAAAGGGTTGGAAATGGCATAGGGCAGATCCAGTGTATTTGAGTTTATATAGTAGATGGAGCAGAGATGAGAGGTTTCCAGCTTATGACTTCTACTTTGGGAGGTAACAGATGAGATCCTCCACCCAGGGGAGAAGGATAGGAGACAGGGTTTGCAGATTTGGGAAGCATCACACAGTTAAAAAAAAAATCTATTTCAACTCAAAGTGAGTTAATCAGAGAAACCTAGGTGGAATGTATTATTTAAAAAAAAAAATAAAGCCTTTAGAGAATTGTGGGCTGCGTGCAGAACACGTGGAACATGTGGGATGTTATGTAACTTGTACCCAGTATTTGAGTTTTAATTAATTTTATTATATTGCTAGTTTTCAATGTTTTTTTTTTTTCTATCAGTTCTCCATCTTTCAGTGCCATCTTATGCTTCTTTGATAGCAGATATTGGGAGCTCCATTAGGAGATCATTTTTGAATGTCAAATGCTGTGTGTCAATGGACCTAATTATCTTACAGAAAAGCAAGCAACCCAAATGGCAGAAGCCAGTGGCTGGAACCATCTGTGTAAGCCACCAAGAAAGTATTCCTTCTTCTTGCTGAAAATATTCTCCTTGTCTTCTTTCTCAGAGTCCATTTCAGTTGATGAGAATCTGCCCTTTCTACCTGCAATATGGTCCATAACTTTGTGTTTCCCTGGTTTGTTTTAACCCGAAGTTCCTTACTTCTGTTATACCCAAATGGTTATTACCCAGCTCCCAGGGCAAGGTTCAGCTTAGTTCTGAGTAATAGCTGTTTAAGAGCAATACACAGAAACAGCCAATAGGGGCAAGAGATCTTGCCTTGTCCCTCTAGGAGCAGGTCCAATGGACCAAGAACTGGAAATAACCACAGTCTTCCAGCCCCGTGGGTACTATCCCCCTTTTCTATCGGCAACAGATATAATGAGCTCTCACCCTGAGCTGTGCTTTCTAAGTATTCAGGCTGCTCTCCTTTTAAGGGGAAGCTGGGGAGAGGATGAGGCTAGGGTGGGGGAGGGAAGAAAAAAATCCTGTTGGGTCTATCAACAGGTGAAGCCTAAAAATTTCACTGGAAAAAGTTATGGAAGAAGTAACAGCTGCAAGCCTGTTTGAAGCAAGTCAGTAGAGTAGCCTCCATCTGGCATCTGTTTCATCTGCAGAAGAATTTTTTTTTTTCCTTTTTAAATAAGGCTTGTGCTGAAAGCCCACTTTATTTAGGAGATGCTAAGTCCCAGGATACCAAGGGCTTTGCAAGCTTCCAACATAACCTCTTCATCCCCTTCCTTACACACCTCCCACTAGCCTGTCATGGCCTTGCTCAGTGGAAAAAAAGAACATCCAGAGATTAAAATAGCTCTATGGCAAGGTAAAAAGCTTCAGGCCACACATGCCCTCTATCCTTCTTGATGAGAAGTGTCAGCCAGCGGTGAGTCCGACTGGATATTAAAGGTGCAAAATTTACTTCTGTAGTCAACATTATAGGGTCAGGTACATGGTAGATATTAAATAAGCTTTTGTGTTTGGGATTAATTAAAAAGAGAAAAAAAAACTAACAAGTTCCTTAGTTTCATATGACTAGGAGGAAAGAAACAAGTCCTTCTGCAAAACTTAAAATAACATTCTGGGACCTCAGGGTCATGTTGTTCTTAATGTGAAAAATGGTGGAACAGCATATTGGATGATCTCTTCAAGAAAGGGTGTTACATAAGAATAACCTGGTTTCAAAATTCAATATGGAGAAGCAAAATCCAATCTTGATGCAATAGGGGTTGGGTACTTAATCATCCCAGAAGTAGGCAATCCAAAACAAGGATGCTATTAAAGAATTTAGGTCTATCTAGAAACATTTACCACCCTGTAGTTTTCAGAATCAATGGAAGGCAAAAAAAATCTCAAGAAGTTAGATTAAATAGAAGGAAACTAAATACCTTTTTTTTTTTAACAAAAGTGAACTATTTTTATGTTCATTCAATGTTGGAATTTCACTTATTTATTTATTTATTTATTTGACAGAGAAAAAGAGAGAGAAAGAGAGAGAGTGTGTGTGTGTGTATGTGTGTGTGTGTGTACAAGCATGGGGAACAGCAGAGGGAGAGGTAGAAGCAGGCTCCCTGCTGAGCAGGGAGTGCGATGCAGGGCTCGATCCCAGGACCCTGGGATCATGACCTGAGCCAAAGGCAGACGATTAACTGACTGAGCCACCCAGGTGCCCCAACTCTGAAATTTCTTTTTCGTTTAATATCTGAGATAGCACAATGACAAATGTCTTACTGGATCTTGATAATCTTTATTATCATAGGCATAGATAATTGTTATTATTGCTAAAAACGGGAGGAGAGAAGGTGAAAAAAGGCAGATGACAAACAGCAAAAGGGTAAAGGTTATCTGAGATAAGGTTCCATCGGATACAATATGGTGATATTTATTGAGTTAGAATCTTCAAAATCAGTTAAATCAGTTTTCTTTAAAAATAACAGCTGTTTTACAATTATTCTGAACAGGATTCTCTTCATGAAGCGTATTACAGATAGGATTTCTCACTTTCTTTGTCTACCAATAATACGTTTATAGTGTAAGCAGGTCAACCTTTAGTGTCTTCCCTTCGGATTATCAAGCCAAGCTGTCTCATAGTTTTGACCAGGGAACCAAGATGAGTTTACCCCTCTGAACTGCATCTAAATGTAAAGATTGTCTTCCTAGCTTTGCTAGGGTCATAGCACAGGGTCAGTGAGCAAGATAGAGGAAGAAGAAAAATTAATGGCCAGTAATTATTTTATTCAGTACTTAAGGTTCTACAAACAGGCTTCAAATGATGATGACAAATGTCAAATAGAAATCTGTTTTTCAGAATTCCTCTTGGGAAGAATATTATGTTTGTTTAGAAAATGTGTTTTGATAAGTTCTCTAGAGTTATGACTAAGACTGCAAATGTGTATTAAAGTAAAAAAAAAAAAACAGCTGAGAAGTCATCAAAAGAGAATGATGATCTCTCCTCTGTCTGCATGGCTGACATTTTCTGGGGTGCACAGGCTTGCTTCCTGCATAGACAACACCCGGGGGTTGTTAAACATACGTTTGGTTCACTATGGCTCTGGTAGAGCTCAGAGTCCTCGTTTCTGAAAAGCTCCCTGGTGATGTCTATGCTGCTAACCCAAGGGCGTCACTGAATTGCCACTTGGTAGAAAGCACTGATTTCATTTTCTCTGTGCATTTCAGCGGAGACATTGGAAGAGAGTGAATGAGCCTAACAGAGAACCTATTCCACGTACTAGAAAAGACAGCGTGACTTGGCAAGCCTGCCAGAGCAGAGTCAATGAAGAGGCTCCTTGGGGCAGCGTGAAATTACTAAGAATGAAGACGCTGTTGCTCTGAGGTACGCAATGGAAAATCCTCTTCCATTGTTCATAAAATACAATCAATGAAAGGTTCACAGCAAAGCCAAGAGGTTCTCCGTTTTGCAACCAGGTAGGCCTGGGAGAAACCAAGGATACAAGAACGGGAAGCTAAGGAGTCCAGTGACATCTGAATGCCCAAACCAAAAAGAATAACTGATATTTATAAGTGTTTATCTGTGTCCATCATCCTAAGTGTCTTACATGTTCCACCATTACTGTTGCTTTTTTAGATACAAGAAAACCTAAGGCCTAAAGATGTGAAGTCTATACCCACATTTTCTAACTCTCACCTCCAATGCCCAAAGACTACCTTCAACCATTTAAGAGCTGAATATGTATTTTCATTTTCAACCTGAAGGAGGGAAAGTCCATATCTCTCCTTCTATCCCTCCCTCTGTCTCTGTCTTTGTTTTTCTATCTCCATCCCCCACCGAATAATTTAAAAGGAGAGTATTCTAAGAATCCGTGAGAGCTGCTTTTTAACTTATATTCCCTCACCTTTTAAAACGTCTTGAAATTTACTTTCACACCTCCCTTCTGTTATCTCCTGCTTTGAGCGAGTCACCAGGTTCTTAACGTGGAATCAATAAAAGTGATCACAAAAGGAGTTGCAGCAGCTTTTCTCAGGAATTTCCTTTTTAAAAATTATACCTACCACCCAGCAGAAGAAATAGAATATTACCGAGAGCTTTGAAGTTCTCGACTGTCTTTCTCGGAAAGGTAACGGCTACCCTGGGATTTTCTATTCATTGGTCCCTTGCCTTTCTTACAGCCTGAAAATAAATGTGTCCCTAAAATAGATGCTTTGTTTTTTTGTTTTGTTTTGTTTTGTTTTGCATATATCATGTTAAATGTTTCCTCCTGCAGTTTGGTTCTGATCAATGTTCTGTTTGTTAAAAAAAAAAATCTGTAAAATTCATGATGCAGATGTGGGGAGTTGGAATCCATTCATTTTTTCAACAGTGAATAACAAGAAGAGATGGTGGGACTCTAACGGTTGATCAGTCCACTGACTATCAGAGGATGTGACTATCTGTTTTGTTTTTGGTTTGTTTTCTTTTTTTTAATTAAAAATGTTTTTCTTAAGTCCTTGCGTTCTGCAACCTCTTTTCTCTGTTCACCATATTCTTTCTCTCCCCACCTGTGCCTGGGTCAGAAGTTCTTATCCATGGCTGCGTGTTAGAACCACCGGGGGAAGATGTTAAAACTCTTGATGCCTGCATTGTGCTCTGGCCTGACTGCACCAGAATCTCTGGAGTGGGACTCAGGGAGTGGCATTATGCAAGCATCTTCAGGTGCTACCCAAGTGCATGCAGATGAGTTTGTGTACATTGCTTTCATTCTGCCTCATTTGAAAGGAAAAATTGTTTCACTGGTTCCAGCGGCATTTAATATCATTCTTAGGAAGCTGTTCTCAAAAATCAGAAACTAAATGTCCATCACAAATCCAGAAATCCATCCTCATTAGCTTTTTTTTTTTATCTCGATGGCTTACACATCCATCTACTCCTGTTAAATGTGCCCAATTTTGGCATTGCTTAATAGACTCTAAACAATGACTTCTTGGAAAAGCATTATCTATTCATGGTTCACTCTGGATAACTTTGCAAGGAAGAGCCCTTGCTTATCTAGGTCCCAAAGGTTAAGACCCCAAATCTGACCCATTCTTTTAAAAAAAAACTGCATCATAAAAATAAAACAAAATACAGCTTTTTGTTCTGAAGTCAATAATTATTAAACATAGAGTCACATGATCAGCCCTGATCCTTGGCAAGCCACAGAGATACCATCCTTTTCTGGGAAATATGTTCTTTTGGCCACTATCCATTTCTTCAAGCAGAACCCTTGATAGAGGATGAGTCAATAGGGTGCATGGTGACTCAGGTCTAAGTAAAACAGAATGAATTGATTTAATGCCTTGAGAAGTAGCTTGTTACCCAATTATGCAAAATGTAACCTGATATCCAAGAAAACCATTATCCAGCAAGATCTATGGGCTGGAATGAAACTCCTCATTACCCCAGTAGGAAAGCATTTGATAAAGAACTATTATTATTCACTCTTTAGAGAGCTTGATATTAACAACACAGAGGTGACTTGAAACAGTAAGCCACAAATATTCTTAACAGCAGAGCACAGTGAAATAAACCCTCTGGCTATGCCTCCCTGTCCTTTGGTGGTGGTGGGGGGGGGTCATTAATGGTCTTTGTCGACCATGTCATATATTTTCCCTGAAGAGCTCTAGTATAAGAAATGACTGCTATTAACAATTACTCTCATCCTTTCATCTATATGAAATCTTTTTTTTAATTCCAAGACAACTTTGTAAAAAAATCAATTTTTGTATTCACTTATTTTTTTCTTTCATTTCAAATTTTTATTTAAATTTGAGTTAACATAGAGTGTAATATTGGTTTCAAGAGTAGAATTTAGTGATTCCTCACTTACGTAGAACACCCAGTGCTCATCACAACAGGTGCTCTCCTCAATACCCTTCTTCTAAGAATAAAAACTGGGAAGACAAGAACTTAGAAGTGGTAAGGTAAAGGGTTTTTGGTTGGTGGTTTGCCTATTTATTTTCCTGTGATGGAAACTATCAGGTTGATTGTAAGTGTTTTGACAGTTACAAGTTATACTGCTAGGTGAGTGTGTTTTCTTTTTACACACCTGAATGCCTCAGAACTTTCAAAAAAGATTCGACATCGTAGCCTATGTGTTTCCTGTACTTGGGTGAAGAAAATGAATGTTAGGTGGATAATACTCATATCTTTTAAATATTGAAGAGATGACATAAAGCTTTAAGCTATTAAATTTAATGAGGTTTATCCACACAGGAGGTAGATTTTTTAAAAAATGTATACATAAGAGGGGTAGTAGAAGGAAAAGAAATATTCAAATAAAGAGATCAGAAGAGGACTATTCCTACAGACTAATTTATCTTTATGTTCCTTATTTTTAAAAAAATGCATTTGTCTTTTTTTCTTTATAAGTCATTTCTAGTTGAAATTGTTGTGAGAGCAGCGTGAAGAATGTTCTACTTCCATGGAAGTTTGTTTTGTTTTGCTTTTGTGAATATTAAGACTAAAGGAACCCCCTATACACATTATGATCTGGAGGCTTTAGCATTTTAAACTTCTAGCACTGGACATAATTTCTATGCAAAACTAAGCAGAACGACATGATTGTATTCAGAGTTTTATATTTAATTTCTCTGGGCTTTGGCCTCTCTATTGCCATGCAGTAGGATTATGAACCAAGAATGTCCTAAATGATGCAATCACTTATGTTCTTTTAATAATGTTTTCCTGACCCTGTGTATGCCATGTGATCTAAATTCTAATGGGGAGATGAGTAATATGTGTATCATTATGGACTTTGCTTTAGAGTTTGAAACTAGCTATGGATTGTTCCAAGTTTTTACAGATGTGGTTTAATGGCAGAAGATGTAAAATAAATTATAGCATGTCAGATTACTATTTTATTGCTTGTGGACATCCAGCTTAGTTGAATAGGAGAACATACCCTGACTATAAGTTTGCAGGTTCAGTCCAGGTGTACCCCTCACCCTTACTGGATGTCTCTCAGGTACAACCTTTGATCTCCTAAGAGAGATCCAAGGGAGAGCGTGAAGATGGAGGAACATAACCACAGACCCCCACATGTGCACACAAACACTACCCTTAAATTAGATAGATTCTCTGCTGGTTGATCTGAGTTACAATCCATTTATATAGGACAGCATGATTAATGTCATGAACCACTGCTCTGATTTAATAAACACACTCCATTAAAAAAAAACAGAATCCAGCAGACCCTTTTAATTTGCTATCCTTGGACATTTAAGACACCTGATGGAAACCTGGACATAGTCTTTAAGAGCAAAATAAAATGGAAAATTGAGACTGATTCCAACAAAGTATATTGATCCTGGCATGAGTGCTCCTCTAGGCTTTTACTAATATCATGACCCAAAGTGACACTGTTTTCTCTTTCCTTCTTCCTTCCCATCCTCCCTCCCTCTAGCTTTCACATGTTCTTTCCCCCAATGCTTCCTCTTAATAGTTAATGACAACAGCAAACATATTCTTATATTTCAGTTATTGCTGTAAGGCTATCCCTATATTAATTCAAGTGATCTTCTTGATAAGGTTATGGATTAGGTATTATAATTACCTTTATAAATTAGAAAGGAGAGGTCCAGACAGACAAAGTAACATTCTTAGTGTTAAATTGCTAACTAGTGTCAGAGGTAGAATTTGAATCCAGGTCACCTGATTTTGTCCGACAGTAAGTATGCCCCTTGTCCTTGCTATCTCCTGGTTAGAGAGAGATTAGACTAAACCACAAAAATTAGAGTTTGCATCTAATTAATTTAATATTTGAGATAAATATCCTGCTTGAATTGCCGATGCCTATGTGTTTTAAATACTGTGTACTTTCCTATTCTATCATTTTCAAGCTATGCAGTAATTTCTAACCCTACAAAATCAAATGCAAACAGTAACTACCAAAAGTGGTATCTGCTAACCCTGCTTTAGATAAGAATAATTGTAAGACTACATTCATTGTTGGCATGTCAATACATGCGATCAACTCAAACTTTAAGAGTTAAGAAGACTTTGTCCTCCTCTCACTCTCTGCCTGCCTCTCTGCCTAGTTAAGATCTCTGTCAAATAAAAATAAATAAAATCTTTAAAAAAAAAAAAAAAGGAGAGGGGTGCCTGGGTGGCTCAGTGGGTTAAAGCCTCTGCCTTCAGCTCAGGACATGATCCCAAGATCCTGGGATGGAGCCCAACATCGGGCTCTCTGCTCCATGGGGAGCCTGCCTCCTCCTTTCTCTTTTTCTGTCTGCCTCTGTGCCTACTTGTGATCTCTGTCTGTCAAATAAATGAATAAAATCTTTAAGAAGAAAAAAAGAGTTAAGAAGACTTTGGAAATCAGACATCTGTCTGCCACTGAAAACTGTCCCCCCCACATAGAGCACAAAAGCAAATTTTAGCCTAGCCTTTCTGAATTTTTATTATTTCTTAATTAACAAGATCCAAATAAATGAGATTAAACTTGTAAATTTTGCTGTTGATGTTTTGAAGCGATCAAAATACATCAGATTACTTTAAAAAGCCAACACTCTTCAAGGATCTGGAAAAGCAAACAAATGTTGAGCTTCCACGATGATGAGTTCTAAGTAGACGTGTGTGTGTGTGTGTGTGTGTGTGTGTGTGTGTGTGTGTGTTTCTTTTCTGCTGTATAACACATGCATATATGCAATAAAACAGTACAGTATGCTATATATGAGTTGGGCATACAACAGTTGTCAGAGGATTTCCAACTGCATCTGTGCAATGAGATCTGGCCACGTGAAACATTTTATTTTTTAATCCCATACTTAATAACGTCACATGGAATGAAAATGTATTCATTCCTTTTCTATACCTTGAAGCATGCACTCTGGAGTCACAAGACCACTTATTACTAAGGAGGCATTTGTCTTTGAAGTACATGTAATTACAGGAGAAGCTCAACACACTAAATTTTAGTGAGTTTTGTGCATTATAGCAGAAGATGATTATAATTTTCTTTAATTAGCAGAAAAAAAACCAGGAGCTTGAAGAATATTTTCTGGTTTTTGCTTAGGGATCATTGTTAACCTCCCAGCATGGTCATTTAATGTCCCCTGAAATGTTATATGCCGAAATGATTGAGTATCATTACAAGGGGAAAATTTTATACAAAGGCAAATACCACACCCGATCATGTTCACTCAATTACAATTAAAGTGAATGTACTTTAATAACACTCAGCAATTGGTTTATTACACACAGGGAAACAGGTGCATGGCACTAGAGCAATTCATCTCATTTATACCTGAGACGTGAAGCTGAAATCACCCTTCTGTCTCTCTTCTTTATTAAAGTTTCATTTCTTTGGTAAAGCTTTGGAAGGAAAATAAAAATGGGCCTATCACATAACAATGCCAACCTCTCTCTGCACAGACTTGAATTGTTGAAGCACCTCCATGCCTTCCAAATACACTCCCTGGGCAACGTTTCCTCTTGAGTCTAATTAGAGTCTAGTCTGTGTATTTACAAACAGGAAGCAAAAGGCTGTGACCTCATGATCTCCACTCAGAGGCCTCCTCAATTAACCTGAGGTATTGGTGTTATTTGGGAATGGACGCCTGGGGTCATTGTAAGTTCTCTGTGACAAGGGCAAATGACTTCTTCTTTTTTTTTTTTCTCCCTTACACATGACAATTATGTTGTTTTCAATGATGAGTGTGACCATTAGAGGCATTTTCTAGACATTTTAACAACCCAATTCTAATAGTCTTGAAAAATGGGTAGTGAATCCTACTTTAGAGATCCAATATCTGGATCAAACTTGCAGGAAAAAACCCTGAGAAATAACAGGATAGAAAAGGTCCCTTACATCAAGATGGATGTGGACAAAGGTCATAAATAGACCTAAAAGCATTCCCACCTTTGAAAGATAAAGAAAGTAGTGCCCAGCTGTAAACTGATAACCTCTTTGTTTTGCTGTTGTTGTTGTTGTTGTTGTTTGTTATTGTTTTTGATAATGCTCAGGTATGTGACTATGTCCATGAAAAACAGACAAGGATTCTGAGATCATTCAAGAGAACAAGAAGATTGTCTCTTCGTTGGGTGCAGACCAGCCCTATTTTAATAGAGTCAATTTCGGTTCTCTACAACCCAAAATATTATCGTGATAGCTCATGATATAACTGAACAAAATTTTATCTTCACTTCTTTTTACATTTTCTTTTGAGCCATAGCAGTAATAGATATTGCTCTGGAGAATATGTTTTGTTTTGCAGGGGCAGGGAGGAAGTATTAACAAGAATATATACTATCGAGGCATAGGAAAGCCTGAATCGCCACACTCTTAGTGATTATATAATTATCAGTTAAAATAGCCATCCAAATGAGAGTAGTAGTAGTAATTCCATCTTAATGCTTGTATCCCTAATAAGGTACCACAAGCCTCCTACCAGCTTATTCTCCCTTCTGTTCCACCCCAAGTAGAGCAAATTCTGGTACAGTTTCCAACTCTTAAGCATTAACTTGGCAGGGGTTAGTTTGGTTACCAAATAAATAACCTAAACACCTATCTATTTTGCCTTTGGTTACTGCAGGCCATGCTGGAGATACAATGTGGTTCAAAATATTGCTGAAAACTAGCAAGCATAAATGCTTTTGAAATGTCGACTTGTTCTTTTTCTCAGTTGCATTTGTTGAAATTCCAAGATCCCTGAGGAGGTCAGGGCATGAATTTATTAGTGAATAATTTTAATATTCAAACACATTCTACATGTTCCCTACTCTGACTCCGGCAGCTTAAGATACATCACACACACAAACACACACACACACACACACACACACACACACACAGAAATCTTGAATTAAGTTCAATTTCACTTCTGCCCTCACGAGGAAACTTCTATGGCAAAAATAGGAGCCAAATCTATTTTCTCTTTTTTATTTATCTCACAAGTAACTGGTACAGAGAAATACTTAACAGATTTTAAATTGAAGATGTTAAGGAAGATAAATTTACCATTTCCCCAAATTTCCATGAATTGAAAATACTACCACGATTAATAAAAACAATAAGGATGGTTTATGTGCCAGAAGCTGTTAAATTCTTCACAGGGATTTGCTCTATTTCCATTAATCTATAACATAGTTACTATAACTACCCTCATTTTAGGCATAAGGAAGCTGAATTCTAGAAAGAATGAATTACTTGCTCAAGATCACATAGCTGGGAAGATGCGAAGCCACACAATGAACTAAGGCAATAAAGATGACAATCTCTTGGGGCACCTGGGTGGCTCAGTGGGTTAAAGCCTCTGCCTTCGGCTCAGGTCATGATCTTGGGGTCCTGGGATCGAGCCCCCCATTGGACTCTCTGCTCAGCGGGGAGCCTGCTTCCTCCACTCTCTCTCACTGCCTGCCTGTCTGCCTACTTGTGATTTCTGTCTAATAAATAAATAAAATCTTTTAAAAAAAAATACAATCTCCTTTTCTTGATCCTAAGCTGTACTGCCTACTATTTTTGTTGAATTTTTCTCAAATTCTCTTGATTCTCTGTGTATTTGACTATTACTTAACATGCTATGAGGTTTACAGAATTGTCTTTTCAAAAGGCTGAACCAGAGAAGGAAGAAACAAGAATTCCAATTGCTGATATACTTTAAGAGGAGTCAGGGACATCTGATGTGGGATTGAAGAAGGCAGCATAGAACACTAAAATCAGAGGAAGGAAGGTAGTTGCTGGGCTGCCTGGGTGGCTCAGTCAGTTAATTATCTGCCTGTGGCTCAGGTCATGATCCCAGGACTCTGGGATGGAGCCCCACATCGAGCTCCTTGCTCACCAAGGAGCCTGCTTTCTCCCTCTGCCTTAGTCTGCCATTCCCCCCTACTTGGTGTGCGCTCTCTCTCTCTCTCTCTTTTTCTCTGTCAAATAAATAAAATCTTAAAAAGAAAGGAGGAAAGAAAGAAAGAGAGAGAGAGAAGGAAGGAAGGAAGGAAGGAAGGAAGGAAGGAAAGAAAGGAAGGAAAGAAAGACGGAAAGAAAGCCAGGTGCTTTGGGAGGCAAGCATTATTATAGATAACTAGATATTCATATACAGATGAAACAAATTCTTAGTACTCCGGATTCCCAGAAAGGAGACTTAAAGAGGAGCTTGTGTTGGTGTCAGATCCACTGCAAGGTAGAGAAGGGTTAGGAACGTGATGCTGCTCCCTGGAGTTACAGGCAAAGGGAGGGTGAGGAAAGTGACTCAATCTCATTCTCAGAAATGAGTTTTTCACTGTATTTTACTAAACTATAGAACGATGAACAAATAGACACCATCTAATCCATTTAGTATCCATCATGATTCCACTTCTTAACTCCCACTAGAACTGAACTGAACTGGATATAAAGGTTTTAAGACGTTTATTTGCAGTAGACTTCTATAATCATCACGGTTTGGACACTGTCCATTGTAGGGCATTGATTTATTTAAGCTCCCAGATGGCTGCCTGGTTTTGAATTTAGAATCTATGGAGCAAAAAAGCGCTGTTTTGAAGGCTTGGTAGAAACCCCATTCATCCTGTAATGGATAAGTTAAACTATAAGCGAGATCAAGTGACATTTCTGGAAAGCATATGATCTGGAGAACTGACCCATGGAAATTACTCATGGATAATATTTAATGTTTATTTTAGATTATCTTTTGGGATCCGGAGTACTCTGTGCTATATCAAGACTAGAACAATCCCACTGAAAGAGCTGGAGACATGTTCATGTTTTTGTTCTGGGTGATTTTACTGATCTGCTCCACTCAGTTTCTGGGAAGGACTATGCAAATCCCCTTCTTCCATTCACCTGGGAAGTCCCTGTTATAAATATATTATATATTATGAGGGGAGAATTAACTATTTCCCAATAGTCATAAAGAATTCAATGTACAATAAAACTCTAGAATAAGGAAGGGATTGCTTAGGGGATACTGTTCTTTCTTTGTGGCCCTGGTGGGTCAAAAAGGCAGTCTAAAGGAGCATATGAGATAGCAGAATCCTTCATCCCTAGGTCATGGGCCTCTGAGCTCCCCCAAGATAAGGATTTTTAACACTGTAAGTATTGAATGTCCTAAGTAAGATTTCCAGACTTCCAGAGTGTCACATTAATTTGGTCTTTCAAGGTAGTGTCCAAATTAAGCTTTGAAAAGTGACATGGCCAATTAAAGTATAGAGAAGTTTCTTTTTCCAGATGATTTTCCATGTGAGCCCGAGGCAGTACAGGAGGCCACAACAGAACGGTGGTGAGATTTAAATACAAAGAGTTCTTATAGACATCAGAGGGGAAGAAACATGACTAGGCAATAGCTCATAAAATTGGAGAGACCATACACATAGAATTTTGTTTGTATGAAGGAAAGGTCAGGGTCAGTAACTGAGGCAAATTATAGGCACTGTTTTAAGAGGAAACAGGGAAAAAATGTGAAAAGTAGAAGAAATGTAGTAGCATGATTTGAAGAAAGATTTATGGTTACTTGATGTTGAAGATAATGTTTGATTTTATTTATACTCTTTGTGTTTGGAACTTGAACCTTACTGCTCCTGTGGCCTTCCCAGTGATTAGGAAAAAAAAGAAATAATTTCAAAATACTCTATTTTAACCCCTAAGGTTAACTCTGTGATTAATAGGAGTTTTTAATAATAATTAAAAAAAAAAAACACCCTTACTTTTCCCAGGCTTATTTTGAATGAAGTGAAGCAGTTGGTGAGAGAAAGCGGAAAAATAAAGAGAAAGCCATATGTAAGACCTGTTGTGCATTGCCATTGGAACATTCCCATTATAACTTTAAGAGTATCACATTGATGCTTTACAATAAGGTATGCCTCATTTCCATTCTTCACCTGTGAAAATACTGAGCTAAGTTAAACATTCTAATTGACTCCTTTTACTAGTCTGTTATTGGGTCTTAATTGAGGAGAGTCTTGTGATTTAAAGTGAAAAGAAAAAAAAATCTGTAAGTGGACATTAGAACCCAATTCTGAAACCTAGTTGTGGTATTCTAGAAAAGAGAGATCTATAGGCAAATTACAGTGATTAGTCAGTGAGTGGGTTAAATGGAAGCTTAAGAACCCTTACTGTATGGGGCACCTGGGTGGCTCAGTGGGTTAAGCCTCTGCCTTTAGTTCAGGTCATGATCCCAGAGTCCTGGGATCAAGCCCCACTTTGGGCTCTCTGCTCAGCGGGGAGCCTGCTTCCTCCACTCTCTGCCTGCCTCTCTGCCTACTTGTGATCTCTATCTGTTAAACAAATAAATAAAGTATTAAAAAAAAAAGAACCCTTACTGGAGTTTGAACTGTAGTTTTTCCACTTAGTGGTCATATGTCCCTTTGGGCAAATTCAGTAAGCTGCAGGTTAAAATGACATGTGCCCTGTATTATAGCCCTGTGATCTAGGGGTAAGTCACCTAATTAATATCTTGGAGCCTCAGTTTCTCCATCTGTGAAATGGACATAATAGTACTCATCCTACAGATCTGTTATATGGATGAAATATAATAAGTTGAAAAGCACATATAGAATAGTAAGTCCTCAAGGATGTGAACCCATCATTACTGAAGGTACTTGGCATAGTGATCAAATCCTCTTCAAATAGGAATCGTGATAAATGCTTGCAAGAACTAAACATGAACATGCAATTTAACAAATGAGGAAAATGACACCAAAGAGCCTTCTCTGGATTTAAAATCCCAGGAGGGCATCTCTGGGGAGGTGATATTTGAGCTGAGACCTGAACAAGAAGGAAAGATGATCATCCTTGGTGGTAACTAAAAAGAAGCAAGTGAAACCAATCAAAGAAAGAGTATAATTAGTCTATTAAATTGGCAAAAATAAAAAGACTTGGTGGGTGCCTGGGTGGCTCAGTGGGTTAAAGCCTCTGCCTTTGGCCCAGGTCATGATCCCAGGCTCCTGGGATCGAGCCCCTCATCAGGCTCTCTGCTCAGCAGGGCGCCTGCTTCCTCCTTTCTCTCTCCCTGCCTCTCTGCCTACTTGTGATCTCTGTCTGTCAAATAAATAAATAAATAAATAAATAAATAAATAAAATCTTAAAAAAAAAAAAGACTTGGTGAGGGAAGCAGAATACAGACTCTTCTCATTGAATTTTTCAAGAGAGCAGCTAAAATGTGGATATTCCTTGACCTACAACCATACCTAGAGTATTGTTTAAAGATACAACGAAACAAACATTCACACTGGTGCATACAATTCTATGGCAATATTTCTCTAGCATTAATGTGCTTCCTTTTCCTTTTTAAAGCTATTTGTATCTTAATGGTGCTTATATTAAAAGATGGAAAACCTGCATGTTCATCAGTAGAGAGAACTCGTTTACTGACTTATACTACCTATACACTGGGCAAGTATTAAAGCTATGGCCACCCAATTCGCCACTGCTATTCTTTTAGGTAGAGAAGGTTGTATGATTCTTAGATTTTTGACACACATGCCATAAAAATCACTGATTCATGATCGTTTTTCTGCTTGTTAACCATTCTAATGGAGGATTCAAAAGAGAGGATATAAATTTGTCATTTTGACTTATCTGTGCATCTCACCCCAATGCTTATATCTCAGAACCAAGTCGCTATCCCAGAACTGAATTTTGGCAGCCAATGTCCAAGTCATTGTCTGAGAAATGTATGCGATGTACTTCTCTTGGAGACAATGGAACAGAAGTCAGGACACCTGGTTTTCCCCTTTCTACAAACAAGCCATGAGATCATGGAGAAAGTCATTTTGCCAAAGAATCCTTATGCCAAAGCATGAGAGCTATGTTTTGACAGTATCCCATGAGGTTTACATTGTGCTGTCTATATCTGGATCCAAGCCCATGACCTTGTGTGCAGCTTGATCTGATGATTTTCAACTATTTGAGTTAACAAACTTATGCAAGCACCCACCATGGGTCAGGTGCACTCAGGACAGACACTGCATCATCAAGATGCATAGAACATGATCCCTATGTTCAAAGGATTTCCAATTGAATGAGTATTTAAGTTTGATGTAGGAAGTAAAGGCATTTTTGCAGAGTTCTGGGTCCTCAAGCCATATTATTTTATCCAAATACCAAATCTGCTTGATATTCTGATATCTGCAATTGAGTTGGAGCAATGAGGTATAGGAAATAGATTTCCCAGTTCCAAATACAATGCTTTATCCATTGAACTTGGTTTAGTGGTGATTTTCCTAAGAATGATCAATGATTGTTTATTGACCAATGTATAATTTCTTAAATGATGAATTATGCCACTGTGCTGTTGATGGGCTTTGTGATAATTTTATAACTTTGCCAAACCAATTTTAACATCCTGGGACACTTCATGTAACTGACCTTCCAATATCTCCTTAACCACATGCTTCCTTTAATTCCATGTTTAGGTTATTCTAGGTAGGGAATTAAACTAAATAAAGTGTTATAAAAGCAATCACCCACTCTCATGGCTGACCTTAGTTGTGTTATAAGACTACTCTACCTATAGATTGTTAATTTCCAGCATCTCATCCCACACTTTACTCCTTCTAGCTATCCACATCTCCCACTTTCTGATCCCAGCTGCTTCACCATGATCTCTTATCCCATTAAATTCGTGTACTAGTGATATAAAGGGACAGATGGTGGCCACGCTTGTGATGAACATAGCATAATCTACAAGCTCATCAAATCACTAAGTTGTACACCTGAAACTAATATAACATTGTATGTCAACTGGACGCAAAAAAAAAAAAAAAATTATCAGCTTCCTCCGGACTTTCCTTCTTCCCCAATGCCCCCAATCCCTGATGATATATCATGTCAACTTAGTTTAGGCCAACCATGTTTCCTGTTCCAGAAATAAAACCTCAGGCAACAATTCACAGGGAATTACAGTAAATGGCCTTTGGTTAATAAGGGTAAATTCTGAAGGTGTATGAAGGCACCAACACTTCTTATGACAGGAAGTAACACATTTATTTTCCACATATTTTCTTTTAAATGTTTGGCAAATAATTTTCATTCAATTCCTACAAACTCTAAATGGACCCCTTGGGAACCCAGCAAAGGGAAATCTACCTAAAACAAAAAGAACAATGTGTCAACAATAAGGCTTTCTCAAGGGAGAAAACTGTAGTGCTACAAAATAACAACACTGGTGGCAAGATAATTCATCATGTACAGAATCTGTATCCAAAGGATGACTGTTGTCAGAGAATAAAAATTAGCTGATGTCAAAAAACTATATAAAAAGGGTTCACATCTAAAACTTCCCCCCAAGAAAGGGGTTGGAGTTTGGAGCAGAGGACTCCCTTCCAAACATGTGACCACATAGGAACAAAAAGCAAAGGCGTGTGATTGATATGTATTTGGATTGTAGAGGCTTTGACAAAGAGCAGCACTGAAGGGAAAATCAGACTTTGGATGAAGTATCTTCACAGTAAATACTGACAGATGCATCGTCTGGAAAATCCAAAGCAGCCTTTGAATCTTATCTAGTAATGAAGTTAGTACAGGTAAAACAATCACCAAATATAGCTACGGAAAGAGAAAAAATGACCAAGCAGTGTGTGTGCAGAGAGAGAGAGAGAGAGAGAAAGAGAGAGAGAAATCGAGAGAGAGTATTGTTCTCTTTAAACACGAAAAGTCCTCTATATTACCTGGCTTTTAAGCTTTGCAAATATTTCTTTTATATCTTGACTTTGGCTCTGTTCTACCCCCTTTTACCCTTTCATGTAAGAAGGATGGTTTACTGTACGTCGGATCTATCTTGTCAGGTCTCATGCTTACCATGGTTCTTTTTCTTTTTTTTTTTTTATTTTATTTTTTATAGACACATATTTTTATCCCCAGGGGTACAGGTCTGTGAATCGCCAGGTTTACACACTTCACAGCACTCACCATAGCACATACCCTCCCCAATGTCCATAACCCCAGTCCCCCTCTCCGAAACCTCTCCCCCCAGCAATCCTCAGTTTGTTTTGTGAGATTGAGTCACTTATAGTTTGTCTCCCTCCCAATCCCATCTTCTTTCATTTACTCTTCTCCTACCCCCTTAACCCCCCATGTTGCATCTCCTCTCCCTCATATCAGGGAGATCATATGATAGTTGTCTTTCTCCGATTGGCTTATTTCACTAAGCATGATACCCTCTAGTTCCATCCACGTCGTCTCAAATGGCAAGATTTCATTTCTTTTGATGGCTGCATAGTATTCCATTGTGTATATATACCACATCTTCTTTATCCATTCGTCTGTTGATGGACATCTAGGTTCTTTCCATAGTTTGGCTATTGTAGACATTGCTGCTATAAACATTCAGGTGCACATGCCCCTTCGGATCACTACATTTGTATCTTTAGAGTAAATACCCAGCAGTGCAATTGCTGGGTCATAGGGTAGTTCTATTTTCAACATTTTGAGGAACCTCCATGCTGTTTTCCAGAGTGGTTGCACCAGCTTGCATTCCCACCAACAGTGTAGGAGGGTTCCCCTTTCTCCGCATCCTCGCCAGCATCTGTCATTCCCTGATTTGTTAATTTTAGCCATTCTGACTGGTGTGAGGTGATATCTCATTGTGGTTTTGATTTGTATTTCCCTGATGCCGAGTGATATGGAGCACTTTTTCATGTGTCTGTTGGCCATCTGGATGTCTTCTTTGCAGAAATGTCTGTTCATGTCTTCTGCCCATTTCTTGATTGGATTATTTGTTCTTTGGGTGTTGAGTTTGCTAAGTTCTTTATAGATGTTGGACACTAGCCCTTTATCTGATATGTCATTTGCAAATATCTTCTCCCATGCTGTCAGTTGTCTTTTGGTTTTGTTAACTGTTTCCTTTGCTGTGCAAAAGCTTTTGATCTTGATAAAATCCCAATAGTTCATTTTTGCCCTTGCTTCCCTTGCCTTTGGCGATGTTCCTAGGAAGATGTTGCTGCGGCTGAGGTCGAAGAGGTTGCTGCCTGTGTTCTCCTCAAGGAGAACATTTCTCACATTGAGGTCCATCATCCATTTTGAGTCTATTTTCGTGTGTGTTGTAAGGAAATGATCCAGTTTCATTTTTCTGCATGTGGCGGTCCAATTTTCCCAACACCATTTATTGAAGAGGCTGTCTTTTTTCCATTGGACATTCTTTCCTGCTTTGTCGAAGATTAGTTGACCATAGAGTTGAGGGTCTATTTCTGGGCTCTCTATTCTGTTCCATTGATCTACGTGTCTGTTTTTGTGCCAGTACCATGCTGTCTTGATGATGACAGCTTTGTAATAGAGCTTGAAGTCCGGAATTGTGATGCCACCAACTTTGGCTTTGGCTTTATGAGGCCAGCATCACCTTGATCCCAAAACCAGACAAGGATCCCATCAAAAAAGAGAACTACAGACCAATATCCTTGATGAACACAGATGCAAAAATTCTCACCAAAATACTAGCCAATAGGATTCAACAGTACCTTAAAAGGATTATTCACCACGACCAAGTGGGATTTATTCCAGGGCTGCAAGGTTGGTTCAACATCCGCAAATCAATCCATGTGATACAACACATTAATAAAAGAAAGAACAAGAACCATATGATACTCTCAATAGATGCTGAAAAAGTATTTGACAAAGTACAGCATCCCTTCCTGATCAAAACTCCTCAAAGTGTAGGGATAGAGGGCACATACCTCAATATTATCAAAGCCATCTATGAAAAACCCACCACAAATATCATTCTCAATGGAGAAAAACTGAAAGCTTTTCTGCTAAGGTCAGGAACACGGCAGGGATGTCCGTTATCACCACTGCTATTCAACATAGTACTAGAAGTCCTAGCCTCAGCAATCAGACAACAAAAGGAAATTAAAGGCATCCAAATCGGCAAAGAAGAAGTCAAACTATCACTCTTCGCAGATGATATGATACCATATGTGGAAAACCCAAAAGACTCCACTCCAAAACTGCTAGAACTTGTACAGGAATTCAGTAAAGTGTCAGGATATAAAATCAATGCACAGAAATCAGTTGCATTTCTTTACACCAACAATAAGACAGAATAAAGAGAAATTAAAAAGTCAATCCCATTTACAATTGCACCCAAAACTATAAGATACCTAGGAATAAACCTAACCAAAGAGACTAAGAATCTATACACAGAAAACCATAAAGTACTCGTGAAAGAAATTGAGGAAGACACAAAGAAATGGAAAAATGTTCCATGCTCCTGGATTGGAAGAATAAATATTGTGAAAATGTCTATGCTACCTAAAGCAATCTACACATTTAAAGCAATTCCTATCAAAGTACCATGGTTCTTAATAATCATTTTCTTCCATTTCAACTGGAATCTGTTGAAACCTATTTCCACGTGATTTATTCACATTTATAGGAAATGGAGCCTGATCTTTATTGTTTTCAGTGTTGCTGTCTGTTTCGTTGTCATAATTCCCTCAATCCCTTTAATGTCCCTGGGGTTCCTTAACCCATCTCCCATGAAGATGGGCCTAGAGGTAGCACAACTGCTGAGATTGTGGAGCAGTGGTGAGGCATGTAACAAATTCCAGGTGTCTTGACATGAAGATAAAAGCAGGACCTGAGAAGATAAACATTTTTGGATGGAAAGAATGGTTGAACAAAGACCTAGAGATACAAGTAGCATCTGTGAATTAAGGTAAAGCCAATTGTACCTATAATGTTCGGTGTATGAAGAGAAGTAATAGAAATAAGATGAGAAAGCTCTGGGGCCATGTTGTGGACATAATGGAACACAACTTGAATACCAAGTGTGGTGGAAAAGGAGAGCACAGATCCAAAGGTAAAGTAGACTGTGGATAGTCTGTATGGAGGAAAGAGCTAAAGATGGGCTCCAGAAGCTGGGTGATTCTACCCTATTCCCCTGCCCCCCACCCAGTTCCTCAACACAACAAAATACAGGCTTCCTCATATAAGGTTCCAGCCCACCAGGATCTGTTTAAGATTGGATTGTTATAATCACATAGGGGTGACCTTCAAGCTATAAGTTACCAAATTTCCAGAGACCCTTTTAAGGAATGCTGATAACCTGCATTTTTAAGGGATCACAGTAGTTGTCTGGTCTAAACAAACAAACAAAAACAGTTCTAGCACCTTCCTGAGACCCCCCAACATTCTTTCTCCAACGAGTAGGTTATATTTCATGTTGCTCTGTTCTTTCCATACTGACTTCTTCAAAAAGATTAAGAAGTATACTTTTTATCTGAAGCTTCATTGGAAGACATAATTATGTATATCAGATATCACATTTCAAAGATTTCTAATGTCTCCAATGTGAAACACCTTACAGTTGACATAATAACACAGGTTCATGATTTCAACACTATCCTAGGTCTTCCTCTTTGTGAATTTGTTTCTTGCTCGTAGAATTTACATTTAAATCTTTGCACCCCTTAAACCTGAGTCCAGACTCCAGCAGAAATAGGTACAAACTTTAAGAGAAAATGATCCCTGAGCTCATCCCCTTTCATGGAAACTTTCTAAGGTATAAAAATAAAATGAGCCAATAGCATTATAGAAAATGTGATATCCAAATAGAATTGTTTATAAATAGAATGTTTTACAAAGTTTCCATGAGGCATCAGCTGTCCTTTAACCCTCTGCTTGCTGACATTTTCCAGCCCACTAGCTAAATTAAGGCTTAGGAAAAAATTACCTATGCATTGTATCTTTATGTGGCTGTTCATCTATTTTTATATGCTTGTGGATATATGACATCAGCTCATTATGTACATATCGAGACGCCCCCACACACACCACAACACATGTACATTTTCAGACAGGAGGGAGAATATGAACTCTTTCAAGTTTATGTTGCCAAAACACCGTACCCAAACCAAGCTCTCATTTGACTAGGGTGAGCCAGTGGGCTTGGTTTTCTCCCCTGAAGCCTGTTGTTATCCTGATCTGGTTGACAATGGTGCCCCCACTGTTTGCACTCAAAAGTGTCCCCATCAGATGATAAATGCTGTGATCATCCCAAGTGTGAGACAAGTTATTTGTTATTTGTGATTACTCTAGGACTCAGGGGAAGCTAGCTTAGAAATGAACAAACTGTCTGGCAGAGACAGATAGCAACCAGTTAAAACCAGATTTCAGGACAAATGGAATTATAAAGATTGTTTTTGTTTGCCCAAAGGGCCATATCATTATTTCAAAATTAGCTATGCTATTTTCTTCTTTCTCTGTCCTGCGTCTTTCTCTCTTTGACACACAAATACATACACGATCCCGCTAGAGTATAGTGTGCTACACAATGATTTGGCTTGTATAATTATACTCTGGTAAATGTAAGAAGCCTAGATATAAGTAAAAGAAAGCTGCTTTCTTAATATAGGAACATCAAATGTCTTCCCACGATCCAGACACGAACACCTTTCTTCCTTCCACTTGACAACTGGCATCGAGATTCTGAGTAAGTAACAGCAGTTCTAGTGATTTCCTTTTCTGGTCACGGATGTCCAAGGCAGAGAATGAACAGAAGTGTTGGTGGTTTTAAAAAGCTTATTAATGCTAGTTTTTTCTCCTTGCATTCATCGAAAATGATTCTACATACGTGTGCACAAGGATATGCTGCATATACACCACAGTCAAAACGCATAGGTAGTTCATATCATTTTAACAATTGTAATTTTTCAAAGGCATGTGACTTATTTATATAGTATTCACTAACTTGATGTTTTACCTTAGTCTTTGCACTTGCTGTAGAACCCTTGGGAAATGAAACCATGCAGATAACAGCTTTGTGACAGTGTGGTAATCACCCTTGTGAATGATGTGTCCAGAGAAAATCCACTTACTCTTAAGATAATCAGGAAAAAGCATGATTCCCAAGTCAGGAAGTCAAGTTACATGAGTGGAAATATTACACATTTTCCTTCGTAACTGCTGGGGGTGAACAGGAGACATCCCAATCTGCGTGTCTGAATTTAATGAGCAGGAAAACATTGCACACAAGGTGCTCACAACCAGACAAAGCAATGCTGGGCAATTCAAACTTGGTGTCAGAAAACTAAAAGGAAAACATGGACAACATAAGATGTGCAAAATCTTTGGCCCTTCCATCAGTCTCAGAAAAGATTTTGAGAGAATACCTAGGCTGAGCATTTTATGAGACACAGGATGCAAAGAACACAGGTGTTGGATTAAACAGTTAATGAGTTCAGATCCCACAGATCCAAATTTAACTAACCTTGAATCCTTGAATCCACTTTTCTGGATTCAAGACTGGATTGTGGATTCTGACAGTGTCCTCTGTAAAATGATTTAAAGGAGCTCATGATCTAAAGCATTTAGTACTGTGCCTCGCCTATAGCTAGGACTCTGTAAATCAGGTAAGTATTAAAAAATGGATAGAGAGAACCCTCCTGTTCTTATTGCAAGAGACGTCCTAACTTTGCTTGCTAAAGGAGTTGGTGAAATAAAGAATGACTAGAGTGTCTCACCCATTCAAGATTTCTTTTTAAAACCAAACAAGTCAATAGATTAATACTCATTTATCTTTTAATTTCTACCTGCCAACAAGATTAAACTGGCAAGCATAATATTCCTCCCTATCCCTCTTGGTAGGCAAACTAATAGTTTGCCTGAAATTGTTTCTATTTTCTCAGACATCTGCTTTTTCTATAATCATTATAATTATATTTTCTGGGCAGATTTGGATGTGACCTTGGCTTTGGGAAAGCAGATTTCAAAATATTCATAGAGAAAAAATAAGTATGATCCCATGTCAGAGAGATTCTTAAAAAAAAATATGATTTTGAAATCACAATTCCAATGAGAAAAAATTAGGGACAGAAGGATTAGTCATCATAGCTGCTAGATAAATTCTGAAAAACTTTTCAGAAGACATGCCAAGCACAGGCTGATCCCATACATGGTTGGGGGGGAATAAATTTGAAAGGGTGGCCATGGCATCCAGTTAAAGAAAAGTCCAAAAAGGTCCAAAAAGTTCTTTAAGAGAGTAATAGCACTTTAAAAGCATTGAGTAGAAAATAAGAACAAGGTAGGAAGAGGCCCACAGTTTGAAAAAGCTGGTGTCTGCTTCACAGGTGACAGATGGAAGGCAGAGCAGCTAAACCTGGATTTTATTTTTGGCACTTTCAGCAAAGGAAAAAGAATAAAGAAAATGGAAGGTGCAGAGAGGAATTTGCAACACCTGAGATGAGGACATAATAATCATAGCTGATCGGGTTTAATTCAAGTAATTTCCCGTATCTCAAATAATAATGCCAGTAGTAATAATAATAATAATGCTAGTAGTAATAGCAGCAAACACAGTGGGCTCAGTATCTGCCAGGCATTGTTCTAAATGTTCTAATTTTTAATCCTCATTGAAACCCCATGAGGTAGTTTTAATTATTGTTATCCCCAGCTTAGACATAAGGAAACTAAAGTACAAGGCAGTTCAACAATCCCCACTTACCCAAGATGACAAGAGTTAGAATGCGTCAGAGCTGAGTTAGGAATGAGTTGCAAATTCTAGATACAAAAAATAGAATTTTCCTCCTTTTATTCATTTTTAAATGGGAAGAAAACTTTCTCGGAGGTTCCCGGCAGAATTTTTCCAGAACTGGGTCTGTCTTGGCAGTTGGCAAGGAAGATGAGACCACCATAATGGGCTTGTATCAAAGAAGATTTACTGCGGCGCAAGGAAAAAGCGCAGCAGTCCAGGAAGGATGTGCCCTCCCAAAGAGAGCAAACATGCATGTGTGAGTTGGGGAAGAGGAGCAAGGGAGAAGGAGAGAAGATCTTAAGCAGGCTCCATATCCTTCACAGAGCTGGATGCAAAGCTTGATCTCATGACCCTAAGATCCCAACTGAGCCGAAACCAAGAGTCTGTCAGTTGTCAACTGAGCCACCCAGGTATCCTTGTACTTGCTGTTTCTAACAATAAGCATTAAGTTTAGTTTTCTGAAATTTTATAGAAGGAA
Organism: Lontra canadensis; assembly: GCF_010015895.1. Taxonomy (NCBI): domain Eukaryota; kingdom Metazoa; phylum Chordata; class Mammalia; order Carnivora; family Mustelidae; genus Lontra; species Lontra canadensis. The sequence goes on along the minus strand of NW_022631035.1, from coordinate 9,725,601 downwards.
AGAAAATGGAAGTAAAGCTGGAAGATTTGGTAATTTCAGATAAATATTTCTTCAGAAGTTGCTAGTTTTTCTAAGATGTCCACAAATGTTAAAAAAATTATATATATATATATATATATATGTATATATATATATATATATATATATATAAAACTCTGAGATTTGGTCTTTTAAATATTCAAGTTTTATATGTTCCTGTAACCTCCCAGTTTCTTTTTTTTAAATTTTGTGCTTAAATGATGATAATACTAATGAACAGCTCCTTTATTATTCTTGAGTTCTTTATAGCAATGATCACTTGATTGGTTGGATTTCATCATCAACATATTATCCTGTAACTTCAGATTGAATTCTCTTATGTATTTTGTTTTCAATATTCCGTTTTGAGTGTCTGACTTCCTCTGGCACTGAGTTTACCTTTTTAAGTTTTTCTGGTGGCGTGTGCTGTATCTCACCTCTCCTTCTTGATTTCTTCCCTCCTTCATCCAAGAGCCCTCGATAATCCTGTTCAAATAAAGTGAAAATAAAAATGGGAGGTGCAGAGAGGTATTTAACACATCTGAAGGGAGGGCATCGTACTATAATAGCTGATCAGTTTTCATATTCATAGATGGCATATTTTCATTTAATTTCTGGAGCCTTCTATAATTACTCTGTGGGGTTGGATTTATTGCTCCTTGGATGAGTATAAAAAGTGTGTTTTCTGAGTTCTTGGAGATTTAAAAGTGATTTTATTCTGACCTTATGATTGTTTGATTATTTAGCTGGGTATTAAAATGTATAGTAAGAGACTGTGTATCATAGTAATGTTTAGGCAACAGTCTTGTCTTCTAGCAAGAAATCTGATTTCAATTTCTTTTTGGGTGACTTTTTCCTCTTTACTCTCTGTGGAAGGTGGATGGCCTTCTCTTTTTGTTTTGAGTTCTGAAAGAATAATGGAGTAGACAAAGGGAACTTTCTGCTTGAAAACTATCTTTAACTAACTTCTGTTAGTTTCTATATATTGTTGCTTTGATAACGTTCTGCCCTGTGTTTTCATTATCCTTTCTTTCCAGATCTCCTGTTATTTATAGGTTGGACCACCTGGACTTCATCTCTATGCATTGAATTTTTTCTCTCACATAAAACAAACAAACAAACAAACAAACAAACAAAAAAACAAGGCGCCTGGGTGGCTCAGTGGGTTAAAGCCTCTGCCTTCAGCTCAGGCCATGATCCCAGGGTCCTGGGATCGAGCCCCACATTGGACTCTGCTCAGCAGGGAGTCTACTTCCCCTTCTCTCTTCCTGACTCTGCCTACTTGTGATCTCTGTCTGTCAAATAAATAAAAATCTTAAAAAAAAAACAAAAACAACGTTGTGTTGTTGAGCTTTAAAGAAGATTTTATTATTATTATATAAACTTCCCATTCCTCGGGTAGACATGTGTTTGATACAATCATGGGACAGCTAAGAGTGGCAGGAATGATGTATGTTTCCATGATATATACCACAGAAATGAAGGAGATTAAAGAATATCATCTGCTACCTTATGGTAACACGTGGGAAACTTAAAGAAGATGAATGATTTCCTAACAAGATGTAAACTGCAAAAATCAAGACACAGACTTTTTACTTACATCCTATGATTTGGGATTTTTATATTTTTTATCATATACTAAAATTTTGCTTCTTGACGAAATTAATATAATTACCTGTTAATGTATGGTAGCATAATCATTGTAACACTCATAATATCTATCCATATGTGTTAAAATATAAATTCTACTTTTATAAAGGAGATTATTAAAAATACTTGTTTTCAGATTTTTTTCAATTCACTAAGAATGTCCAGAGTATTGTGTTTTAAGTCATTTGAAATAATTCTTTACCAAGTATTTCCATATCCAACTCAAAACAAAGTCTAGTTTCATTTTCCTTTTAATTTTTATAAATTGATTTTTGCTCTAAGTTTTAGAGTTATATCAAATATTTATATGATTTACAAAATCAAGACAAAAAATATAAGAGAAAATAATTTCGAGAAATCTAACTTCTATCCTTGTTTCCTCCACGTTTACTCCCTTCCCCTTTAGGTAACTATTTAAAGATGATAATTGATCTCTTTAACAGAATTTTTTAATAAAACATATACAGACATACTCCTATCCTCCCCTTCTTAGGTAAATAGTATCACACAGTACACATTCAGTTCTACCTTGTTTTTTGTCTTTTAACTTTATAACTTAGAGATGATACCAAAGCAGTATCTATTTCTTTTTACAAGTAAACAGTATTTAGTATCCCATGATATGGACAACCATAATATATTTAATTTGTCCCATATCACAACAAATTGCCATATATATATATATGTATATATATATATATTTGTATTTCTGTCAGCATGTATATGGGAATAAATGTCTAGAATTAGGATTTCTGTGTCAAATGATAAATGCATTTTATGAAGTTTTATCAAAGTCTGCTCTGTGACAATAGCACATTTTGCATCCTCAACACTTTTGTTTGCAAAAGCCTCTTTTTCCACCCTTACTGACAAAATGTTATCAAACTTTTTGATATCTGCCAATTGGATAAGTGACAAATAGTATCTCAGGATAGTTGTAATTGTCTACAGAAACACTTTTACAAGAGCTGGTTATGAAATCATTTTGGCAGATCTCAAACAGAATTTATTTTTGATGCAGATTAGAGTCAAATAGAATTGAAATTAAAATTTAAGAATGCATTATGCAAAAGTATTATTTTGTAAAGCTTGTTTCGTGAGTAGACCTCTGTGTGTGTGTGTGTGTGTGTGTGTGTGTGTTGAATATAAAACATTTTCCTTATAGAGAACTGGAATAGTGATAAAAAGGTTTCCAACTCACTATTCTAAAAAGTTCCCAGGCATCTTTGAGAGAGAAGTTCATCCATGCTCTGGCTTCTGGCTCCTTGGCCAGCTGTACCTTTCAAGCTCTCTGCTTACGATTGACACATGCTCCCTGATTAAATGCATGGTGGATGCCTCAGTGCCTTTGATCAAACCACTTCTTCTGTTTGGGATACTCTTCACCCATTAACTGAATGGCACCTGCCTACTCATCTTCTAAAATTTTACATCAGCATCCCTTATCTTCTCAATGTGTATCCACGACACCTGCACAAAATTCAATTGTGATGCCTATAACATTTTACCGTACCTCTTTGTACAAAGTATGTTTCTCCATGACACACAGTAACATTTTGGATGTAGACGTTACATTATGTTCATTTCTTTAATACGTAACACTGTAATCAACTCAATAAATAGACGCTAGGTGAAATAATGCATAAATTATAACTTTATAATTGATTCATTCCCCCCCCAGTTATTCTTTTCAGGACACTACAGCAGAGAAATCCCACAGGTAAGATGTCTTGCTTTTGGAAGAGCATTTTGCAAATCTTATATGCAGACAATTTTGATAAAGGGAGAATGAAGACTGAAGATAGTACCAGGTAATATCTTGAGGTCCCTCGACAGCAGAACCTATGACAAAGTCTTACACGTAGATAGCTCATCTGGAATTTATCCTGACACAGGAGTGAAGGACAGGAGAAGTGAAGCCAGGAAGGAGGGAAACTAACACAAGAGGTGTTGTTGGCCCTTGCTAATGAGAAATGAGGCTTGATTCTTGAAAGAAGGCAGAAATCAAGTGATTCCCATATTCATGCTTGCTTTCTCTTTGAAAGCACTTTCTAATTCAGAAGGAGAAGCCAGTATTATTTCTAAGCAAAGGAAGTAGGTATTGATTAGGGCTTGGGGGGTAGCAGACTACTGAACAGGAGGGAGTGGGAGAGAAGAGACCTCAAAATGCAGGAAAAATTCACCTTACATACTTAATCAGCTACAAATATGAGCCTGCTCAGAGTGACAATCAGCAAGGCCCCCAGAGGATATGTGAGGGAGTATAGAGAATGGGGCAGAGACTTTACAGATGCATAGTCTGTGAGAAATGGAGTCCGGTCATAGACACTGCAGAGACACGCTGGTGGAAGCCCTCCTCAACCCCGATCCCTGGGAATTTAGTTGAGGACCTAGAAAAGCCACATGCTTAGGAGAACAGACAATTTTCTAGATAAAAATTTAAAACCAAAATGTGGCATCCTTATTAAAGGCTAAAACCAAGACATCACAGGTCAAGGTGACCCATCAACAATTTAACTGCCTGTCAGAACAGAACTCAGTATTTATAGAAAGATGATATAATACAGACCATCGATACTGTATCACCTACAATACCCAGCAAGCACTAAATACTAGTGTCTATATTCAAAGCAGCTGCAGTGATTGGTAATTAAAAAGTAAACTGATCAGGGGCTCCCGGGTGACTCAGTGGGTTAAACCTCTGCCTTCGGCTCAGATCATAATCTCAGGGTCCTGGGATCAAGTCCCAAATCGGGCTCCCTGCTGAGCAAGGAGCCTGCTTCCCCCTCTCCCTCTGCTGCTCTCCTTGCTTGTGCTCTTTCTCTTTCTCTCACTCTCTGTCTGTCAAATAAATAAATTCTTAAAAAAAAAAAAAGTACAATGATCAGTAGAAACAGACTCAGAGGTGACCCAGTTGTTAGAAAAGAGGCTGGGCAACTCTGAGATTCAGGTTTCTACACATAAAATATGGTTAAACAAAAACTAACCCTTATAGAATTGCTGTAATAACTAAATGTACTAATTGTATTTGAAAGTAGATTATCAGGGTAAAACTACATATGATTGTCCTATCAAAATGAAAACAAACAATAAAAAACACACCAAACTACAAACTACAAAAGCTTCTGCACAGCAAAGGAAATCATCAATGAAATGGAAAAGCAGCCTACTGAATGGAAGAAATTATTTGCAAATCATAGGTCTGATGAAACATATGATTAATATCCAAAATACAAAAAGAACTCACAACCTAATAGAAAAAAAAATCTGATTAAAAACTGAGCAGAAGATTTAAATAGACATTTTTCCAAAGAAGACTTACCAATGGCCAACATCACTAATCCTCTAGGACATGTAAATGAAAATGAGGTATCACTTCACACCTGTTAGAATGGATATTAGAAAAAGACAAGAGATAACAAGTGTCAGCAAGGATGTGGAGAAAAGAGAACCCTTGTGTTGATAGGAATATAAATTGGTGCAGCCATTATAGAAAGCAGTAAGGAGATTCCTCAAAAAATTAAAAATAGAACATTCCACTTCTGGGTATTTGAAGAAAATGAAAACACAAATTGGAAAAGTTATATGCACTTTAGTGTTCGTTGAAGCTTACTGGCAATAGCTAAGATATGGAAATAAGTGTCCATTGATGGATGAGGGGATTAAAAAAAAAAGTAGTACACACACACACATAGAGACACACAATGGAATACTATTCATCCATTAAAAAGAATGAAATTCTACCATTTGTGACATGGATGGACCTTGAGGGCATTATGCCCAGTGGAATAAGTCAGAGAACAATAAAGACTGTAGGATCTCACATGTGGAATCAACAAAGAAAACCAAGCTTATAGATTGGTGGTTGTCAGGGGTGGAGGGGTGGGCAGTGAGTGAGATGGGTTAAGGGAGCTGAAAGGTACAAACCTCCAATATAAGTAAGTCACGGGGGTATAACATACAACACGGTGACAACAGTTAATACCATATTGCAAAAAATGAAAGAAATCCTCGTTTGATGGCACCTTAGCTCACACGTGACTCCGACTTGCTTGGCATTTATTTCACGAGAGACAAGGTAGTTTATTAGGGGCTCTGCAATCAGAAGGAGCAAGCTGTGTGGCACCGAGCAGATTTCATCTCTCTCATCTTCAGTTTTCTCCAACACCATTGGGAAGTATTAGAGTTACCTGTCTTGAGGGCACGAAAAGCTATTAGAGCCTCAAGGATATGCAGAGATGACTGTAGTTTCTGATCAGCTCTGAGCCAACAATGTGATGAAGCCGTTAAAAAAAGTTAAAGTGAGGACAGCCGGTGTTGATAGAATGATGTCCCGGTAATGAGCTGTCGTAAGCCCCAGCGAGCCATTCCAAGAGAGGAAGACATCTTGTAAGATGTACTCAGACAGTCTTTTCTGACTAGAAGGCACCAAAGCTTGACCCAGCTGAAGAAGACAACACGGGGAAGACTAAAAAGTGAGAGTCCTTAGGCTGCTGCGTTGACGAGGAATCAGATTTATTCTATGCTGTTCCATAGGTGGGACTGTGGCTGCTATTAAAACCCGTGGGAAGGCAGACTTCATCTCGGTCTTAGGAAGCACTTTTAAACAATTAGAGCAACCCAGTGATTGCCCAGTGAGTGGCCCAATTGAAGGAGTAGTCATCGCCCCGTCACCAAAAGCTTTTCAGCAGATGTTGACTTTTGCTTAGGATCCTTCCAGAGGAAATTCCTACATTTTGTAGGAAGTTAGACTAGATGGCCTCTCACGTTGCTTCCAGCATTAAGATTTAGCTTTGTGGAAATTCCATGTATGGGCTTTTTTTTTTTTTTTAAGTGATACTCTGCTTCAGTAGCTTTTTTTCCATGTGGGGATTGAATGGATCTAAATTCCTCATTATTTAAAAGGTGAGTCAAGAGGAAAATAGCATGTAGGATGGTAGAGCAGCCCAAACAGTTCATCACGCATCTTAAAAACACAAGTCAGAGCAGTAGACAACTTCAAAAGGGACCAATCGCGCCATTGCCAGAAGTGCTGGCCAAAAAGCCAGCTGCTCCTGGAAAAATACATTTCCAGCTTGGCATCTGAGCCTGGGGATTGCTGTCCAGGGAGGTGGAAGAAGAATGGGTTTATGGGCAGCCATAAATAACTAAGGCACTGAAATTCTGAAAATGGGCCAGTTTCTTCATTATGATTCAAGACCCAGATAGGAATGAGCTACGGTTCCAGTTTGAGGGCAAGAGAGCTGTAACCACCCAATTAGGAAAACCTAATGAGAATAATTATAAACTCTGTATTCAATCAAATAAGTGCTCTGTGGAATTCTTCACACTGAATCTTGAGTTGATATTTTTATGTGTGGAGATGCAGGGAGGAAGAAATGGGCGGTGGGGATCTACAGGGAATGCCAGAGAGGAAGGTTGTGTTGCTACATCTACATGATTTAACTTGAGACCAATGCAACTCATGTCTGGAACTTCTTTGGAAACCTGCACTTTGGACAGAGGAGTCCTTGTGACTGAGTGCCTGAAACTCTTCCAGAATTCTGGCATTCTAAAAATTCATCTTGCCCTCTACGTGGAATTCTTCCTCCCTATAGTCAGTCATTAAATAATCTTTTGTTATACCTACTGTGTTCCAGGATTTTTCTAGGTGCTTAATATTCAGAAGTAAGACCTGGAGCTTGGTCTTTCCAAAGGCAAAAGAGGAGTGTTTATCTCAAGTTGCTTCTCTCTGCTTGGTAGTTATATACATGGTGTGAGTTGAAGGGAATTTGGTAATGAGAGAAGAGATGGGAATGGAGAATCATTGGCCTTTTCCTCCTCTGACAAGGATCCTTTTGCAAAATGGAGTAAGACCCTACAAATAAACTTCAAATACATGAGAGGTACCCGCAATATGATGTTTGTTTTTTATTGACTCAGTGGAAGACCAATAGGTTTTAAGATAACTTACACAGGAGGATAAATTTTTCCTCTTCCTGGGAGATCAACCTATATATTCCAGTAAGTCCTTCTACCTCCTCTTCTCTCCCTAATTTCAGTCCCCGGATACTGTCTTGCACCCCTCCTGAAGGCTAAATTCAAATAAAATGGGCTTACCCTTCTCCTTTGCTTCATAGAAATAACAGTCTGCCCAGGCTGACTGGTAGTTCTTTTGGTAGGAGCTGATATTTCTTCATAACCCAGATAAGAGAATTTATTTAAAGCCTTACGCCAACTTCTCCAAGTTGTTTTATCTATCAGTGCATGAGCCAAATTATTACAGAAGGTACATGGAAAGAGCAAGGAGGAGTGGTTATTGGTACGTATTCCAATTCCATTCCATTTTTAAAGGTTTTTAAGGTTTTCTTAAACATGGGATCACATCAAATTTTTCTACAGCACACTTAAAAATACCAGACATCACCTTGAGAAATTCTGAACAAGTAGGTATCACAAAAGCCTTTAAGAATCTGTACTTTTCTTTCAGTAACTCAATCTTTCCAGATAATGTTGCTGATTGTCCGTCCAGACCTAGGGACCATTTCTCAAGCAGGGATTTTCAACCCTGGATGTTGATTAGAGTCACACAGAGAGGCTTAAAAATTGTGCTGTCTAGGCTGCATCCTCCACCAATTTACTCAATTTCCAGAGACAGAACCGAGCATCAGTACTATGGAGAGGGAGGCAATGGGTCTTGATTGTTGCGACTTTTATGTTAACGCAATGAGAAGGACCAGAGGCAGAAGTCGAGAGGGAAGAGAAGCATGAACATGTATCAACTCCTCCCTCTCTGTGTTTCCCCACTGTGTGTTTCTTAACTGAAGGTCAGGTACAGGCTACTTTTTAAACTTGTCTCCTTTGGCATGGAGAAGATAAAGCAAGGAAGGTCTTCAATAAAAACCTCTGTTTTCTCCCTCCTTCAGAAATGATATGGATATAATAATAGAAAATGAAGTCAGAAAGAGCTCAGCGAGTTCTGCTCACATTTTCACAGATAAATCCAACCACGAGGGATAAAACATGTAATCATATAAAATTGGACTTGAATTCAGGTCCCCACACGTCAAATCTGAAGATCACTTTCCTCAAAGAATTGGTGATGAAAAAACTGGTAGAAAAACCCACATTCTTGATCTCAAATCATTCCACTACAGCACGTTCCTTCTTTATTTTGTCATTTCTTGCCTCACATATTTACCTTTTTTTGTGTGTGTGAAAATACTTAAGTTCCATGCTCTTAGCAAATTTCAATTATACAATAGAGTGTTACCAATTAAAATCACTGTGTTCTACATCAGATCCTCGGGTCCTATGCATCTTGTAACTGAAAGTCTATACCCTTTTACCAACCTCTAGCCATTCCCACTGTACCCCAGCCCCTGGCAACCACTTTTCTACTCCATTTTTGTGAATTTGAGTTTTGCTTTTTTTTAAGATACTATGCATAAGTGATACTATGTGTCTTATTTAACTTAGCACAATAGCCATGAGGTTCGTTCATGTTGTTGTAAATGATAGGCCGTCTTTCTATTTTAAGGCTGAAGAATATTCCATTGTGTATAGCCTACCACATTTTCTTTATCTCTTCATCTGCCAACGGACACTTAGGTGGTTCTTATACCTTGGCTTGTGATTACTGCTATGAGCTCAAGAGTACAGATCTCTTTGAGATAATAACGTTGTTCCCTTTGGGACCCCAGAAGTGGGATTGCTGGGTCCCACATTAGTTCCACTTTCCATTTCTTAAGGAACCTTCATATGTTTTTCCATAGTGACTATACCAGTTTACAACAAACAGTACTTAAGCATTCCCTTTCTTCCACATCCATACCACTTATCTCTTGTCTTTTTGCTAACAGGTATGCAGTGATACATCATTATGGTTTTGATTTGCATTTGTCTGATGATTAATGATGTTGAACACCTTCTCATGTTACCTGTTGGCCATTTGTATATCTTCTTTGGGAAAATGTCTATCAAAGTCCTCTGCGTACTTTTAATTGGTTAGATTTTGGGGGGCGGGGTGGCTATTGAGTTTAACTTTCTTGTGTGTATTTATATTAACCCCTTATCAGATACATGGCTTCCACATATTTTCTCACATCCCATAGGTTGCCTTTTCATTCTGTGGATGGTTTCCTTTGCAAAAGCTTTTTAGTAAAATGTAGTCCCACATGTGTAGTATTTGCTTTTGTTGCCTTTGCTTTTGGTGTCAAATTAAAAAATAATGTATTGCCAAGACCAATGTAAAGGAGCTTACCCCCTCTGTTTTCTCCTAGGACTTTAATTGTTTCAGGTCTTATTTTCAAGTCTTTCATGCATTTTGAGTTGATTTCTGTGTATAATGTAAGAGAGGGATCCAGCTTCATTCTTCTGCATGTGGATAACTACTTCTCCCAGAACTACTTATTGAAGAGACCCTCTTTTTCCCATTGTACATTCTATATAATCATTCCACTACAGCACATTATCCCTTTTTAAAAAAATATATTTTATTTATTTGAGAGACAGACAGACAGAGACAGTGAGAGAGAGCACAAGCAGGGAGGAGAAGAAGGAGCAGGCTTCCTGCTGGGCAAGGAGCCCAGCTTGGGCCTCGATCCCAGGATCCTGAGATCATGACCTGAGCCAACACAAAAGCTTAACCAACTGAGCCACCCAGACACTCTATCCCTCTATTTTTCAAGGTAATATTTGAAGATACACTATCAAAGGGACATAAGTGATTATAGAATTTAAGGTACATAATTTAGCAGCAATCTTGAGTCAATGGTAAATCAGTCTCTCTCATTCTCTCCCTCTCCTTCCTGCTCATATTTTGTATTTTCTTAGTTTACTCATAGGTACCCCTGAAAGAAATGCTTCTCTGCGTCACTCCCCCCCCCCGGCAAAACATATTCTCCACCTAATATTGATTATATTTCTAAGTAGAAGGGTGTGCTTTGTGAGAATTTTAGAAATATTGGTAAAAGTAAAAAAGTTTGGAATGATTAGTAATAGTAAAAAAAAATCAACAATGAAAATGGATCAAATGACTTTTTTTTAAATTGTGTGCTTCATACAGGAATATGGATCTCTGGGTAGAACAAGTCAAAATGATTGCCTTTTCAGTTATCACATTTTTCAGTTTCTGTTGCGCTGATGTCCTACATGGTCACTCTTTGTTCTGAAACCTACCTGAGATAGCCGGGGGTGCTTCTCATATTTCAGACTTTGCCTGGTTCTACTAGTTCATCTAACTAGTAAACAGCACTGAATTTTCTAGCTGACTCTGTTCTCAAACTCCCTTCCAAGCAGCCATTTTAACCTAGACCAACAATTGGCAAACTCACCTGTGGATCGAACCTAGTTTTATCAGAACACACAGCTGTCTTTATCAGGACACACATAGCTGTCTTCATGCTACAATGGGTAGAATTGAGTAGTTGTGAAAAACCTCCTGGCCCATAGACCTGGAGATGTTATATGGCCTTCAGAGAACAAATTAGCCAAGTGCTTGAACCAGAAACTACTGCAGTGAACTAGAAATTTCTATTTCTAGAGCTACCCTATGACTCAGCAATTGCCCTACTGGGTATTTACCCTAAAGATACAAATGTAGTGATCCGAAGGGGCACGTGTCCCCAAATGTTTATAGCAGCAATGTCCACAATAGCCAAACTATGGAAAGAACCTAGATGTCCATCAACAAATGAATGGATAAAGAAGATGTGGTATATATACACAATGGAATACTATGCAGCCATCAAAAGAAATGAAACCTTGCCATTTGTGATGATGTGGATGGAACTAGAGGGTATTATGCTTAGCAAAATAAGTCAATTAGAGAAAGACAATTATCATATGATCTCCTTGATATGAGGAAGTTGAGAGGCAACAAGAGGGGTTTGGGGGGTAGGAAAAGAATAAATGAAACAAGAGGGGATTGGGAGGGAGACTAACCATAAGAGACTCTTAATCTCACAAAACAAACTGAGGGTTGCCGGGGTGGGGGGGTAGGGAGAGGGTGGTGGGGTTATGGACATTGGGGAAGGTATGTGCTATGAAGTGTGCAAACCTGGCAATTCACAGACCTGTACCCCTGGGGCTAATAATACGTTATATGTTAATAAAAATTTTCAAAAAGGAAAAGAAAAAAAAAAAAGAAAAGAAATTTCTATTTCTGTTTCTAAGCCTAATGTGAATAACTTCCTAAGGCTACAAACCTGTCTCAAATTCATCAGATTGCACATTCTACAATTCATAGCTTGTGGTGGGCTACTGGGGATAGAAAAGTACTAACATGACTGGTTTGGGGGGAGACCATTACCATCCAAAAATCAATAACTGCAAGGGAATTGAAAAATTGTGAGGTTTTATGAGGTCAAACACAGCTCTTTTTTTGGAAAGCATATAAAGTGGGAACTAGATAGGCCTATTAATACTGAATATGGAGGAAAAACTTTCAGATGCTTATCAGTAATACTGTTATCTGGAGCTTCTCTTTGCTTTTAGAATATGCAAGATTCTTTCCATAAATTAAATATTAGTTTAAGAAATGTATTTTCAAGCAGTTATTAACACTCAAAATTCTTCCCATAATTATGAGAAAGTAAACATTCTCAGCAGCAAAATAACAAAGTTCTGCTTATTAATTAAATGTAAGTTAATGATTTTTTTTAATTTGTCACCTGGGGTGGAAATTTTAATTAGCTCCAAAAGAACATAAAGTCAAAGACTCCTACATTTGTTTCCTAGTGTTGCTATAATAAACCTAGTGGTTTGAAACAATGCAAAATTGATTACCTTAAAGTGACATAGATCAGCAGTCCAACACAGGTCTTTGAGCTAAAATCATGGAGTCAGCTGGGCCACATCTCCACCTGGAGGCTTTAGGAAGAATGTTTTGTCACCTTTCCAGCTTTTAGAACTGGATGCATTCCTTGGGTCACAGGCCCTCTCTCCATCTTTGAAATCAACTGGTCAAGTCCTTCTCACTCTGACCTTCCCTTCTGCCTCCCCCTTGTACCCTTGTGATTACATTTCCCCAGCCCAGAGCATCCAGCATATTCTTTACTAAGATCAGCTGATTAACAACTTTTATTCCATTTGCAACTTTGATTTCCTTTTGCCACATAATGTTACATATTCAAAATATTCACAGGTGCCAGGGATTAGAATGTGGGCATCTTGGTGGGTCCTATTCTGTCTACCACCACTCAAGCTATGATATGTGTTTTGGAGAACTAATGAAGAACATTTTTTTTTTTTTATTAAGGGAATCCCCCATTCTGAATCTAGGTAAAAGAGAGGACCCTTATTAACACTATGGAAACACCTCATTCTTGACAGCTAGTGCACAAGACCAACTAGAGGCTCCCACCCTGAACTTTGAATCTTGGTAGACCACTACAGTTATGCATGGATAGTTAAACATGATTCATGGTGACCATGGCAATCATGCAGTGAGAATTATTGGGGGTTTGATGAAGGTGGCAGCCACAGGAATCCAGATATGCTGGGGTTGAGCGTTTGATGGTAGCAGAGCCAGAGGTCTAATACTAGTAGAGGTCACCTAAGGAGAAGGCTTTTGTGACATGATCATGCCTACTCTTCTTCCTACCTTGCATGATACCAATTTTTCTTTCCTTCATTGGTTATTAACCATTTCTGCCCCAGGTTCTCTAGGTCACAAACTACCCTATACTCTTGTAATCCATTATTTTTTTTCATGGGTTAACAATAGTCAGATTCTGTGGCTTGTAACTAAGAATTTTCACTGATAAGGATTCTCTGGGGTATGATTCTTCACTTCTGTTTCATGTCTTGCTGTCCATAACACAGCCTGATTTATAAGTTCAGAGACTCTGGGGACACAGAACAAGTTGTCAGAAGGGTAAGATAGCTTCCTTGGTCAGGTTGGAGCTAAGAGAACTGATAATCCGGTAGGGCTGTCCTTTATAGGAATGACAGGAGAGTCCAAGACAGAGATCTTGAGACAATGGTAGAACTGGGATTGAATTGGGTCCATCTTCATAATTAAAGATGTAAATCCAGGATGTGAGAAATAGCAGGAAAAAGGGTTTCTTTAGGTTCCTCTTTTTCAATAATTGAGTAATTCACAGAAGAAAAGCTAACTTTGGAAGCACAAGGAGCAGAATCCAGCTCCTCAGGAGAGTTGGCAGGCAAGCAAGAGATCACAACATTGCTGTTAACACCAATAGAGATCCAGACAGTTTCAAGAAAATCAGGCAAGAATATTTGCCTCTTAGTCTGAGCCAGCAAGTTGGGAATGAGGAAGTTCTTGGGCTGACAGAGATCACTCACGTCAAATGCTCAGTGGGTAGGTGCCACGTAGATGGACTAGAGTCAGTGGAATTACTGATTCCACTCAGTGGGTGCTCTGAGAGTTTAGATGTATTTTTTGCTATGATTTTGAAATTAGACAAAGTTGAACCCCAGGCTGAAAAAGTTTGCTCTTTCATTTGGCCAAGGTCTGGGAAGAATGTGCTTGATGTGGGTTTTGATTCAACCATACTGTGGTTCCTTCAAATCTGAAGACACCGGACTCTGGGCAAAATGTTCTCAGCAGACTAGAAGAAAACAGATTTCTATAGCATTCAAACCTCTGCTTCACCTTTTCAGAACACAGGGCAATACTGGTCTTCCTACCTGAATACTTTTGGGTTCAGGCAGGTCTAAAGGAAGTCCTGAAAGGTGTTTTAAAACCTCACACACAGAGCTGTTATCAGATTCAATGATAACAACCCGAAACCTATTGATATTAGGGAGGGAAGAGAAAAAGAAAGCTCAAAGAACTCCAGAGCTGAGAAACTATCAGTGTGGTCAACCGATGTATTTTCAGTGATTTCAACATCATAAATCAGCTTCAGTCAGAGCCATGACACAACTACATGGATAAGCAGACTGATGTGGTACTGTGTACATCACCAGCCAGAACTCGACAATGACCAGAGACCTATAAAAACAAGATCTTGACAATGACCAGATGCCTATGAAATTCTTACTTCTTGATCATACTGTATTCCTCATTTCTTGCTCATTTTTTACTCCTCAACCTCTGCAAAGCAGTGTTATTTCTTTGTGACCCCATGGGACTCTTTCCCTTCTTTGGCATGGATTTTCCCCAGTTGTGTTTTCAGGATACTCTGAAGGACACAAACAATCACATAATAGAAAGGACACAATCCTCATTCATGTTCCAATTAGATTAGTGCACCTCAATTATGTTTCTTGTTCTCCTGTTGTTTGCTGTTATTACCCTTCCTGTATTTGTTTCCAGACACCTTAAAAACATGAGTCAAGATCACTTTTTAGGTGATGGGAAGGTGGGAAAGGGGAAGGGGAGTCAGTAAGAGGGCACAGAGAACTTGCCTTATTTCCCATATTAAATTTACTAAACTTAAATTTTATTCCAGCACTCCTGCTTTACATCTGTTGCATCACTACCTTAATTCTTCTGTTTAATTGCTGAACCTACATAGTAGTCTCTCCATATTCAGCAACACTATTTGTATTGTGATAACATATATTTTTTTCAGTATCAGGGGACATTTTTTACATGCCTCTGTGTCCCATCTTTTATGCTTTAAATGAGTTTGAGAGAGTAAATCTCTTATTTACACCAGTGAAGGAAAGAGCCATAAGATTCTTATTTATTAAGAATGCATAGTTATCTTTTTCTTTGTCCTCCTGGTGTGTGTGTGTGTGTGTGTGCATGTGCGTGCACAGATATTGTTAATAATGTATCACAAAACCATACAATAATTGCCCTTATCACATGGAATTGTATAAAGGAGGTGTTTAATCTAGATTTTTACCATCGCCTTAACCAAGGGCAGCAATTTTTTCTTATAAAGTCTAGATATATAAATATTTTCAGCTTTGCAGACCAGATGGTCTCAGTGGCAATTACTCAGTTCTGCCATTGTAGTGTGAAAGAAATAATAGATAATATATAAATGAATGGATGTATCTGTGTTACAGTAACACATTTTTTACAAAAAGAGGTGGCCTGTTATATCTGGACTACAGTTTATAATTTCTCAACTACTGATCTTGAGTTTGACTCTTATACTCAGGTAGGGTATGACTCCCCAAATATGTATATGTGTGTGTGTGTGTGTGTGTGTGTGTATATTGATGTCTGGAGGTTTTCTTTAAACTAGAGTTTTATGAAGAAACAAAAATTAGATTCAAGAAAGGTTAAATAATAGATTGCTTGAAACTCACTGAAGTACACAAACCATCTGCTATGATGAAAATTGCCCACATTTGTTGAAAATAAATGATAGGTACATTGACTTGACATCAAAATTAATTTCCTTCTTTAAGCAGCTGGAGCCAATCCTTAAGCTGATGAGAAATGGAGTGGATCGGGGGTGTTCAAATTGTGTGCCCATTGTGCTTTGGGGAATACAGTTTCTGGTCTAAGAAGCATTCTTAGTGATCACGGATAATTCTTAATCTTTGCCTAATTATCTCTGAGCTCAGTTCAGCAGGTGAGCACTGCAGGAGTGTGTCTCTCTGTTGGATCATGGCTCATCTCTCTTCTGAAGCGGATTTGGATGGGCGTAACATATTTAGTTGGGAAATGATACTTTCTTCTTGGAAGTAGAATTAAATATCAAATCCTTATTATACAGGAACATTGCATACCCTGTGTAAGAGCACTAAACACTTTCCAAGGGGCACCTGGGTGGCTCAGTGGGTTAAAGCTTCTGCTTTCAGCTCGGGTCATGATCCCAGGGTCCTGGGATGAAACCCTGCATAGGGCTTTCTGCTCAGCGGGGAGCCTGCTTCCCTCTCTCTCTCTGCCTGCTTCTTTGCCTACTTGTAATCTCTCTCTCTGTCAAATAAATAAATAAAATCTTAAAAAAAAAATAACACTTTCCAAGACACACTCCCTCAGACACAAATGGGAGCTTGGAAACCTACTCTTAATTGTTTAATGTCCCGTATGTGTTATATTCCTTTACTGATGTTTCCTCAGGAAGAGAGAAGGCCATCGAGGTCTTGTTACTCAAAACGGGTTTGTTGGACCAGTAACATTGGTAGCATGCCAAATCTCTGGCCCCACTCAGAACTACTTAAACATAATGTGTATTTAGAAAGTTTCCTCAGGTTCCTCATATGCACATTAATTTTTTTTTATTTTTTAAAGATTTTATTTACTTATTTGACAGACAGAGATCACAAGTAGGCAGAGAGGCAGGCAGAGAGAGAGGGAGGAAGCAGGCTCCCTGCTGAGCAGAGAGCTGGATGTGGGGCTCGAACCCAGGACCCTGGGATAATGACCTGAGCCGAAAGCAGAGGCTTTAACCCACTGAGCCACCCAGGTGCCCCTGCACATTAAAATTTAAGAGGTAACAGTCTATGTAATCTATATGTCCGGTCATCTTAATCAGTTATGGACAAGATTGATATAAATAAATGAATTCACAGAAGAATGAATGAATGAACATCATGATTACATGAACAGGTGTTTTCCATAGATACATAAATGAGTGAATGAATGAATAATTTTCCCTGGAAAATATAATGAAGTTCATAGAGTGACTAAGTAGTTTTATTAGGATGAAGTGAAGTCAATTATGTGAACCCCATTACCAAGCAGTAAAAACCTTACACAAAAGATAGTCCAGCCTTGATAGTACAGGCCATCTGGTGACACATCATTGCATAGAATCCTGCAACAAAGTCTCAGAGAGAGGCTTAGAGAATTATGTCCATTTATTCGGTCCATAGTTTACAATTCTTAGCCTTCGTTGGTAAAATGCATGGGAAAGTGTTCATTAAGGACATCGGTGGATGACAGCATGTTATTGTGTATGTGACCATTTCCAACTATTGTTCCTTCTGTGTGAATTGAATTTTCCTGTGAGCACTTACTCTTCCCCTCCCCCTTCTCTCTCTCTCTCTCTCTCTCTCGCTCTCGCTCTCTCCCTCCCCCTTCTCTCTCTCTCTCTCTCTCTCACACACACACACACACACGCACATACACACACACTCTAACAAATACACACAACTGTCCATCTCTCCTCTATCCTGGGGTGTAGAACACAGTGTCTCCATCTTTGTGTACACCAAAAAAATCTTGGCTTAACAGTGTGGTTGACTGAAAAATGTCAGTTTGAAGACATGACATTTTCAGTCCTTTGGGATGTAAAGTACATATTGTTCAGTTCAGAAATACCATCAACTTCAAGAACAGATCATTCCTCCTGATATGTGTATGCACTGGGAAGGTTTTAGGCAAAGTGTAGCTCAGAGATATAGATAAAAACTGCGGTAACTCTTTTTTAAAGATACACAGTTTATTTTGATAGGTTGGAGGGCCACGGAGCCAAGGATCAGAGAGAGTGGTGGACAGCCGACTTGGGATGCCCAGGACTCAAGAAGAAGTAGGACATTTCAAAACTTAACCTTGATGACATTGGAGTGTAAGGCATGTAATGGTGAGTACGTATTCAAGGTGTTTACGTTTCAGTTATGGCTTATATTTCATACAGGATGATAAATTATTGAAACCTGTTTATCTCCAGTCCCCTGACAGCTGGAGAAGGAACCTAAATTCAGAATAAACTGAAAAGTTCATGTTAACAAGCTCCCCAGGTTATTTATATGCACAGAGAATCCAGTAGGAGTTGACAAGGGGTAACCCAAAGACAAGACTGGACATGTGCAGTCAGTAAGGGTTAAGAATGGGGTCTATATTTTCATTTGACATAGAACCACATATTTAAAATATAAATATAAATTATGTATCTAAGAACACACATCTTAAGTGAAGGTGCTGGATATCTCTGGAAGAAGATGAATTTTTAGCACAAAGATACTGGTTAAAATGAACACATTTGCCAGATCTTCAAAATTATACTGAGTACAATAAAACATTTATGAAAACCAGACAGCTAATAAACAATTCAAACTAGAATAAGTAAAACTCATAAATAGGATAAGTAGAGAGATATTAAAACCATTAAAAATTAAAGGGAAGTGACATTTTGCCCCTCTCAAATAACCAGATTTAAAATTCATCCTTGATCAATGCAAAAAACAGGATGCAATAAAGCAGGCAAAGTTATTTAATGCTGTTGACACTATAAATTGATTAAGCCATTTAAGGAATACATTTTGAACTGCATTTAAAGACATAATAACCCACTTATAGGAAATCATCCCAAAGTAAGAAAGAAATGAAATTACTTAATGTAGCATGATATGCAGTAGGAATAGTCAGAGGAAGTGAAATTTCTCACAGCAAAACCATAGTAATTCCAGTGAAATGTTGCATAACTGTTTATTATGTACATTTGCAGTAGTATGGCAAATGCTTACATATTTTAAAGATCAGAAAATAAAACTGAATCCCTAAAGATTAAATACTTAGAATAAGTGTAGAAAATGTGCAAGACTATATGGGTAAAAGTTTTATTTATTTTTTTAAAGATTTTATCTATTTGAGAGAGAGAGGAAGAGTGCACAAGCAGGGGAGAGGGACAGAGGCAGAGGGAGAAGCAGACTCCCCACTGAGCAGAGAGCCCAATGTGGGACTTGATCCCAGGACCCTGGGTTCGTGACCTGAGCCAAAGGCAGATGCTTAACTGACTGAGCCACCGAGGCACCTCTATATGAAGAAAAATTTTAAACACTACTGAGAGACATAAAAGTAGACTTAAACAAATGGGAAAGTACTAATTATCTGTTCTTAGATAGGCAGATTAGACTTTACAAGGATGTCAGAACTCTCTAAATTTAAGAATTCTAGGCAATTTCAGATGAAAATATTAAGTGAGCCATGTGGAGAATTAGGCACCTGATAATAAAATTTATTTAGATAAACAAATAGGAAAAACTCTCCAGCAAAATGCACACAAAAGAGGGGAAAAAAAGACCAAGGGAATTAGCTATAATGAGATATATACAGTAAAGCTTTCAAAACGAAAGGCCTTGGTATTGATGTATGATCAGACAAGTACACCCATGGAATGGAATAGAAAGTTAAGAAATGGGCTCAAAAACATATGGAAGCGAAGTGCATAAGTGTAGCATCTCAAATCTATCTGGAAAAGATGGTCTTTTTAATAAATGGTGCTGAAACAATGAAGTAACCAATTGAATAAAATCAATAAAATTATATTCACACCTCACACCATACATGAGAATAAAGCCCAAACTGGATCAGGGATATAAATGTGGGGGTTAAATAAAAATAAATAAATAAATAAATAAATAGTAAAAATACTAATAAAAATTTAAAAAAAATGTGGGGGTTTAAAAAATCTATGCAAATAATAGAAGAAAACATGGGTGAATTCCTTTTTGACCTTGATAATAGAAGGTTTTCTTGGTTTTTTTTTTTTTTTTTAAGATTTTATTTGCTTGACAAAGAGAGACACAGTGAGAGAGGGAGCACAAGTAGAGGGAGTGGGAGAAGGAGAAGCAGACTTCCCGCCAAGCAGGGAGCCCAATGTGGGGCTCAATCCCAAAACCCTGGGATCATGACCTGAGCTAAAGGCAGACATTTAATGACTGAACCACCCAGGAACCCCAAGAAGAAGGTTTTTATAATTCACAATCCATAGGCAATAAAACAAAAAAAAAATGATAAATTTGCAGAAAAATAAAAATTTGCATGACGAAACCACCATTAAGTCAAAAAACAATTGAAAACAAGGAGAAAATATTTACAACATGTATCAAAGACAAGTGGCTATTATCTTTACATTTGAAAATTTTTAAAATATTGAAAACTACATATGTGAAAATGACTTGATAGAAACAGGAAAAATTATTAACAGGCAATTCATAATATAAGGTAAAAGTAGGCATCTAATATTTGAAAAAATACGTACTTATAATTAAAGAAATAAAAATTAAAACCCTGATTTAAAAAAGTATTTCTTTTTTAACCAATAGACTAACCTTAAAAAAATCACAATGCGGTCTATTGGAGAAGATTGGGGAAATTGACATTGCCATGCATTGTTGGCAAGAATGCAATTTTGCACATTCTGAAAGAAAATTTAGCATCACCCAACAAAACTATATTTGCACTTGCCCTTTGACACAATAATCACACTTCTAGGAACTTACCCTGAAGATACACATACAGTAATAGGAAAGTATATATGTCCAAGGTTATTCCTTCCAGCACTGTTTGCAATTAGAAATAATGCATAAACCTAAATCCCCACACATAACAAAGTGGTTAAATGAATTATGGTACGCCCACCTGATGGATTGCTATACAGCTGTTGAAAATGG
Source organism: Lontra canadensis (assembly GCF_010015895.1). Classification (NCBI taxonomy): domain Eukaryota; kingdom Metazoa; phylum Chordata; class Mammalia; order Carnivora; family Mustelidae; genus Lontra; species Lontra canadensis. Next base: position 9,704,682 of record NW_022631035.1, on the reverse strand, counting down.
GTAAGATCTCTGTGGAATGATAGAGCGATATCCAGGATATAATGTTAAGAAAAAAAAAATAAACAAAAGATGACCTAGAACAGGCTAGTCTTTAAGCAACAAAGAAGGGAATGTAAGAAACTATACATGTATATTCTTATTTGCACAACAGAAAAAAGATAATCAGGGACAGAAAAAGATTGGTCACTTACAGGGGGATGGTGGACAAGAGTAGAAAGAAGAGATAAGCAGGAATGGGGTTGTAAGAGTGAGGAGAAATGGCATGACATTGTGTTTCTTCTGATATAGCTCTGGCCTTTAAAGCCATTGTAATTAACCACCTTCCCAAATTAATGAAATATTAAAATCAATCACAGTGTACTGGAAGAACCCCAAAATGTAATAAAATTATATCAAGTGAATGCAACTGAATTACAAAATATAAAACCATACTGGAGAGGTAGGGAAGGAAATAAGTAAGGTAAATAACATTGGGAGAAACTTCTTGACCAGATTCTATACTCTAAAGATCAAAAGAACTTTAGATCTTTAAAGATCTAAGTTTTGATCTTTAAAGATAAAAAAAAGGCACCTGGGTGGCTGGGTTGGTTGAGTGTCTGACTCTTGGATTTGGCTCAGGTCATGGTCTCAGGATCATGGGATCCCGTCCTGTGTCAGGCTTGGCCCTGAACATAGAGTCTACTTGAGATTCTCTCTCTCTCCCTCTCCTTCTATTCCTCCCCCCACCCTCACTCACTCACTCTCCCAAATAAATAAATAAATAAATAAATCTATCAAAAGAACTATACATAAGTCTTAGTTCCAGTTAGTAAATCTATCTCTCACAAAGGTATTGGTTAGTTACTGCATTACAACTTTTTTTTTTTAAAGATTTTATTTATTTATTGACAGAGAGAGAGAGATCACAAGTAGGCCGAGAAGGAGGCAGAGGGGGTAGGAGAAGCAGGCTCCCTGCTGAGCAGAGAGCCCAATGTGGGGCTCGATCCCAGGACCCTGAGATCATGACCTGAGCCGAAGGCAGAGGCTTAACCCACTGAGCCACCCAGGTGCTCTACATTACAACTTCACGTAGGTATCGCATTGAAGGAAAAAAAGCCTTTTTAAATATTACAAAAGCCTTCTGTGTCACTGTTGGAGGAAGAAGTTACAAATAATGAAAGAGAAAGGCTAAAATAAACCCTGTGGCTTTAGACTGGAACCAGAGTTATCACTGTGAAATCACACACACGTACACATAAACACAGATGGGGGTGTGTATGTACATGTGTGTAGGGGTTAGCATATGTCGATACATAACTTTCCTAGCTCTGTCTGCTGGGAGGGCCTGGGAGCAATGAAACCCTGGTAACAGTGAGCCCCAGTAGCACCCAGACGTTGGTTCCTAAACACCGCTCTCCAATCAGAGGAACCAGGGGGTCCCTGAAGAGGTGATCGATGGCAGGGTTGGGGCGGAGGAAATGCACCATGAGCCTGGAGCATTTGTAGTACCAAAAATAAGAGTGTGTTCAGAAGAGGATGGGGCATAGCAGAAGGAACACAGAATCCAAGTGGAAGAGTGTCCTAATGGCCAAGTGTAGGATAATCTGAGCAAAATAATAATAATGATTATATTGGACTATCGGTTCTAGAACAAAATAATCATCCATGAGACCATACAAAACTGAATAATTGAATGAAAAATGAATGTCTCAGAAGAGACAGCTCTTTCTTGCATAAGATTTCTATTTTTTTAAAGATATGTATGTATGTATGTCATGTATTTAGTGCAAGTAGGAGGAGGGGCAGCAGGAGAGAGAATCTCAGGCAGACCCCACGCTGAGCGCGGAGCCCCATGCAAGGTTCCATCTCATGACCCTGAGATCATGACTTGATCTGAAATCAAGGGTTGGAGGCTTAGCCACTGAGCCACCCCAGAGCCCCCATAAGATTTCTATTACTACATTTAGAAAGAAAGAAGGGAATGGAGTATCACCAGTGGGCAAACACCACTGTGGCAAACACCACCCAGGTGGCCCCCAAAGTATCTTTCTCAGAATATTTATTATCTTCGGGGCACCTGGGTGGCTCAGTGGGTTAAAGCCTCTGCCTTCAGCTCAGGTCATGGTCTCAGGGTCCTGGGATCAAACCCCGCATCAGGCCCTCTGCTCATCAGGGAGCCTGCTTCCCCCTCTTTCTCATTCTCTCTCTCTCTCTCTCTGCCTGCCTCTCTGCCTACTTGTGATCTCTGTCTGTCAAATTAAAAAAAAAAAAGAATATTTATTATCTTCTCCCAGATACAGAAGGAAAAATGCTAATTTTGCAGTGTATAAATGCAGCAGATAACACTTTAACCAAGGGAATCAAGAACATCAACCGTAGTAACATGAATGTCATGAATGCCATGATAAGATCAGTTGAGGAGAACACAACCTCGATTCTATGATTTTTTGCAAAAAAAAACCAAAACCAAAACAAAAACAAAAAAAAAACAGAGCATCATTCTAAGGAGGAAAGAAAAGTTTGGACAACCCTAAATGGACTTTCTACAAAAGAGCCAAACAGTAGTCATCAAAAGTGTCAAAATCTGGAAGACAAGGAAAGATTGAGGCATTGTTACTGGAGACAACTCAACAGACATAGAAACTAAGTTTGATGTGAGATCCTCAGTTGAATTCTACAGCACAGACAAGATATATGTAGAAGAACTGGCAAAATTCAAATAAGGTCTAGAGTTAACAGTATTGTGCTAAGGTTAATTCCTGGTTTGATCATTTTAATGTGTTTTATAAGATGCTAACATTAGGGGATACTGAGTGAACTGTTAAATAATTCTCCGTGTTACTTTTGCAACTCTTCTATAACTCTAATATTAGACCAAAATCAAAAGCTAAGAAAATGAATCTATGTACTATAAGTTCTCAGATCGATGGCTAACTGAGGAATTGGTATTGAAAACTTGGATAAAAGTTTTAAAAGTACATGGAAGAGTCAAGACAGGTGTTAGAATGATGGATATTCAATTACAATTATAAATATTGCCTGCAATTTTGGATATGGTTTGCACATGGCTGGATCATCTCTGACTATTGCTAATGGTACTTCTTTGATGAAGGACAGGAACATCACTCTTAAAATCTAGTGAAGATGTGGGGAATGCAGAAGTATAATTCACATAATCACAGTATCGGAGACTTAACATTTGGCAGGGACCTTGGAAAAGCTTTGGCCAGGATAACATTTCACAAGAATAATTACATAATAACTATCTCTCCATTCCTCTAATCTCCCATACATTGTCCTTGTTTTCAGCAACATCTGACTCCACTCTCTACTTTTACTTCCTGTAAAGTGTGTCTCGTGCAACTTTTCTTCTAAACCATCTCTCCAAGGTGCTTCTTATTCTTCTTTCAACTTCTTTGAAACTTATTATCCATTGTTATATTGTCACCAGGAACGAGCTCACTAAAATAAAAACTGAAAATGGAATTTAGGTGTTAACTTCCTAGTAGTACATTTCCATGGAGAATCTGGTGTGAGCCTAAGGCAGTTGCTAGGAGTAGAACATCAGGCTGTCAAAATATTTGGTTGATGTGGATTTTTGAAGAGAGAGATAATTATTTCAGATTAGCTCCAAGAACACACATACGCATGATAAAAGAGTGCACACTGCTTTCTTTTTGTTGAAAATGGATTTCTTTTTTCCCCCAGCAAGCTAGAACAGCAATAGGATGGCATTTTCTTTTGGAAAAATGCATGTTGGAACATTAAACTCTACAGTTTATAAAATCAGAGACATTTCTCAGAAAGTGAAACCAAAAAAAAAAAAAATGCAATTTTCTTTGTATTCCCTCAAAAGTCGTCAGTGCTTACTTTGCCTGGTCGAATAAGGGAGAGGTATATTAAGTGAGGGAGAAGCGGAGGTTCCCAGAGCTCCTGGACCCTCATGACTCACTCCATCCATGCTCCTCCCCAAATGTTCCAGTGATGCTCTATGCGTGTTTCTAGCTTACAGCGATTTCTGAAGACACATTCTGGATGATTTTCTAGCAGATTTTGCTTACGTTTGGCTACACGTCCTTTATGAAAGTTGTTTCATTGCCTGGGAGAGATCAGAAGAGAACTTAGATTGCTTTTGGTTTGTATCATTAAATACCGGTGCTTCTGTTGGTAACCAAACCATTTACCCCCAGGTGCCATGGCATTCCCATCTCTGGCTGACGCTCTCGTCTTATCTGTCTCCCTTCCATTCCTCTGCACCAGCAAAATTATTCTTGCCTCAGGCTTTTTGCACTTGCCATTTCTTCCATCAGACATGAGCTGGTACCTCTTCCCATGGCTGGTTCCTTTCTCATTTTCAAATTCAGCCCAAATATTATTTCTCCAGAGAGACTCTGTCTGTATAACTCCCTACAAAGTAGACCCTGTCCCATCTTCAGGAGGAGTTTTCTATTACAAACCACTCTATTGTCAAGATGCTTGGGAATTCCAAAATCATTTAATATTTTATTATTATTATTATTATTTTGGTTTATTCCTCCCCCCAACCCCCATCTACCACCATGAGAAAGGAAGGGCTGTAAAAGTAGAGGCCATGCCTGCTTACTCTGTTCTAGACATTGACCTAACGGTAACTCTGTGAAGTTGAAACTATTACCATTTTACAGCTGAGAAACATGTTTCAGAGATTAAAGTTCAAATAGCTAGTGAGCAGAGGAACCACAATTCAAACTCAGGCACAGAGAATCGAGCTGCTCTTAGCTGTACTTTATTGAACTTCAAGGATTCAATAAAATCAAGTACATAAAATACTTGCCACAAGATCGGGCACATAGCACTTAATAAATAGCTGTGTGATCCCATAAAATCTTCAAAATCACCCTAGCAAAGAAAATACCCTATCTGCATATAATGTATGTAATAAATGAGGTCATAGTTTCTACTCAAGGGATGAAATGGTTTGCCCAAGGAGTGGTGCAGAGAGACTCACCAAACTCTGCCTGGTTTGCTTAGGTCTTTGCCAGGACACTCAATCCCTGGTAAACAAGGACAGTTGGTCAGCCTCTCGGGGTCTGTATTGTAATCGGCTCTATTTGACTCCCACACTCTTCCTCTCTTCCTCCCAATATTATGTTGGATAGGCTTGTGCCTCAAGACCTATACTGAATTTAATTGAACTTATTGAACTTAATTTTCTTCCCCTATGGAGACAATGTATGGTAGTTTTCTTATATTTCAAAATCGCAGAAAATTGGAGATGTTCGTTTTAAGACAGATTCATGGATGCCGTCTTGTATTAAATCCGTCCTTAGAACCCTGAAAGTTGTAATGTTGCAAGTGCAGCATTGCGTGCCAGCAAACAGCGGACCCAGCCACCTAACCATGAGAACTTCCCTTTCGAAGGGAATCAGGTGATTGTTTTGATGTCCCCAGCATTTAATTGAAGCCTTTTAAACAGAACATGATGTCCTGTGCGCTCTACTGAAGCCTATTCCAGGACTTCCCATAAATGAGCATGGTAACTCTAGACGATTAAAGACTGCCTAAGAATCTTTCCTCATAGCTGAATCTCATTATCAATGTTGAGGGGACATCAGGGACGGGGAAGGTTTTCAGGAGCAAAGGACTGAGTTCTTTTACTGCTTTTCCAAAAGATTGAAGAGCAGATTGAAGAACAGCAGGGAATGCTTTAAAGCAAGTTGTGCCTGGATGGAGAGAAGTTCTTCATGCCACTTAAGGTACTTTTTGCTTGTTTTGGGTTTTGAGTTGTTTTGTTTTGTTTTGTTTTTAGTATCCTGGCAGAATAAATTGAAGAATGAAAATCATTTTATTTGTAATTCTGCATCACATCTTAACTTTGAATGATAAAAATTATATTCTAAGGGCATTGAAGATCCAAATCAATTTTCCTCAGTTTATAAGCAAAGGATAACAGCAAAAACCTCTGATTTTCCTACTTGGAAACTGTCAAAGTATTCACTTGCTAAAGAATAAGCAATCAGGTTTTGGGAGCTTATCTGGGAGCTCTGTGGATTATCTCTAACATGCAGAACTTTGTGTCACACATTTCTCCATCATTCTCCTTCATGACCTACTAAACTTTATGTCCCTGGGCTTTCTCATGCAGATAACAGAACTCTCGTTTTTTAAATCTACTGGAGAGTTTTGGAATTTCAAAATTCAAAAGTTGCTTAGATTCTTACTAAAGATATTTGGAGTGACTATACAATTACCAATCACTCAACCCATCTTTGTTGAACCCTTACTGTGTGGTTCTAGCACTTTGTAAGACTTGATTTGCTTGGGACTCCTGCTTCTGGACTGGCCAAGAGATAAAGAAATACACATACAGTTCTTTGGTTATTTCTGAGAAAATTGTATGATAGGAGCTATTCAAGAATATAACCTATATAGCCATTAATTACAAGCCACAAATCAGAAATTTTCCCCATGGTGGTACTAAACTATTTCTTAAGTTACACTAATGTAAACTACGAAGAAGGAATAATGAACAAAATCGATCATTATCTTCCCAGAGTGTTGGCTAACTTAATCATTACTCCATTTTTTTTCTCACATGTTTTCATTCTAGTTTTGTTTGTATTTCAGAGTTACTCAAGAACCTTTGCCCTTCAATGTCGACATTTTGTTTGATTTTTTCTAACTTTGTTTTGATAAAGAAATTATGCCCATTTCCCTTCAACCACTTACTCTCCATACGACCTTGGACACATCATGTATCAAACTCTCAAAACCCGTTTTCCTCATCTGTAAAATGTTGACAGTGTTAGTACATTCTTCAGTGTTTTGGAGAAGACTGGGTCAGAGAATTTAAATAAAATTCTTAACATATCACCTAGCAAGAAAAACAATATTACTACCAATTGTCAAGAGAAAAAAAAAAAAAAAAAACTAAGGCTATCCTTTAAAAATGACTATTGCCAATGATGATAAGTTTTAAGCACTTACTCTGCATTTATACTTATGTTTCAGGTGTTTAGTATATCATCTAATCCCCAACAACTAGATACTATTAGTATTCAGTTTTACAGGTGAATAATAGTACTAAACAGGGAAGTTAGATAACATCCCCAAGGTTGCATAGCCAATAAATATGGCATCATGATTCAAACTGTGTTAGACTAATTCTGGAGTCTACACTTGCATCCATTAGGCTATGCTTCTTATATCAGAGTAAAAGAGTGATATCAGGGTCCCTAACTGAGCATTTTAACAGGAAAAAAAAAAAAAGACAACTTGGTGGGAAGACTTCAAGGTCATAATCAAGAAATTGTTTCAAATTCTAAAGGAAGATCAGATATGGAAACCCAAGCAGGGATTATGGGTGATACAGAATAAACCAAAACAGCTACCTGACATTAAACAAATGTAAGTAAATAAAGCACAAAAAACAGCATAATCTATAGTTAAATAAATACGTAAGTAAATATTCAAAAGTTTGAGGCAAGAAAGTCATGTGTGTATTTACTATATGAAATGGATTATATGCAATATATGTTATTTGTAATAGCAACGTATTAAAAGGTACTATGTAGCTATGGCCCATGAAAATACAGTGCATTTGCTCTAAAATTTTCATGTAAAATGAGATCAAATATTATAAGTAGTTCCCTTGAAGATCATTTAAATTGCCCAGGATATATTATGATTAGTGTTCTTCAAATGCTAATTAAGGCCCCTAAAGAATACACTGCAGTTAATTTGTATACATAAACATATCACTGTTTATACTGAAATATTTTGAATGTGTAGTCTACAGATAAAATGACAATTGTTGGGATTAGCAGAGAAATTCATCCCTTCAGCAAGCTCTAGCAAGTCTACTTCAGTTCTTTCCTGATCTGTATGCAGACCACTCTGAAACTGTCTGGAGATTTCAAAGCATTAACCACCATTCTTTCCATCTCAATCTGATCAGCATCTACTGGTATCCCTCCAATTAGGAGTGACTTCCAAGAGACAATTGCATTTCCACACAGTGAGATGGTCTGTAGCATGTGGGTTGGACTTAGAGCCTGGTACGTAAGGATGATTTGCAATTCCTAAGTTCCTGCATATGTCAAGCCGAATTCGCCACTGCCACACTTGAATTAAAAAAAGGATCTAGGGGCACCTGTGTGGTTCAGTCAGTTGAGCATCTGACTCTTGATTTTGGCTCAGGTCTTGATCTCACAATTGTGAGACTGAGCCCCAAGTTGGGCTTCACGCTCAGCATGGAGTCTGCTTGAGATTCTCTCTCTCCCTCACTGTGCCCCTCCCCCGTGCGCTCTCTCACTCTCTCTCAAAATAAATAAATTCTTTTTTTTTTTAAAAAGGATCTAAATAAAGTTAAATTTCACCTTAAGTGAGTGATATGAGATTCAATCTCAATCGTTACAGGTCTACCTCCCTTCATCAAAGAAAACTATGGAAATACTGTGTTATGCTAAAGAAGGTTCTCTTCTTGGGTTTATCTTTGTGTATGATGTAAGAGAATGGTCTAGTTTCATTCTTCTATACATAGCTGTCCAATTTTCCCAGCACCATTTATTAAAGAGACTGTCTTTTTTCCACTGGATATTCTTTCCTGCTTTATTGAAGATTAGTTGACCATAAAGTTGAGGGTCCATATCTGGGCTCTCTGCTCTGTCCCACTGGTCTATGTGTCTGTTTTTGTGCCAGTACCATGCTGTCTTGGTGATTACAGCTTCGTAGTAAAGCTTGAAATCAGGCAATGTGATGCCCCCAGTTTTGTTTTTCTTTTCCAACATTCCCTTAGCAATTCAGGGTCTTTTCTGGTTCCATACAAATTTTAGGATGGCTTGTTCCAGCACTTTGAAAAATGCTGGTGGAATTTTGATTGGGATGGCATTGAAAGTATAAATTGCTCTGGGCTATAAAAACATTTTAAAATGTTTATTCTGGCCCACAGACACATGAAAAAGTGTTTATCATCATTAGCCATCAGGGGGATTCAAATCAAAACCACATTGAGATACCACCTTACACCAGTTAGAATGGCCAAAATTAACAAGACAGGAAACAACAAGTGTTGGAGAGGATGTGGAGAAAGGGGAACCCTCCTACACTGTTGGTGGGAATGCAAGTTGGTGCAGCCACGTTGTGTTGAGATTCCTTAAGAATTTAAAAATAGAGCTACCCTATGACCTTGCGATTGTGCTCCTGGGTATTTACCCCAAAGATACAGATGTAGTGAAAAGAAGGGCCATATGTACCCCAGTGTTCATAGCAGCAATGGCCACAATCACCAAACTGTGGAAAGAGCCAAGATGACCTTCAAATAGATGAATGAATAAAGAAGATATGATCCATATATGCAATGGAATATCACGCCTCTATCAGAAAGGATGAATACTCAACTTTTGCATCAACATGGATGGGACTGGAGGAGATTATGCTGAGTGAAATAAGTCAAGCCGAGAAACTCAATTATCATATGGTTCCATTTACTTGTGGAGCATAAGGAAAAACATGGAGGAAATTAGGAGAAGGAAAGGAAAAGTGAATTGGGGGAAATTGGAGGGGGAGATGAAGCATGAGAGACTATAGACTCTGAGAAACTAACTGAAGGGTTTGGAGGAGAGAGGGGTGGTGTGATGGGTGAGCCTGATGGTGGGTAATTAGGGCACATATTACATGGAGCACTGGATGTGGTGCATAAACAATGACTCTTGGAACACTAAAAACAAAATAAAATTTAAAAAGGGGAGGATTAACTGAGATCTCAACTCAAACATATAAGTGGGTTTTTTTGTGTTTGTTTTTTTGTTTTTTGTTTTACATAACTGCTTTTAATAAAGACAGCCTTGTACCTTAAAGAAGGTTCTCTAATCCTCAGTGCAAATGCAGCTAATTGGACAGTTAGGGAGTCAGGGCCAGTGCCCCCAAAAGATAATACAGAATCAGGACCACTAAGATTAGACAACACTGACATCCTGTTTTGTAGCTTAGAGAGGGGCATTCTGCTTTGCAGCCTTTGCGAAAATGACTTCTGCAAAAATGTCCTAAAATAAGACAATTAACCACGAAATCATTTGTCAATATCATGGGCAAGGGGCAGTTAAGACTGAAACCCCCAGATGTCAGCAAAAAAAGACCATCAGTGTGTAGACGTTAACCTAATAGTCAGACTGATACATGACCACACCATGATTGCTTAAGAAAGTTCACAAAAGTGCTCATAGAAACCCCTAAACTTAGAAACTCCGAGGGCAACCCACTCGGAGAGCTTTGTACTCTTGATCAATGAACTCTGCCTTGCTGCCCGCTACTCTCTGTCTGGTGTACCTCTTTATTCTTTGAAGTGACATGAGCAAGAACCATGGGCACAAAGGGGACACAAATCCTGTAACGATCTCCCACCACAGCCAGTGTCTCCAGCATTTCCCTTGAATATGAGGACTTGTGTCTTAAATAAAAATATCAGCCAAAGATCCATAAAATGGGAACAGTCTGCATATTTGAAAAATATTTTAAGAATATCAGTGCTCAGTATTCATAGATATACTTGGCCTCAGGTAGCATAAACTCTTCACCCAAGTACTTGCCAAATAATTGGAACTATGTTTTCCTTTCTACTGCTCCCAAAATGAAATCTGTTGGTAGTTGACTAAGAAAATCAGCTACCTAGATTGGGGTGGGGGGCGGGGGGATCAATTGTTTCATATATATTATCCATGACACTTAAACAATTTTATATACTTAGTAAAAGATGTAATCAACTTAAATGTTTTCAAAGTCTTCTGATTATCTTTAATGGATACCCAGAAACAGTTAAAAAAAAAAAAGAATTGTAAAAAGTAAAACATTTTGCAGAGGTTCTTATAATTGACATTCAAAGCAAATTAGGGATGAATTTGGAAGGAAAGTCAAACCATCCTCTACTGATTGAAGAAACAGCAAGACGGGGGAGGTTACACATTGGCAAATACCATCTCATGAACCTTGTGAAAGAGGGAAGACAGACCTCACATGACTTTCAGGTTTGAAGGCATATTCTAAGGGCACAAATACAAATGAACCCATGGAATGGGCAGAAAGCAACCAGATGTGTGCATGTCACTGTCAATGAGTAGAAAGAGACCTGCAGAAATGCAAAAAATGGCATAGCTGCCCCTGTGTGTGCCAAACATCTGAAAAGTGTCTGCTGCATACCAGGTAGGGAACCTACTATGCCTTAAAGCATCACGATGGACGCTTTGGCTACAAACTTGCTTATAGTCTTGGCAGTTGTCCAGAAAGAGCATGGTCAGAGTGGTACAAAGTATTGGCTCTCTCTCTGTCTATCACTTGGGTGTCCTGATGAGTAACACAAATGGCATTTTATCTTGGATTAGACGTTGCATGCATTGAGTTCACAGTTATTAGTTTATTGGTTCTCATGACAAGTTTGTGCGGAGGGAGTTTTATTACCTCTGTTTTACAGCAGCAGAAACTGAAGCTTAGGCAAAATGACTTGCCTTGTGCTCTCTCCACCCCCCAAAAATAGGAAAGAAAGAAGAAGAGAAAATATTGAGGAAGCAAGATTTTTGGCTCCGCCTTGAAAATTCTAGGACGTAATTCTATCCTTGTCAAAATCCAATGGTGCGAAATTTTCTTTTACTTTTTGAGCTTAATAAATGAAGATTTCTGTGTCTTGAGCAGCCATGTGCTTCTTTCTAGATCTCAGCTTTGCCCACAGAAAACCTCAGTGTTATTTTTTTTTTAGGATTTTATTTATTTATTTAAGAATGTGAGCAGAAGGAGAGGCTGAGAGAGAGGGTCAAGCAGACTCCCAGTGAGTATGGAGCCTTGTGCGGGGCTCAATGCGGGCCTGATCCCGGTACCCTGAGAACATGACCTGAGCCGAAGTCAGAAGCTTAACTGACTGAGCCACCCTGGTGCCAGTGAGAAAACCGCAGTCGTTATGGCCAAATCCAAAGTGACAATACCAAGCTAATCTTGAATTACCATAACCCTGTTTATTTTTTTTTAATTTTTATTTTTTAAAATTTCTTTTCAGTGTTCCAGAATTCATTGTTCATGCACCACACCCAGTGCTCCATGCAATACGTGCCTTCCATAATACCCACCACCAGTCTCACCCAAACTCCCACCGCCCTCCCCTCCAAAACCCTCAGTTAGTTCCTCAGAGTCCACAGTCTCTCATGGTTCAACTCCCCCTCTGATTTCCCCCATCTCACTTCTCTGCAATTAGTAGCTCTCTTGCTGGGCCAAACCAGTAAGCCTAGCTGACTCAGTAGGTGGGTCACAGGGCCATGATGAGTTCAAGCCCTGCCTTAGGAAATGGGGCCTACAAGGGAGAAAAAAAAAAAAAAGGCTTTACTAATTTTCACTGTGCCAGAAATATATATACAGTAATTTCATTAATTTGCACCAGCCTGGGGTTGACTGACATCATTTAGAGCTTAGGAGGTAACATTCTATCTATTTATACCTGATACAATTCTCATAACAGAAGTAATTCCTATTCTTGCAATTCTTGCAAAGCACTTTAATACTTATAAAAGGACCTCCAAAATGCGTGGCCGTGCTATTTCTGGAGGAAGTGGTCAAAATGCCTGGTTTTAAATGTTCCTAATGCTAGTTTCTGGTATCTTTGTAGCATATTTTTCAAGCATTTTTCTTTTTTTAAGGAAAGAACTTAAATAGATTTTCTCTTAGTCCCCTTTCTTGTTTTTAACTGGTATTGAGTTAATACTACTTTCCTACAGTTTGAAGCATGAGTTATTTATGATCCAGAAGATAAGACCCAGAGACCTTAAGCGACCTTAAGTCAGAACAGCCATTGTTCTGCTTATCATTATTTTTTTTCCTTAAATCATTTGTGGAAGTAGTTTCTTTTCAGTTGAAGCTGCTGTTCCTCATGGAAGAATGTTAGAATTTAAGGCTTTCAGTCAGCCATCACCAAGGATACAAAGCAAACTGGTTTCAAATTCCATATAACCAAACCACCATAACCGGGATTTCTGAATTCCTGTGGGGAAGGAAGGCCTTTCCTATAGTACTCTACCTACTTATCTATAATCATCTATTGGTCTTATATAACTATGGTTGAGAACAGAGCGATTCTATAATTGAACATATTCTCTGTTAGAAAAGTGACAGACTTTGGAAGCTTTTAAGATTCGTTTTTCATGCTTCGTGTGTATTTAAACCTACATAATGATGGTTTCCCAACTTCTCCTCTTCCAATAATATTTCATTTGGAAAAGCCCATGTCATTAGCATAGTGGTACTTCTCCCTCTGGAAGGAATTAATACCTTATGTATTTGTATTTATTTGTGGGGAACCACACCAAAATCATTACCAATGACCCTTCTGCATTTCCTTATGCCATAGATCACATCTTTGGGAATTATGTCAAAAACATTCACTTCGAAATATAAAAGGAATTCTGAGAAAGAAAATAACTCAGTTACAGAACGGGCAAAAGATCTGAACAACCACCTCATTAAAGAAGATACGCACTTGGCAAATATGTATACGAAAATATCCTCTGCGTCGGATGTCACTAGGGAAATGCAAATTAAAACAGCTCTGAGATACCACTACACACACCTCTTAGAACAGCCAAGTTCCAGAACACTAGCAAAACCAAATACTGGTGAGGATATACAGCGGTAAGCATCTCATGTATGGCTGGTGAGAAGGGAAATGGTAGAGACACTTTGGAAGACAGACAGTCTCACAAAACTAAACATACTCATAGCAAACAATCCAGCAATCACATTGCTTGGTATTTATGCAAAGGAGTTGAAAACACATCCACACAAAAACCTGCACACAGATGGTTTATCAGCAGATTTATTCTTAATTGCCAAAGCTTGGACACAACCAAGATGTCCTACAGGACGTGAATGAATAAATAAATTTCAGTCCATCCAAACAATGGAATATTATTCAGCACTTAAAAAACAACAGCGAAACAAAAGAGAAGAGCTCTAGGACCCTAAAAAGACATGGAGGAATCTTAAGGGCACATTACTAATTACTGTGTGATTCCAGCTGTGGATTCCAAAACTATGGAGACAGTAAAAAGATCAGTGTTACTGGGGAGGGATGAGGATGGTAGGGATGAACACTAACCACAGAGGATTTTAAGGACAGTGAAACTATTCTGTATGATCCTACAACAGTGGATATGTGACATTTATATTTGTTAAAAAATAAAACCCATAAAATGTACCATTTTGGATGAACAGATGTTCACCAAGATTGAACCTTAATATAAACTATGGAATTGGAGTGATAAAGATATAGGAATGTCGGGTCCATTTTGGGGGTGGGGTGGGTTATAGATATTGGAGGATGTTGTAGGACATTCACTTTTCATTCAATTTTGCTGTGAACCTAAAACTGCTCCAGAAAACAAATTCTATTTAAAAGGAGGGAGAAAACACTTTCAAAATATGCTCATCCAAAATAGCACTACAAGAGAATGTTGGCTTTTCTGTCAATAAAGCTCTTAAAAGAAAATGACCGGTTTCTCTAAATCCAAGTGCTTTAAACAAATTTATCCTTCTTCATTGTCCTGGAGTCCATTAAAAGTCCCTTTTATATCCTCAATCTGTTCCATATTGTGTTGAAAAGATAAAGGACTAGTCTTTATAGTTAAGGAATTATTAGAAATCGTTAATAATTCAAAATTATTAAACAACAAAATGCAATAGTGGCATTTCTCTTAAGGGAACCAGGCAATGTGCTGTATGCTTTCGGAGGCTTTATTCTGGCTGTTGCTTATCTATCTATCTATCTATCTATCTATCCGTTCAGTCACAGATGTGGTTATTTTCTGCCTTTCCTTCATTTGCATTCTAATAAAGATTTAGCAGGGAAAGAGAGATTGTAGATTGAGGACATTAGAGATTCAAAAGTACTTTTAAATACTCCAGGAAGCAAACTTTAATGCTCACTATAGGTTTTGTTGTGAAATCTGTCACCATTTATGGAACTCAGATGTTTGCATTTTCTGCTGCTGATATCTAGCCCCGCCATGTCCAAAATTAACAACTCTGGGTCAATTCAAGCCCAGCCATGTCCAAAATTAACAACTCTGGGTCAATTCACGGCTTAAAAAAACAAACAAACAAACAAAAAAAAACCTCCTCTGACCAAATGGCTCAAATTAACAATTCAGAAAACAACAGATGTTGGTGAGGATGCAGAGAAAGGGGAACCTTCTTACGCTGTTGGTGGGAATGCAATCTGGTACAGGTACTCTGGAAAACAGAATGCAGGTTCCTCAAAAAGTTAAAAATAGAGCTACCCTATAACCCAGCAATTGCACTACTAGGTATTTACCCAAAGGATACAAAAGTACTTATTTAAAGGGGCACATGCACCCCAATTGTTCATAGCAGCAATGTCTACAATGTCTGCAATAGTCAAAATATGGAAAGAGTCCAGAACCCAATGACAGATGAATTGATAAAGAAGTGATATCTATCTATCTACCTATCTATCTATCTAATGGAATATTACTCAGCCATCAAAAGGAACAAAATCTTGCTACTTGCAATGACGTGGATGGAACTAGAGGGTACTACACTAAGCCCAATAAGTCAGAGAAAGACGAAGACCATATGATTTCACTCATAAGTGGAATTTAAGAAACAAAGCAGATCAACATATGGGAAGGGAAGGAAGGATTAAGATGAAAACAGAGAGGGACTGAACTCTAGGAAATAAACTGAGGGTTGCTGGAGGGGAGTTGGGTGGGTGGATGGGGTGACTGGGTGATGGGCATTAAGGAGGGCACATGATGGAATGAGCACTGGGTGTTCTATGCAACTGATGAATCACTAAATTTTCCCCCTGAAATTAATAATACACTATATGTTAACTTAATTGAAATAAAGGATTAAAAAAAAAAAAACCTCCTCTGAGCAAAATTGACACAGTGAGTAGAGAGAGGAATCAACAGTCATTTGGAAGGTCAGGTAGGAGTTATTCTCCTAATCGTGATGAAGGTATTCTAACAACTTGAACATAGAATGTAAAACTCAACACCATGTTAGTATTGAAGCATCAATATATTTTTCTGAAATTATGGATGGTTTAAGTATTTGGGATTAGGAGTTTATATCCCTAGTGAAGGGGTAAGGAAGTAAATGTCAGGGAAATCAGTACCCAAAGAGATGATTCAGCACCAGAACAGGATTCTCAGGATCTTTCCTGGAGTGTCTGAAAGTCTCAAGAACCCTTGGGAATAAAAAAAGAAAAAGAAAAAGAAAAAAAAAAGAACCCCTGGGAATCTCCTAATGATTTATATCAATCTGAAATTCCAATGTGGGTAATTATCAAAAGTTCAGGGAACACACATTCTGCTTGAAACATTCCATCAAGGCCATGCATCTTTCTCTCCAGACTTCCCAGTTGGTCTCCAATGACTGCCTTTTTACACTTTAACCCTGAATCAGATACATGAGCACATTCTGAAAAATGTAGCCCTCAGTTCCTCCTTTGATCTTATGGGGAAACCTTGGAAGGAGTTGTTGGTGATGCCCAGCGAAAACAGACAGTCAAGTACGTGTACCATGATCCCACTTCTCCAACAGCTATTTCTTTTACTTTAAGTATCCAATTCAACGTATCCACAAACATATTTTAAAAGCAATTACAAGCCTGGTGTATATGCCTGAGTGACTTATTTTACTATTGCTTATAAGAATTTGGAATTTAAATTTAAAGAAAGAAAAAGAAGCTTGGGCGTATTGAGCTTCTTAGATCTATAGATTACTGGCTTTCATTAAATTTGGGAAATTTTTGGCCATTATTTCTCCAAATAGTTCTCCCCTTTCGCTCTCTTCTCTCCTTGTGGGACACTCACTACACACATATGTATGCTTGATAGTGATTCATAGGTCTCTGAAGTTGTATTCATTTTCCCATTGATCTATTTTCAACTTCATGGATTTTTTTTTTTTTTCTCCTTGCCCACATGTCTCTTCTGTTGTAACTGTTAGGTGAACTTCTCATTTTAATTACTTTATTTATCAAATCCAAAATCTCCCTTGGTTTTTGTTCTACAATCGCCATCTCCTTAATATGAGTTTCTGTTCATTGCATCATTTGTCGTCATACTTTTCTTTTGTTCTTTCAACATGGTATTCTTTAACTATTTGGATTCTTTTGAAGTTATTTGCTATATCCAAAATTGGGGTTGGGGGACACTCATATACAGTTTCTGTTGATTGCCCTTTTTCTCTGAGTATGAGTTACATTTTCCTGTTGCTTCACATATTTTTTTGTGTGAAATAGTGCATATTTCAGACAATATTGACTTTTTCCCTCCTGAGAGTTGTTTTGGCTTTTGTTTCATCATTGTTGTTGTTGTTGTTGTTGCTTTGTTTTGTTTTTTGTTTTTGTTTTTTCATTAAATCTATGACCTATGTCTTCCCCCAAAAGTGTAGCTATTGATGTTTCTGCTGGGTGGTTGTTGTTTTGTTTTATTTTTATTTGCAAGTCTGTTCTTATCTTCAAGTTTGCTTCCCTAGGCATATTTCCTAGGAACTTACTGTTCAGTCCAGGATTAGAAATTATTCTCAAACACATCAAGCTTAAAGTCCTTCTACTCTCTGTTGATGGATCCATATGTAAGTTCAGAAGCATATTCAATCAGGCTGCTTTAAGTTCATCCCCCCCTTTTTTTTTTTTTCTTTCCTTGGAACTTCCTTGTGTCTCCTTTGAGAAGATGCCCCTTGCATGATAGCCCAGAGATATGTGAGTGGCTTAGGTCTGTTTTGATCTCTGATGTACACACACATATTTTCTGGCCAACCCCAGACATGTAGAAAGCTTATCAAACCCCCATGTGTGCCTCACCTACTAGAACTCTTGTTTAATCCCTAGCTATGTAAATTTGAGCAAATAGAGGCTCCTGGCCTCTCTTTTCACTCCTATCAGGATTGCCACTTGTGTTAGTCAGGGTTCTTCAGAGAAAGAGAACCAATAGAAGACACCTACAAACACACATAAATGAAAATGCATGGGTATACTTGCATTTTTATATATGATCATGTGATTATGGAGATTGAGAAGTCCCATAGTCAAGCATCTGAGACTGAGGAAAGCCAGTGGTTAGTTCCAGTCAGGGTCCAAAGGCTTGAGAACCAGGCGTGGCAATGGTTAAGTCCTAGTCTGAGAGCCCAAGACGACCAACATCCAGCTCAAGCAGTAAGGCAGAGAAAGAATTCTCTCTTCTTCTCCCTTCTGCCTTCCTCCATTTTATTTAGGCTTTCAACAGGTTGGGAGATTTCCTACCCATGTTGAGGAGGACAATCTGCTTTACTTAGTCTAAGGGTTAATATTAAATGTTAATATTGTCCCAAAACATTCTCACGGACACACCCAGAAATAATATTTAACCAAATATCTGAACATCCTGTGACCCAGTCAAGTTGACACTAAAATTAATCATCACACCACTTCGATAATAATGTTCTAAGTCCTGTGTGTCCTCACTAGCAGTGATGGTGACAGCCTGACTTTCCCTGGCTGGATTATCATGGACAGAGCCAGTGGGGTCATGGGATCCGTCCTAGGCAAGAATACCACAAGCTCATGCTGTTCTTACCCAAAGTTTAGTAGCATTCATGAATAAACACAGTTCACATTGATGTTCAATGTTGGTTGATTTCTAGAGTTTTAGCCATCTGAAATGATTGTTTTTGACAGTTTTTCCCAGTTTTATGATTGCTTTTTGTTAAAGAGAGGATAGTTGGTTTCTTAATCCCATTATTCTGGGAAGGAAATCTTATTAAATATAAATTTTATCTAGAGTGTAAAACTATTTTTCAACATATCCCTCTACTATTCCAAGCCTGCACAAAAAGACACACCCACAGAATAAGAGAGAGAGAGAAAGAGGGAGAGAAAGAGAGTGATCAGTGATCCAGAAAATGTATCACTTCACAACACTGTAGTGAAAAGACCTTGTACTTTGGACTTGAATGAATGAACCTTGGTTTGAATCTTGCCATTGCTACTTCCTGCTATATGTACTCCGGAAAAAAACATTCAAACTTTTTGAGCCTCCTCTGTAAAACGGAAGTCTGAGCTGGGTTTTGTAAAGACCCCATGCCTTGGTTCTAATGTGTACTTAATGGATGCTAGCTTTCTATACTATACCACTTCTCTCTGCTTTCCATGAGCATAGGCTATGTACAACTACTTGATTTTATGTTCAGTGTTTAAAAATGATATTAGCATGTGCATTTAGTTATTGATGTTTAAAAAGTGCATAACTGGGGTTATTAGTAAGTCAAGAGACACAATGGAGAAATGGTTTCTGAAGAAACCAACACCCCCTCTGGTTTGATGCCCAAGAATGCAGCCCTATTCTTGTGTTTTTACAAGCCTTATGTTGATTTATGTTTGCAAATGTACTTTTGGTAGTTTTCTTAGGCTGTATTCCCAGTGTCTTTCTTTAGATAACTATTATATATATATATTTTTTGCAGTATTTTCTAAGTGTTACAAGGAAGAAGGAATGAAGGGGATAAAATGCACGTTAGTTTTTGTGGGATAAATTCCAAACCAACTGATTCTAGTAGAAATTCTCTCTCTCTCTCTCTTTTTTTTTTTCCATCTTTCTTTTGGTCAGTTATAATATCATTACATGTAGCATTAATATCATTACAGCACATTACAGCACTCTCAATGTTTCTTGTTTGAATAAACTCAATCAACCACAACTAGTTACTAGATTAGTATTTCAATTCTAAGTATTGGTCATGACTAGAAGTGAAGCAAAAAAGAATTGTTACAAAGGTTACAGTCTCATTCGGAGAATATATCCATTTTCCTGGATCTTGCTAATACAGTTTGTTTTGTGTGTAAGCCCAAATACATTGTGAGTTTGACAAAGCTACATGGAAATTTTGAGAAATGAATCGGCTTTTCTCTACGCCTATTAAATCTTAATAGTAACAGACATGATTTATTTTCCCCTTGAATTATTACCTCTCTCATAGGAGAGAGTATCAGACATCAAAGATTAACCTGACTTTGTAGAAACAACACTGGAATTGAAGTGGAAACAGGATACAAATTTTGCTCTGTCCTGTTCCAGCTGTATGATCTTAAGTAAATCAACTTCTCTGAATTTTGCTTTCCTTATATTCAATAGTGAGATGATTTAATCCCTAAATTTCTTATTGCAGCAAAAATGCTATGACTCTGCAACTTTTCCATTGGTCTGAATTTTGTCTATGGTGTCTTTAAATAATTTATTTTAAAAATGCTGTTATTTGCAGTCTACCTAATTATACCTAAATTTGTCCGGTATATTTGTTCTGTTAGATGTTAGATGTTGTTTTCAGAAATAAGATTTAAGATTCCAGGCAGCTAAACTAAGCTCTTTTGAAGTTGGAACCTCACTTCTTTATAACCTCACATTAATAATCATTTTATCATGCTGTGAACTTCTCTACTGATATACACAATATATATATTTGTGTGTGTATCTATATAAGTTTCTAGATCTGGATGTTTAAGAGAACAATTTGAGGACATTTCAGAGTAAGATCTTCTTGGTCCTGTTCTTAAGCCCTAGAGTATCTTAAGATGTATTACATTATTCAGAACAATCTCTCCTCTTGGTGCAAAAAAATTATTGTACCCTGTCTACCTAAAGGCTTTGAAATTATCTTACAAGGGTTCAATTTACACCTAGTGAAGAGAATAAGCATGGGGAAAATAAACTGCTGGCCAGATCTTATACTAGGTTCTTCTCTTTGCCTCGTTCCATTATGACTCCAACAAAGAATTAAGCTAAAAAAAAAAAAAAATCAAATGCTTAACTCATTTACCCTCAGTATTCTGTGGGAACAATGGAAGAGAAAAGCAGCCCATTATAGGCCTCCCCCAAAGAAGGAGCTCAGGTTTGCACATTTTAACCTCACGTAGTCTCAATCTTATTAATGGTTTCATTTTGGCAGCGACACAGCCAAGAGTGAAAGACATAAAATCCACAATTTTACCACAGCTGTTTCCTACTTCCTCTACAAAATTATTTAAACACCTTGTGACCCAAGGGGAAAGGGTGAATGAATGACTTTCCAAATGAATCTTCTCCTGTCTGCTGTGTCCTTTCAGAGGTACTTGCTACTTGACAGAATAATCTTTTGCAATAATCTTTCACAATCCAGAGATTTAAAAACTGTATTTAATCTCTGTTCTTATGTTTCCATTCTGAAAACTACAATACCTATAGAAGCAGAACTGCTGAAGAAATACGGAATTATGCTTCCCTTTAGAAAGCAGAGAGGGAAAAAAAAAGAAAAAAAAGAAAGCAGAGAGGATTTACTAAATACTCTAAAATCCTGCAAAGCGTGTTTTTCAGTAGGGAGCTTCAAGACTTATGTTTTGAAATACCATTTTGAGGATACAAAGTCCAGATTATACTAAAATTCAAAGAAATTGAATTACATAGTGGTAATAAGAACACCCCTACCAGGTCAGATGTTAATAATGCCACGTAAAGATTATTTCGGTGAAAAATTTCATCCGGTACTACCGTGTCCCTCCTCCCCAACCACACAGCATATACACATATACACAAAGGAGTAAGACAAGAGAGGGGAAAAAAAATATCCTAAGACATCCCCTATACTAAGTCAAAATATCAACCCTTTGGATAAAAGAAAATAGGAATAAGAATCGATCTCAGGTCAGGTTTAATTTTGAATATTTCTTTCATTGAGAAAGAGGAATCTTGCAGCTAAATTTATACTAGAAATTAATTAATTTATTAGATGAAAATTAACTCTTACCACCAACTGTGGGCTTTTTGTCAGGCAAATGCCTGAGTCTTGTTATTTTTTTTCAGTTTGTAATGCCCAGAGACACCACAGGTGATGTTGGCTTAGCTCAAAATGACTTTTTGCTCTTTCCTACAACATCCAGTAGAATGTGTCTCCAGCAGCCAAATTTGAACATAGTTGATTGAACGATGGTAAACCCTTGAAAGGAGAGCAGCCAGTAAGATCTTCTCCCTGGAAGGCTTGAAATAGTGGCTAAATGGTTCTCACCAGCCTGAGCTGTCCTTGGGAAGAGAGATGGAAAATTTCCAAGGTTGACACAACCATTTCATTGGAATTCATTATCAGCAAAGCAAAGAATGTCCATCTGTGGAAAGGTAAGAACGAAGGCTATGTCCACAGACATCACAAACAACTCAACATGAGCTCTTTAGAGTCTCCATTTCTTGGTGTCATTGTTGCCTACTTTCTAACCCTGATTTCTGAAGACACTGCTCATTGTTAATAAGCTCCTGGTCTTATACTTAAATGAACAAAGTTTATGTGAATGCTTATACCCTCAAATTCCTGCCTTACACAGGTAATTGTAAAACACAGTAACTACCTTCACCTAACCAAATCTGGTTTTATAAATGAAAGTGAAATGTAACAATATGACAATTTTGAGAAACAGAAATTCTTAGAAAATACACAGTTTTTATCAACATTGCATATAGTGGTTATTGAATAATTCTTGAATCATTTTTACCTGTGTTAGGTTTAATTTTTCAATAATGTATGTGGGTAGGATATCTGGAAAAAGCTACAGCTTTATTGGTATATCAAACCACAAACTGCTTTGGGGAAATATCTTAATATTAATCTGGGTTTGTGTCTAATTAGTGTGAAAAGTTGTGAGTCCTTTCCCTCTCAATAAATATTCTCTGAAATTTCCTGCTCTCAGAAGGTGTAGAAAGACCACATATTATCCTTTCTCCAATTGAAATCATCACAATGTTGGTTAGGATTTTATTTCTCCTATAAAATATTTTTTATTTAGTAGAATCTATTTTCCAGGTGTTAAATTTTCCAGAAGAATAATTTCCCTTGTTATAACTCCTGGCCTATATGGCATTGGTCTCTCTTGACTAGTTACTTGCATATAAAATGAGTTAATTTATATTCAAGTCCTCAACCTATTTTCCACTGTTTGTAGATGACATTACATAGTGGAAACTAGTATAGATCCATGTTAAAATGTTTTTCTATTTCAAAAGTGAAGTTATTTTGAATTAAATTTCCTGGTTGTTGATAATAACAACTCATTCAAAAATGCAAGGTTTTAATAACAAAGTAAGTCCATTTAATTGGGAGAAAGTTCTGTTCCAGAGGACTGGGATAGAAATCTTTATATGGGTAGAGTTCTATTGTCACTTTTACATTAATTCATGTGGCATCATTAAAATCCAGATTGGTGTAAACATGAGTCACGAAGCCATAGACTTCCTTTTTCATTTTATGCATGTACCAAAATCCTGCAAAACATGTTACACTAAGAGGTACCTTTTTATACTTCTGGGTCACCACTTTTTGGAAGAGAGAACAATGAGATAGATCATTTACCCTAAGTCATAATGAGAAAAGATCTCTTTCTATTTATTTCTCTCTCTTTCTTCAATGTCTGACTGTCTTTCTTTCCTTCTTCCTTTCAATACTGGCTACAGATAGGCAAATTTAACCAAGAGGAAGTTTAAAATATCATCCTGTTAACATTTTTTCCACATCTGTAAGAGCTAGCCTTAGAAGATTTAATTTTAAAAGATTTCCTCTTATCGTGAACAGATTATGACATAAGCCAAGTACTAAATTCTAGTTTAATATCTTCTTAAAGAGAACAGAGATTTCTTAGAATTTCTATGAAGTTCTGTGCTGTTTTGTTCTCCACTTTTTGCCTGCCACTCTCCAAGACTTTCTTGACACCATCTCTCCATGATTTGTAATCTCTGTGATCCTTCAAGGCCCATATAAGACCTCAACAAAACTTCTCAAAAATTCAAGCCAGGGCACCTGGGTGGCTCAGTGGGTTAAGCCACTGCCTTTGGCTCAGGTCATGATCTCAGGGTCCTGGAATCGAGTCCTGCATTGGGCTCTCTGCTCAGCAGGGAGCCTGCTTCCCCCTCTCTCTCTGCCTGCCTCTCTGCTTACTTGTGATCTCTCTCTGTCAAATAAATAAATAAAATCTTAAAAAAAAAAAAATTCAACCCAACAGCTACTTCTTCCCATACCTAATTTACCATAACAGCATTCATGCTTGGAATTTAGTGGTACTAGGAAAGATAAACACTTATTAATGAACAGTTCCTATTTGGTAGATATTTTTAGCCTATTATAATTTCTAATTCAACTCTCATTTATCTAATTTGGTAAAATAATAGAATGATTCCTCAGATTACTGATATTGCAATACCTATGTCTTCTGTCCCTTGCCATCACCCAAGTAAGCTTTGAAAAGCATTTAGGTCTACTTTTGATTGGGTCTTAAATATCTCCTAGTTCTACTGAACACAGATGAAATCTGTACGACTAATTTTCTTTTTCTCTACCTTAATTTGATCTTTCCTTCTTTTCCTCATAATCCATTATCATTCTTTAAATATAAAAAAAAATCAATCAATACATACATGAATGGATAATTAAGCTAAAAAAATAAAGAATGCCATCATTATGGGCAAACAAGCTATAAACATAAGTTAGTTAAATAATAATTGAAGATGTCTGTATACAGTACAACAAGGCATGGTATGTTCCATTGGTAAGCACAGTGGCTCATGTACTTTCACAGAAGAGAGAGATTACATTTATCATGAATGAACTGAGACAACTGCATAGAAAAGGGAGCTCCTCATTTGTGCCTAGAAGGACTTTTTGAAATGATAGCAAATACATTTAGGCAGGAGAGTTTAGTATGAAGAAAGGAAGGGAAATAAGATAACACAGGGCTTGTCGGAGCCCCAAATCTAGATTGACTAGCTAACAATAAATGTCAGAGGAGAGCAAAAAAGAAGAGGGATTGGTTGGACTGTAGAAGGTCTGAATAACATGCTAAGAATTTAAGAGTTTGTCCTCTAGAAAATGAAGGAAATGGAGAGTTTTGCAACCAGAATTAAAGTGTTACATTCAAAAGACTTACCTTGCTGCAGTTTTAGCTAGTTTGATAAGGAAGAGACTGAAGGAGATTGAGGACTGTTGTTCCTGATGATGAAACTCTAAAGAGAATTTGTGGAAACACAAAAGAAAAACAAAAAACATAAAACTGTTGCATGATATGGAAGAGGGAACCCACTGGGCTTGGAGACTCAAGGGCTTTGTTAGGATAAGGCATCAAAAGTCCCAAATCAATACTAAAAAAAAAAACTAATAGAGCAAGAGGAAGGATGGAAGGAAGGAAGGAAGAAAGGAAAGGAGGGAGGAAGGAAAGAAAGAAAGGGGGAGGGAGGGAGGATGGGAGGAAGGAAGGAAGAAAACATGCCAAAAAGAAGAAGGAATCTTCATCTTTGGAATTACTTAGTAATGAATACTTATTCCCCTCTAGTGGGGAGTTCACAAGTTACATTGGTATGCTCCATTCAACAACTAGGATTTCCAGCTACTTGAATACCCTTGATGTTAGAAGTATTCTTTTGCTATTATGAATCAACATAGTTTCTGATGTTAAGATGTTATAATGTATTGAAAGTATAGCACACCAAAATGCCAGATAATATCCTTTATGGGGACAAATTTTTTTAAAAATTATATTGAAAATGTGTTCAATTTACATACTCATAAACCTGACACAATTTTCCCCTAAGTCCCCTAACCTCATGCCCTATGAAATGTCCCAAAGAGCATTTCAAAGTTCTCCCTGGAAACACACACACACACACACACACACAATCTTAAATGACTTTTTAGGTTGCAACAGAACTCACTCTATGAGTCTGTTTGAGGAAGATGTGATTAAGATAATTTGAAATAGGGGCGCCTGGGTGGCTCAGTGGGTTAAGGCCTCTGCCTTTGGCTCAGGTCATGATCCCAGGGTCCTGGGATCGAGCCCCGCATCGGGGCTGCTCCGCGGAGGGCCTGCTTCCTCCTCTCTCTCTGCCTGCCTCCCTGCCTGCTTGTGATCTCTCTCTGTCAAATGAATAAATAAAATCTTAAAAAAAAAATTTGAAATACCATTTTCCCCCCATCTGAACTTGTTAAAACTAGATGTTTATCTAGGAAATTCTGCACCCCACTATAAGCTGGGGTTCTCTAGTGTCAATCTATAAATGGAAACAGTAACAGCAAAAAATAAAAGTGACCATAAAAATACCATATTTTAAGAGAAAGTTATCTCTCAACCATCACAGTTTATAAATTGAGATATGTAAAATGAGTTTGTAGTCTTTGGAAAATTTGTCTCATGACATTTGATATAATTGCATTATATGTAGGGCTACATGATTTTAAGAGCAAAACCAATGCTCTTAATTACTCATGAAACAGCGAATAATTAATAGATCTATTAAGGCATACCTTCTGTCCTTTAATCTATGAATTCAATATTGAAAGGTGGTATAAATTAGAAAAAGCAGTGAGCAAGGAAACAGGCTATTGAATTGAATTCTGAAGGGTGTGTGTGTGTGTGAGTGTGTGTGTGTGTGTGTGTGTGTGTCTGGAGGTGGAAGTTTGAAATGCTCTTAGAATTATTTTTTTAAAGATTTTATTTATGGGGTGCCTGGGTGGCTCAGTGGGTTAAGCCTCTGCCTTCGGCTCAGGTCATGATCTCCCGGTCCTGGGAGCGAGCCCCGCATCGGGCTCTCTGCTCCGCGGGGTGTCTGCGTCCTCCCCTCTCTCTCTCTGCCTGCCTCTCTCTCTGCCTACTTGTGATCTGTCTGTCAAATAAATAAATAAAATCTTTATTTTTTTTTAAATATTTTATTTATTTATTTGACAGAGATCACAAGTAGGCAGAAAGGCAGAGAGAGAGGAGGAAGCAGGCTCCCCGCGGAGCAGAGAGCCCGATGCGGGGCTCGCTCCCAGGACCGGGAGATCATGACCTGAGCCGAAGGCAGAGGCTTAACCCACTGAGCCACCCAGGCACCCCAAAATTATTTTTGTTATAGAATATTAACAGGAATTTGAAGAAAAATACAGTTAGGAAATTTAACTCTTTCCCAAATGGCAAATTAAGAAGATGGCAAAGACTTAAATTGAGAAGAAATTTAAATGTCCTCTAATAAGCCCATGGCGTGGATACCTCCCCTCTCCAGGTACGTCAAGGTAGCAACTATTACAAGAACATGGTTTTTATAAAATGAGTAAATTCTGAATTGCAAAGAGCTGAGGGCCATCTGAGTAGAAGGGTAAAGTACTTTTCTCGGCCACTCTGCTCCTTCCCCTGGTAAACCACAAAGACGCTGTCCACTGCGGGATCCTAGATACCCTAGTTCTCAAGCACTAGGATGAGAATCATCCTGCCGCCCTTCCTCTCAGGGTAAAGTAACCTGGATTCTGAGGGTCCGTGAAGAAAGGGAGATAAATTCGAGGAATTTAAACAGGGAATTTATCTTGGTCACGTGGGTGCATTTCAGCGGACGTGACAATCTAATTGTTTCTTTATCATACCGCAAGGTTATCTCTCATTTGTACTGATAGGAAGTCGCGAGCTGTGTTCTGAACAATTTACTAAATATAAACTTCTGATACATGCTTTCAGGATCTAAATGAGAGCTTTTCCTGCTCCTGAAGTCTAGACGGCTTGCTTGTTGGTTTGTTTCTACAAATTCTCTGCACTGGCAATCTTGAATCAGTTACCTTTGTACATAATGAGTCAATTCAGGGAAATCTGCTTTGACTGTTTCTCTGTCGAGGAAGCAGAACCACAGTGGTTCAATGATCTGGATGTTTCAGACAAACTAGCTGGTTCACATACAAATCAAAATTTAATGTAACCTATGATGGTTTTATTGCATGTTATTGCTTAAAAAAAAAAATCTTCCACCCCTTAGATGTTTTTTCCAAATTAATTTATAGTAAAGTAGTAAATCTGCCCACAGCCTCCTGCCCTAATTTCAAAAAATTGATTTAAAAAAATAATAAATCCCATTTTTCCTGCTTTACCTATCATCCCACAGTACATATTGACATCGTATTTATGGGTGTGATGTTCGTATGGAAAAATGTTGATGCATAACATGAATGTGTAACCGTATTAATGCCAAACTGATTTAAGCCGCAGGAAAATCCTAATGGTCAACTTCTAGTTGATTGCTATCTTAATGGAGAATGAAAAATACACTTCCCAATACCCTTTACAAAAGTGATTTTCCAAAGGGTGATTTTGCCCCTCAGGGGACATTTGGCAAGGTCTGGAGAGTTTTTTGATTAGCATGTCCCCCCACCCCCCCAACCCCCCAGGGGTTGACTACTGACATCTAGTGGGTAGAGGTCAGACATGCTGGTAAACATACAGAATGACAAAGGACAGGCCACCCGGGCCCCCAACAAACAATTATCTAGTCAAAATGTAAATAGGAATACTGCACTGCAAACAAGCAAATGTTCTCCTCCTCATGTAATAAAGGGTTTGCTTCCTATTTTAGGGAGTTGTGTGTGTGTGTGTATGTGCGCGCACGTGTGTGTTCCAAGTCTGAGAAATGTATAGGCTGGAGATAAAATATATTCTCTCTACGGAGGCAAACCAGAGGCAAAACATGTCTTCCTACAATTGCCTAATGTAATAATTTAAATTACTAAATCAGATTTCAAAATCCAACTTACTGAGAAGAAATAAAGGTAGTATTGTTACTGCAGAGTATTAAAATAATGCATGGGGTCACCATTAAGTACTAAACGAGATTACAAATTGACAAAGTATCCTTACATTTTTGCCTTTTATTCATAAAATGGTGTTGTTCTGTAATGGCTAATATCTGATGTTGGAGCAAACAATAAGGAATTTGATGGTCCTCTTTACATTTATGACTTAATTTCCAGAGAGACTTCTTACTGTAACTGAAATTCTTTCTTGACTAGGGGTCCATCTGGGACTATTTATAAAATAAACCTATTTCACAAGTCCTTTGCAAAGCTAATCTATAATGACAGAAAGCAGCCTAGAATTGCCTTGGGCTAATTGTGGGTAGAAACTGAGTGCAAAGAGACATAAGGGAACCATTTGGAATGATGGAGATATTCTATATCTTGATAGGGGGTGGTGATTGCATAAGTGAACGTATTTGTCAAAACTCATTGGACTTATACTTAAAATGGGCGCACTTGAGTGTAAGTAAATTGTATGATAATAAGGCAATGTGTGTTTTTTTTTTTTTAATTGCCTGCTTTGGATAATAAATCGTATGGCCATTTTACTCCCAAATCTAGTAAAAATAGCAACTCACACTCAGATTTGGCAACCAAGTAAAACATTATTTTATGTGAGCGATGGCTACTAACAACTAGTATTTCTTCTGTGTGCTCTATCCATACCAAGTAATTTCATTCTCACAGATACTTTTATTATTTTTAGGTTAAAGATGAAGAAACGGAACCCAAAGATTCTGATAGTAAATGTATACTTTGTAAAAAGAAAAATCCAAGCAATTCACTTTATTATAATTATATTATTCATAAGTAAATTATAGATGTTGGAAACTAGCTACCTTTCTTTTTTTTTTTTTTTTAAAGATTTACTTATTTATTTTGGGGGGGAGGGGCAGAGGGAGAAGAACTGATTGACTACCAAGTAGACCCCCCCCCCCGGCGAATGAGCCTGATGCAGGTCTCAATCTCATGGCTCGACTGACTAAGCCACCCGGTACCCCTGGAAACTAGCTACCTTTCTGAAGGACGCGCAGCTATATAATGAGTATGCTAAGAACACAATGTATACTTTCCTTCGCTTTTCACCATGGATGCTCAGGTTGATCCCCTAATACATTATATCTAACCTGTATGGAAAAAGAATGCTATGAATAATTATGTCGGATCACCTATACTCCAGAACTAACCTGGCATTTTTGGGGTGTCTGATGTATGGTCACTATAGATGCTATTTTCCCTGTCATTTTTGACATAGTGTGCTGCAACCTATACTCTAAAAGAGCTCATTACTGTTTGCTTTTACATTGAGATGGTACAAACATTCTTTTCTTGTAACACAGGCACAAATCCAGATATATCAAGAAAAAACACTTAAAACTGATTTACCTTAAACTTAGCTGGATGAGACAGTGTATCTGTGAGGGTCTCAATAGGAAACCAATAGCATAATCAAATAAGGGAAACCTGCAAAGGGTTTATCAACAAAGGACCACTTATTACATACGGGGGCCTGGGGGGGAAGCATAAAGATACACCACATAAGGGAGGAAGAAAATGATTATATCACTCCTAAGGTCATCAGATAAAATATCAGTGCTCCATTAAATTTATATTTCAGGTAAATAACAAATAAATGTTATAAATGTTTTAGTATAAGTATGCCATTTTCCCTTGCCCTTTTTTTTAAAAGACGTTTATTGAGGTATAACTCCCATAACGTAAAAGAGCAACAACATTTGTTAACTGTTTTAAAGTGTATATTCATAAGGCTATACAATCGTCATCTCTCTCTCTGATTCCAAAATATTTTCAACACCTCAAAAGGGAACCCTGCCCCACGAAGCAGTCCTTCGTCATTTCTTCTTCCCTCAGGCCCTCACAATCGCTGAAAAGCAGATGCTTTTTGACCCTATGGATTTACCTCTTCAGGGATATATCATATCAATGAAGTTATATAATACGTGACTTTTCTGTCTGATTTCTTTTACTTAACAAAATGTTTCAGGGCTCATCCATATTGTAGTAGGTGTCTGTATTTCATTCATTTTTTATGATTAAATAATATTCCATTGTAGATATGTGCCAAATTCTGTTTGTCTATTCATCTGTTAATGGATATGGATTATTTCCACTTTGGGTTTATTGTGAATAGTACTCCTATATAGATTTAGGTTATTTTTAATTTAATTTATTTTTTTATTAACATATAATGTATTATTATCCCCAGGGGTACAGGTCTGTGAATCGCCAGGTTTACACACTTCATAGCACTCACCACAGCACATACCCTCACAATGTCCATAACCCCACCACCCTCTCCCTGCCCCCCTCCCCCCTGCAACCCTCAGTTTGTTTTGTGAGATTAAGAGTCTCTTATGGTTAGTCTCCCTCCCAATCCCCTCTTGTTTCATTTATTCTGTTCCTACCCTCCCAAACCCCTCATGTTGCATTTCTACTTCCTCATATCAGGGAGATCATATGACAGTTGTCTGTCTCTGATTGACTTATTTCACTCAGCATAATACCCTCTAGTTCCATCCACGTCGTCGTTGCAAATGGCAAGATTTCATTTCTTTTGATGGCTGCATGGGCCTTTTTTTTTTTTTTTTGCTAAATCTTATGACCTTAAGTCTACTACACCCCACAACAACAACAACAACAACAACAACAACACAGGAAAGGAACAGAGCAGCTTCCTGGCAGACCAGAAGGCAGTGATTTGAACAAAACAGCTAAGATACCATTAAGTGGAGAGGAGAGAGACACCCACAGTGAAGGAGCCTGGGAATGAGGTACCTGGCTTGACTTTTCTCCCACCTCCTGACATTGACAGAGGCTTCCCAGTGTCTGAACCCCAAAAGACCAGCTTCCTAAGACACAGAGCCCAGGGAAGAAGCATGGGCAGAGTGAATCTGCAGGAACAGGGAGAAGCTACATGGTCCAGCTAGGATGACCTTGCTAACACAGCGAAAGTGGTAACCAGGCTTTGGACAAAGAAACCCACACCTGAAGTGACTCCAGATTCATACATGAACTTGAAATCCCTTTCAAAACTCAAGTCAACAGGACAATATAAACTAATGCCCGTAGTAGAGTGTAGTCTTACTTAAAATATTTATCCTGCATAACACAGTTCTAAACAGGGAACACAGATTGTACAAAAAATACAAGAAATGACTCAGTGGTATCCTCAAGAAAACTAGGTTGCCGCTTTTTTCAGAAAGGAAAGGCGAATCAAAATGGAAGCCCGATTAAAGCAAGCACGTAAGGAAAAAACAAACAAACAAAAAATGATAGTCAGAGCCTATGGCATTTCTCTTACAAAAGCAGATAAATGAAGGTCCAAATGTCTATAGAGTAAATCAAACATTTCCCTATGGATATAATTGTTTTTAAGATTTAAAGACTTTTTTTATAAAAAAAAAGATTTTATTTATTTATTTGCCAGAGAGAGAGAGAGCACAAACAGAGAAAATGACAGGCAGAGGAAGAGAAAGAAGCAGGCTCCCATTGAGCAGAGAGCCCGATGTGGGACTTGATCCCAGGACCCTGGGACCATGACCTGAGCTGAAGGAAGAGGCTTAACCCTCTGAGCCACCCAGGCACCCCAAGATTTAAAGACTTTTAAACCATTTTTAAACCATTTAAAGACTTTTAAACATTCCACATATGTGACTCTAAAGTTATATTGTTTATGGTTAACCATTACCTATGATTACACATAAATATGTTCTGATTGAAGCATTTTGTAAAATTTATCTGTGCCCGTGACTTTGGATTCCTTAAAAACGTTGATTATAAGGGAAAACCTAAATAGTTATCTACACAGTGTGGTCACAAATCATGATAAAATAAATACACAAAAGCACGGACACAGGGAATACACGTGCATACATATCTCCCTGGAAATATATGCACAGAAATAATGACATTCCTTCTAATTCCGGATATAGGAATTACAGGTGACATTTTATCATATTTTTAGTTTACTTCCAAAATTTCCCATACTAAATGATTTCTTAAAATCAGTCAAAATAAATAATATCTTACTATTCTTTTTGAGGCTTTTATGTTCTAAAATAATAATGTTAATTGTCCTTTTACATTACTTGTGATTCTGATGGAAAAATGATTCAAAAGAAGAACACACTTACTCTAGGATAACACATTGGAAACACCCCAGAGAAGACTGTAACTTTGTGTGTTCTTTTCGTTTTCATAGTAAAATGGAAATTGTTTGTAGTTGTTGCCAAGAATAAGGCTTTGTAACTTTGAATTTGGCACACACCATATACTACATATCACTATCCAAATGTTGCTGGAAAATCTGAAGACTTTTTTAGAAACTTTTACAAGAGAGAGTGAAGTATTATCTTATCACAGTTAACAATTATATGATCATTCTCTTGAATGAATACAGGGGAAAACATCAAGGGACATTTCTGGCCTGGCATCCTGACTCCCCATATTTGGCACTGGAATGACTATCACTCCATAACTGGGCCAGTGTCCAGGGAAAGGAGAAATGGCTCATGGTAGGGGACATGCATTTGGCATTGCTTGGGCCATTTCTCAACATTTCAGTAACTGGAATGCCTCATTTCTCTGTGTCGACAGTCCTGAGTAACATAGTAGTACCCAGGAGATCATTTAAACTCTAATTTTTTTTTTTAAATAGGTAGCTTTTCCAGGCAAGCGTAACATTTTGCATCTTAAGCCCTGTCATCACCCATAGGAAAAAAATATATATATATGATGTATTTCCTTTCATGCATTTAAGTTCAAATTTTTGAGATCATTTTTTTTTTCCAAATAATCACTGGATGCAGTCCTTTTTTTTCCCCCCTCTCTCTCCTTTCTAAGTTTCAACAGCTTACCCTTAAAAGACATAAATTAAAGAAATGTTAAGATTCACATTTTTTTTCTAAAATGAAGATTCGTACTCATTGTATGAAGCTAATATCCTTCTATAGGAAAAAGAAATCATAATAATTTGAGGATTTCTAAATTGCTGAATAAGAACATGGCGAGTTTTTTTTTTTTTTTAAGTACATTCTGTAATCTCACGGTGTAGTGTACAGCAAATACAAAACAGGACACTATCAAGGTAACAGAGAAGAGAACAGGGGGTCCAAATTGCTTATTTCAGTTTGAGATTCCACTACAGGTCTATAACGATCGTCTGCTGGAAGACCCCAGTATCATGTATGATCTCTACGATTCTTATGTTAATTACAAAAGAAAAATAGTGTTCTTTTTAGCTCAGTGTCTTCAGAAACACCAACCTATGTGATGGCCAGATCTATTAGTGTAGGAGGAAGAAAACCTGATCAGAATAGCATCAACTTGGTCAAATCATGTTCTTTGAGGTCTTTCATTTGTCCTCACCTGAAATATGGATACTCTCTGTGGGGCATATTTCAACAATTGATAATTAAATTACAACTTAAAAATAATTTTTGAAACCTTTGCTTGAGCACACACACACACACACACACACACACACTTACAAGCATACTTTCCACATGCTAAGTCTATTAAAATAACTCAAGACAAAAAAATGAGAATGGGCTCCCATATATTAGAATATTCTTAAGGCCAGCAACTAGAAAATACTGTCATATCAGATCTGTAAACAGTAGCTCCATCCCAAAGAATGGAAAGGTGAATTAAGTTGGAGGTAGCTAACTTTTTTATTGTAGAATAATCAATTCAAGAGGATTTTAGTTACAGAAGTTCAAATCAGGACCTGGGTTGGATTTGGGATGGGAGAGGTGGTGTTGCAGAGTTTCTAATATTTTGAACTGGTTTTACGTAACAGAGCTAAGTCTGCACAACATTCTTCTTTGCTCTTCTTTGATTTTGTATTCTCTTTATCATATTATAATGTCTTTGGGAGGAAAAATGTGTCAGTAGGAGCTAATGCATTTGGTCATTTGTGATTTGGAGTAGAGATCCTGAGATACAATGAAAATGCAATTCTGCCCTTCGTCTCCAACTGGGTGACAGAAAAGAATGGACTCAATTAGCTACAGTGCCACATTGTTGCTGTCCCGTGTACTGCATCTGTAGACTATATGGGCTATCCTTGGGAAATATGTCAAGGTACTTCCTCTTGTGTAGTAGTTAATGAGCGGCATAGGGGAGGCCAGAGGGCAAGGCTAAACCCACCAAGGTGGGTTTCTATGAGGCCCATGGGCATGGCAAGCTTTGAGGTTCCTCATTAGATCATTCCTGAGGATACCAGCTTGGACCATAACTGTTCTGGGCCCTAAGAGTTTCTGTATCTAACTATTGTCATGAGTTATTCTTTGTATTTTCTTTTCCTTCCATATGTTCTGATGCAAGACATCTCCAAAGGTGCTTCATGGGACATGGGACAACAGAGGAACCACCCTGATCATACCCTCCCCTGGGAGAATGTGGATACAAGAGAGAATAGGGACAGCACTGGAAAAGGCAAAACCCAACATCTTAAGGAGAAACGGAGTTAAATATGGCAGACTTCTTCTCCTCACGCCTCAATAAAATCACAATAAAGTTAACATAAAAAGAAGATAACCCACAACCACCCCCCCCCAAAAAAAAAAAAAAAACTTGGAGAAGACTCAAATGCAATTCAGAAATTTCAACAAGCTTTAAAGAAACTGCAGATTCAGAGTTCAGGAAGGGAACAGACCTGGCAGTTCGTAAGAATTTACAACCTGAGTCTGATGGGAATTTGATAAAGAAGGGTTCCAACTGGCCCTGAAAACCTCCTAAGAGCTAGGCTGCAGACTATGGATACCATCCAGAGGTGGGGTAAGGTGGAGTGCTAAGTATACAGAAAAATAGTTGAATTTAATACAGTTTGGACTCCCAGAGGCTGCAGAACCCAATGACCACCTCTCACCCTCTTCCTTGGAGATTCTTCTTTAAAAAAATTAAATCTGAGAAGTCCTAGAGACACAAATTCAAAAACAGAGAACCAATATGTAATGAACCATGGTTTCTGTGGTAGACAAACCCTAAGGGAAACCTACCACTCCCACTGAGTCTTGTCTTCTTGCTTTGGCCAAGAGGATATGGAATGACATGGGATGTTACTCCCATGATGATGTTACATTATCTAGGACTCAGTCTTAGCTGACTGGAGCTATAGAGACTCCTCCTCACTGGCCTTGCAGAAGCAAATTGTCACAAAGTAACTAGCTATGTTGAAGGAGCCCATGTAGCAAATAACTGTGAGTGTTCTCCCTATGAATGGAAGGCAGCCTCTAGAAGAAACAGGAGCCTCAGTTCTGAAACAACAAGGAAAAAGAGTTCTTCCAACACTGTGAGGGATCCTGGACGTAGATCTGTCTTCAGATGAGCCTCTGATAAGACCACAGCCTTGGACTTTAGCCTGTGAGCAGAGAACCTGGAGCAGAAGATCCAAACGAATCATGCCCACACCTCTGACTTACAGAAACTGAGAGATCTTAAATGTATGTTGTTTTAAGCCCCCAGCTCTGTGGTAATTTGTTATGCAGCATCAAGAACTGATACAGTCTCTCAAACTCTTTCCCATATCCTCTACCTGGAATACAGAAGTAGAACCCCAACTCAACAAACTGAAGATTGAAGGATTGTTTGCTTTAAAGCCTAAGAGGTGTGATTTGCTTGCACAGAGGAACTTAAAACTAAAAGGCCAGCCACAGTCTGATCATCCCACATGCAAACCCATTAACTAGCATTCATCTTGTACATTATATGTATGTAACAGAATTCCAAAAGGTTTTTCTTGAGTTACATGAGAGGTTCGCCAGAATTTTGAATGAGAATTTCCAATCTGAAGTCACCAACAGATTAAAGGTATCCAGAGAAAACAGAGGCAATTCGAGTGAAAGAAAGAAGAAAGAAAAAGGAAGGAAGGAAGGAAGGAAGGAAGGGAGAGAGGGACAAAGAAAGGGAGGGAGAAAATGAAGGGAAAGAAAGGAAAGAGGGAAGAAGAGGGGAGAGGAAGGAGAGAGATAAAAGGGAAGGAGGAAGGAAAGAAGGAAGCAAGGAAAGAAAGAACGAAGGAGAGAAAGAGAAAAAAATTAAACTAAAGGTATCCAGAGAAAACAAAGGTAATTCAGGACAAAGAAGGAAGGAAGGAAAGCAGCAAAGAAGGAAGGAAGGAAAGAAGGAAGGAAGGAAGGAAGGAAAAAAAGAAAAGAAAAAGGAAGCTAGAAGTCATGTTCTGATTTAAAAAAATCAGATCCTTACACCTATTTTTTTTTTCAGATATCTTTTTGATGCTCAATTATATCTGATCATTTGCTGGCTAGGTATTATAATTTCTTCATAAGGGCAGAAAAGATTTTTTTTTCCTTTATTAATTCTTCCTGATTTGGAGATCAATGTTAGTTCAAAACACAAATCATTTTAATTTTGTCATAACAGAGATCTAAATCAAAAATCTTTTCAAAGCCACATGATTTTTTAAATGTCAAACAAACACACAACCAAATTATAATTTTTAATCTCTGATAGCCGAGGGCTGAAGGG
Source organism: Lontra canadensis (assembly GCF_010015895.1). Lineage (NCBI taxonomy): Eukaryota > Metazoa > Chordata > Mammalia > Carnivora > Mustelidae > Lontra > Lontra canadensis. The sequence continues at coordinate 9,667,581 of NW_022631035.1, read as the reverse complement.
AATGTTAGGGTAAATGAAAGGGGTTTTGCAAGATATTCCTGAAGGAGGTATTTTTAAATGTACTAACTTTGTGATATTATATGTCAAATGTATTATAAACTTTGCTGTAATCTTCTCTGAATGCTACTTTTTAAATTTAGCTCTAATAAAGCATAAACTGCTAGAAGATTTGCCAATTACAAATAAAAGGAGAAAGTTTTCCTGTTCAGTCTCCACAAAACCTTGCACCTCTGTTTTTCATCTTCAGAAAAAATTCTTAATGTTTTTTTCTGAGAAAAAAATACTCTGAAATGTTGAATTAGATAATCAAAAAGGTTCTTGATTATAACATTGTGATGATGATTTCCAGCTTGTGTGATAAAAATATATAAGGGTACAATAATTAGATACATGTATACTTACCTTTTTCCCAGAGTATAAAAATCAAATTAGAATTCATTAGAAAACTCCTGGTCTCCCATTTTTTTTTTCTTTAATTAGTATTTATACATTATTTAAAGTATTTTCCATTTTTATATTTGGTAGTTTTGATTTTGAGCCCATCATCTGATCTACAGATTGTGAGGTCCTGGCAACAGTTTAACAACCAGAAAAAGATCAATAAAGCCCTACTGCGTAGTTTTTACAGATTTCCTACAGGTAAATACTCTCACAATAGCCTATTTTAAGTGATCAACATGCTGTCACTGAATGCAAATTTGGGAGCAGAGGCTCACAATTGGTTCTCATGAGCCAGTGCAAGTCAGCCACAATATACCATTGTGTTTAACCAGTGTTTCTCATATTACAGGCCCTTTGACTCTCAGATGCTTTCATTTAAACATGAATATATGTTTGATTTTAAAATGTGAGTATGTATAACATTTCCATAGAACTTCTGCCAGTGGATGACATACTTTTTTTCTTTTTTCTGGTGGTGATTTGAAATATTTAAACTATTTCTGATTTCATGCAAAATAATACCAGGATTATTTGGATGATTTAATGTTGTTGGTGCTAATGGAAATGATCAAAATTAAATTTTGAAAATTAAAATTTGCTTCATTTTCTCTTCAAGATTTCTCTAACTCCAGAGCATCAATATACACATCTTTCTAATCTCTAGAAAATATGAGAGAAGTATGTCTTTATGAAATTGATAGCATTTCCCACATTGTTTGGAGTTTTAACTATATAAAAATTCAGGTCTACACAAGATTCGTAGGCAGATGAAAAATCAGAAGACGTGATTTGAACGTGGCCTGATTACAGAACAATTCTATGATGACACAAACTCCGAAATTACCAGGCCTAATTTTTCCACATTCTCTTTCCACTATTAACCAAGGTGATCTAATGATGCTCCTGGTTTCACTTGTGCTCTTAAAATTCCTCATGATTCTTAAAGTTAAATGGAAAACAAATGTGGAAAATGGCAGCACACAGAATTCTTGTGTACTAATTAAGACTGATATGTGACAAAGAATGCGCCTGGTGATCTCTGAAGGAAAGCGAGCCAAGTTTGTCCCTGAGAAAGTCTACCTGTTTCCTATACCTACATATTATAAGTCAGCCCCCCACCCCCCAAAAGAGACTCCTATGTGGACATATGTTACAAAAGATTTGCTGGGGAGGGTTCTTGAGACCATCGCCTGTAATGAGAAAGGAAGGAGGGGAATGCAAGTGTATCAAGGGCTTTGGCCAATCCCAAGGAAAGCTTGACATCTGGAATGGTCCTTATAAGATGCCTCAAGTCAAGGCAAGGGAGTTAGACCTGATGCACAGAAAAGTCACTGAACATAGACTGTCCCAAGGGAGGAGACATAACCTCTCTTCAGCCAAAGACAGTCCTAGGGAGGGACTCAGCTGTGTCAGCAGGTAATCCTTCCAGCATCTAGAATGAGTACATGGAAATGGGAAGGCTGGGGATCCTGTTTAGAACAAGTACAATCTCATTAAACCACGAGCCTCTTTTTTTTTTTTTAAAGATTTTATTTATGTATTTGACAGACAGAGATCACAAGTAGGCAGAGAGGCAGGTGGAGAGAGAGGCAGGAAGCAGGCTCCCTGCTGAGCAGAGAGCCCAATGCGGGGCTCGATCCCAGGACACTGAGATCATGACCTGAGCCGAAGGCAGAAGTTTAACCCACTGAGCCACCCAGGCGCCCCTAAACCACAAGCCTCTTATTCTAGCTCTCGTTCTTTTCATTATTAATATTCTATTTCAATTTTCAATATTTTTCAATATTTCAATTCAAATTTTTTGAAGCAAAGTAGATCATAATTTGACTCTTAGTCCTTTACGTCCTGTTTGAAAATGAACAGTTTCTCTACATGTAATAATTTCTAAAGCTGTTTTCTTAGGGAATAACATCCCTTGGTGTAAGATGTTAAAGCAAATGAACGCAAACAGGTAACAGACACAGGATTAAAATGGGTACTGTGGGGGCAGCTGGTGGCTCAGTGGGTTAAAGCCTCTGCCTTCGGCTCAGGTCATGGTCTTAGGGTCCTGGGATCGAGCCCCGCATTGGGCTCTCTGCTCAGCGGGGAGCCTGCTTCTCTTCCTCTGTCTGCCTGCCTCTCTGTCTACTTGTGATCTCTGTCTGTCAAATACATAAATAAATCTTAAAAATAAAATAAAATGGGTACTGTGTTAGAGGGCATGTTTCACTTTCTGTGTTTTTAGAAATAAATTGGTTAGAGTATGATTTTTATTACAGTCCATCATGAATGTCAAAAGTAGAAAAAGCCCTTTGATGTTTCTTAATGAGGTAAATCCAAGCCATTTACATTCCGGTTAACTTACATGGTAACATCAGTCGGGTCATAAATAGTGGGTTGTATTTCACAGGAGCTAACTATAATCTTTTAAAATCAAGATTTCCCAAGGGTACATCTTGTGAACTAGCTCTGAAGCTTTCTTGGTAACAAGAGAGGGAACAAGTATTAATTGGATAGGAAATGGAATCCAACATGGATTACAGCTTATATTCTTAGAGTTTTCAAGGTGAATGTCTTGCAGACATATCCTCGTTTTTGTGCATGTTGAACAAGAGGTAGCCAGGAATTTAATTCTTCAATATTTCTGTATTAGAACCTGTTTTATTGAGCTGGTGTGTGTGTGTGTGTGTGTGTGCGTGCGTGTGTGCACGTGCACGTGCACATTTGATGGTTCTGGTTTCAGTCTGATCTCTCAGAAAAACTAAATTAATGGATATAAACCTACACTTTTCCACTATGTAGCAAATGTGATTTTCAAAGTGGGGGAAATAACTATTTAGCTTAATATGGTTAAAGGATTTTACAGTAGATAACAGCCACATTTTCTACTTCTCTTTTTCTTTGCACACTGGATTCAATGTTAACCTCACTGCTTTCTAGATGAAGCATATGCAACTTAAAAAATTACAGTTCTTGACACATAAAGGCTTGAAATAATTATTAGTGATACTCTTTCAAAGGCAATTTAATAATATCATCATTGACATCTTAGATCATCATAGATAACCTAGAATCCTGAATTTTGCCTGAAACAGCATTTATTCCCAGGTAAATTACTGACCATAATAATCCATAGTGTTCATCTTCTAGGTATATGCATGTATACAGTTTTTCTTGATTGGGAAAAAATTTGTGTAATTTATCCAAATATTCCTAATGCATCAATAGAAATATTGTCAACATCTGGTGGAAAACTCCCATCAGAAATTAACTACAATAGTGAAATATTACATTTGACCGTTTCCCAGAATCCACAACTTTTATCATGCTGATAATAGGCAATTGGGTACTCAGGATATTGAGACAGAGTAATTTCCTAGGCATTATCCTAGGGGAGGAAAACAGATTTCCATTGGGCCCAGAGCTGTTGGAAAGGAAACAAAGAATAAAATTTCCTAGTCTATCTCTTTCTCACTTCTAAAATGTTTAAAACCACAATTCTCTATCACCCACAGTATTTTATTTTGATTCGAAGTATATTATCTACATATCCTCTATATGTTACTAATTACCTCTCTAGTTGTTTTAAAAGTTATTGAAAGAGGAATATTTAAAATTCTCTATAAATACTGTTGGAACAATTGGATGCCCATATGGAAAAAAGGGAACTTTGAGCCATGCTTGTGCCATATACAAAAATAAACAGAAAGTGGATCATGGACCTAAATGTAAAAATGTAAAACTGTAACATTTCTTAAAGAATACCTAGAAGGGGGAAAAAAAAACAACTTTGTTATAACTGGCTTTGTAAAAATTTCTTGAACTCAACACAGAAACCATGAGCCATAACAAAAATTGATAAATTGTACTTTATCAAAATTAAAAACCTCTGTTCTTCATAAGACATTGTGAAGAGAATAAAGTGACCACAGACTGGCAGAAGATTTTTGCAAATCATGTATCTGATATAAAGGACATGCGTATCAAGAAGTTTTGAAACTCAAAAATACAAAAGCAAACAGTAGATTTTTTTTAAGGGGGGAGTATTTAACAGACACCTTGCCAAAGAAGGTACACAGATAAGAAATAAACACATGAAAATTTGCTCAACATTATTAGTCATTCAGAAAATAAATTTTTAAAACGCCAAGGACTATGACTCCATACCTAATAGAATTGCTAAAATTCAAAGACTGACCATACTCGGTTTTGAAAAAGATGTGAAATAATTGAAACTCCCAAACACTGTTGGTGGGAACATAAGCAGATAGAACCACTTTGGAAAAATCATTTTGCAGTTACTTAACCATTTAAAAATAAATCTATAGTATAACCCAGCCATTCTACTTCTTGGTATTTACTCAAGGGAAAGCACGTACCCATATAAAAACATGTACAGGAATGTGCGCCAAAAGATCCCAAACTGACAAAAGTGCCTTTGTCCATCAACAGAAAAGTGGATAAAATAATTGCTACATATACATAATGTTCTAATATAATATATTATTATAAAATAATATATGGTGTATATAATTCTATGATTATTGTATAATTATATATTATTATATTATAACATATATATGTACAAAGTTTTTTATATGATGGACTATTACTCAGTAATGCAAAACAATGACTATTAATAAATACCACAACATGGGTAAGTTTCAGTACAAACGTGCAGAATGAATGCAGAAAGACAAAGAGTACCACTGTATGATTCTGTCCATGTAAAATTCTGGGAAATTCATGCTGAAATATGGGAACAGAAAAGAGATGATTGGCTACCCGGGGATGGGAATGGGATAGAAAATGTCAGGAGAAGAATTATAAAAGGTACAGGAAAAGTTGGGGGCTTCACATATAGTTCATTGTTTTTATCATGATAATTGCTCTATAAGTATCTAAATATAGCAAAATTTATCAAATTGTAGATTTCAAATATGTTCAGTCAATTATACCTCCATAAAGCTATAAAAAATTTGGGGAAGAGGTTGCCATTAGGGGAGAGGGAGGAGTCTATGATTGAGAGGGGCTTCTGGGATGTAGGCACATTCTATTTTTTGATTCAAGTATAGATAACCCAGGTGTTCTTTTTATCATACTTCATTCAGTTGAATACAACATGATTTTATGTTTACGCACTGTTTATCTGTTAATTATATGTCATAACTTTAGAAGTTTAAAAATTAATATACACATTATCTTTGGAAACTATAATTTCAAAAAAAAAGGGTAATTACCCTTAAGACTCATGAATTCACGAATTCTATCATGATTCCTTAATGACAGGTTAATAATTAAATAGTAATACTTTTATAATTATTTCTTAATAGTTGTATAATTCCTTAGTAAAAGCCAACCTGGACCTTAATATGTAATATACATTCCCCTTTATGTGAGCTTATAAATTATTTTAAGTTTCTTTTGGAAATTGAAATTGATTTTTACTTTACATTCCTATGCAAACTGCATTTAAAAGATAAACCAGGAAACTACAATTAAATCATATCTCTCCCAGCCTCTTTAGTGGTCCACGCATCATGGAAATGTCTGTTCATTTTTTTCCAGTGGTGCTGCTAGGTTTATGACAACATTCAGGAGACTGGCAACTGAGAAGAATGCAGCATTTTATTGTATGTTATTTTTATGGCTTTACCATATTCTGTAGCCATTAGGTACAGTGACTCTCTCATCCCCTGGGGTACAATATTATATTGATTGTACGCATTTATCTTGTCTCTGGTGGTTCATTTTCTTTTCCACCCATGGTGAATTTCCTTTCTGCCTTCCCCATTACATATAGGAGTCTTTCCATTCAACTGTTCAAAAGACGGTCTATATGAAGAGCCCGGGAAAAAGAGTTTGTCTCTAAAAATGACTCCAAGAAAATGTCCTCAGTAGTCAAGGAGAATGACTATCATGTGTACAGAATTTAGAAGGGGGAAAAAATCTTATAAAACAGTAGCATCCATAAAGCAAAATGAGAAGCACATCCTGATGTTAGGAAGGAAAAACATAGCAGATTAAAAAGAAAGAAACCTTTGACACAGGGATGGGGGATGGCTTTCTCAGGGATGGTCCTGGTCTGCGGCACTGAAGAGTGTCATTTTTCTTCTGAATTCGCCCTGGGGGGTACATGATTATTTCCATTTTTAAATAGGGGATTTACGCCGAAGATTCTTAATGATGAACGCTAACAACAGAGAGAATTGGATTCACCGTGGAGGTCTGGATTTTTATACTGTGTATTTTGGACACACAGTAAGATCAGCGGCTATACTTAAACACAATCTATTGTGGCCTAATGAGAGAGAACACACAAATCTGGATATAGGAAAAGAGTATCCCAGGGAACAGGTCCCTTTAGACTGAGAACTAGCATGCACACTTCAAATGGTAACATTTCCCATTTGCACCATTCACAGAGTCATAGACTCAGAAAGACATGTTCAAATAAATTGTGAGCTGTTGTGAACTTACTCTCCCCCCCATTACCTTTCTTTTATGCATGTTTTTCATTTATGTGTACAATCATCCTTTGATTTTTTTCAGCCCACATTTGAAAAATAGTTAAATAGAAGGTCTGCTTGAGGCTTTCAAATTACTTCTCACTTAAAAAAAAAAAAAAAACATGTTAAGCAAAATGACTAGGTAAACCAATTTATGTGTTTTGGGCAACATGGGTTTCAAAGATACTTTTCATTTACCCAATAAAATAATTTACCTCTTTTGTTTATGAGGGAACACATTTCACTTAAAGGATTCCCAGGCATCTCCCTACAATTCGGTTGTTTCTAATTTTTTCCAGCTGTAATATCTTAGTTGTGGGGGGGGGGCTGGTTTTAATAGGCTATACCAATTCTCAGAATTACACTGTCACTATTTGCAGGTGGCATGATACTATATATAGAAAGACCTATGGTCTCCACCAAAAATTAGAAGTACTAAGTGAATTCAGGAAAGTTGCAGGATACAAAGTTAATATCCAGCAATCAGAAATGTCTTTATACACTAATAACAGAGTATCAGAGATAGACATTGAAAAGACAATTCCATTCACAATTACACCAAAAAGAAGAAAGCTCCTAGGAAGAGACTTAACCCAGGAGGTGAAAGGCTTAGACTCTTACAACTATAAAACATTAATGAAAGAAATTGAAAACAACACAAACGAAAAGATAGCCCATGCTCACGAAATGGAGGAATTAATATTGTCCAAATGCCCACACCACCTAAAGCAATCCACAGATTAGATGCAATCTCTATCAAAATACCAGAGCGGGGCACCTGGGTGGCTCAGTGGGTTAAAGCCTCTGCCTTCAGCTCGGATCATGATCCCAGAGTCCTGGGATCAAGTCCTGCATCGGGCTCTCTGCTGAGCAGGGAGCCTGCTTCTTCCTCGCTCTCTTCTCTCTGCCTGTCTCTCTGCCTACTTGTGATCTCTGTCAAATAAATAAATAAATAAAATCTTAAAAAATACCAGAGCATTTTTCGCAAAACTAGAGCAAATAATACTAACGTTTGTCCGGAACCACAAATAACCCCCATTAGCCAAAGCAATCTTGAGAAAGAAGAACAAAGCTGGAGGCATCACAATTGCAGATTTCAAGATACTCTATAAGGCAGTAGTAATCGAAACAGCCCAGTACTAGAACAAAAACAGACCCTTGAATTAACTGCTTTAAAATGGCAATATATGTGTCCACGAACATTTCAGAGCAACATGAATTAGAGAGGCAAATGTACATTCATTCTTATTTGAATCGTTCAAAGACAACAACAACAAAAGGATGTATCAGTTATGTCTGATGAGGGTGACATTTGATACCAATTAACTTCTTATTAAATTGAGGGGGGAAAGGTTGACATTTCTTTGTGATAATCCTACAGGTATTTATAACTCCTGGGCAATTTTCAATACTTTGATTTTTTTTAAGAACATATGACATATGTTAGAAAATGCATTGAATTATATTACTTTATATATATATATATATATATATATATATATATATATATTTTTTCTTACTGAAGTTTGCTCATGTACAATGCAGGTTTTTTTTTTTTTTAAGATTTTTTATATATTTGCCAGAGAGAGAGAGAGCAAGTGAGTACGCACAAGCAGGCAGAGAGGCAGGCAAAGGCAGCGAGAGAAGCAGGCTCCCCGCTGAGCAAGGAGCCCGATGCGGGACTCGATCCCAGGATCCTGGGATCATGACCTGAGCCGAAGGCAGCAGCTTAATCCACTGAGCCACCCAGGCGTCCCGTACAATGCAGGTTTAGATATAAATGATCCCTTTGCCTCATTTTCTACTTGAAAATCTAAGCATGCAACATCATTTTTCATCAGGTTTATGCAAAAGTCAAAACTATTCATTCAATTAATGGGTTCAATATTTCTATCCCAAAAATTTTGCTGGAATGGAACACAGATCTTGTGTTTCATTTTGAAAATAATAAAATAATCCCATTGTTCCTAAAATGTCTTCTGAAGAGTTCCCCCACTCCATAACCATGACTTGTGAACAATACCATGAGTTTGGAAACAGTTTTCATCTTTTCTGGAGAAAGAGAGGGTGGGGAAAGCATATATTGTTTCTAGAGTATATTTTTTTAGTATTTAATAAATAATAAAAGGAGACTGACCTTTCTCTACCGGCATTGAAGGTGTCAGTGTGGAGGGGGGCATACCCATACATCTCTAGAGGAAATCCATCTTTAAGAAAAGAATGTTGGATGACTTCAGGTATCATTTTATCTGCAGGGAGACCCTAGAGAGGGACATAATCATAATGGGGTCATACGGCACAACAGGTCTTCCTAATCAGTCAACTGTTAGAGCAAAAAAATGAGATACTGTTTCATGCTAGCCAGTGTTTACTAAAGGCCTAGCTACATTGTTTTAAACCCTTGAAACATCACAGGCAAGGTCTTAATATATATATATGTATGTATATATATATATACATACATATATATATATAATATTAATATCTTAATATCTCAATTTCATGGATGAACAGACAAAGGGTTCAGAGCGGTGACATAGTTGTTAAAAGAACTGGGTTTTGCTTCCAGGTCTGTCTGGCCCCATATCACATCCTTTTCCCATTATATTATTCCTATTGCTTCTCACTTTGAAAGCAATATAAAGAAGCTATTTTAAGAGTGGGTGAAGAGGTCACTGGACTTCAGCCTCCCTGTATATTAATGCACAAAGAAATAAACAGAAGGACAACAACCAAAGAATATACCCTTACAGCCAGCATCCAAAAAAGAAGCATGCCAAGGGGGACCCAAGTGGATACCTTCAGCTTTCTCAGAGTTATTTCACGAATGTTCTTTTTATAGGAAGCTGCCCTCAACTTTTTAAAGAAAGTAATTACAATCGTGATGGAGATGATGTTGAAACTTTAAATTTCTTTTTTTTAATTAATTAATTTATTTATTTGACAGAGAGAGAGAAAGAGATCACAAGCAGGCAGAGAGGCAGGCAGGCAGAGAGAGGGGAAAGCAGGCTCCCTGCCGGACAGAGAGCCCGATGCAGGGCTTGATTCCAGGACCCTGAGACCATGACCTGAGCTGAAGGCAGAGGCTTAACACACTAGCCACCCAGGCAGCCCTGAAACTTTACATTTCTAACCAAATCCAATGAAAGCTTTGAAATCAGCCCCGATGCACGAGAAATCTTGTAAGGGTTGGAAGGAACACATGTCTACAAGCCTACTCTGATTACGTAACAATAGCACTGATGATAGATGTACTGAAACGTGAAACAATGGGTAAAATTCAAGGGACTTGCATATGTCATTTGTGCCAAATAAAGCACCAAAACATGGAACGCCTTCATTTTTAACTGATTTCTTAAAAAAAAAAAAAAAAAAAGCATATCTTGTTGCAAAGCTGCAGTGGTTATGGTATCAGAGTATCATTACTTTATAAGCACAACCCAAGAAAATGATGAATAGTAGAGCAGTCAAATCCGTGAAATTGTTTATCTCTGAGAGATCATGTCTCGACCCTTGTCTAGCCTTTGTTTTAATGTTGGCAATTTTTTAATGGATTTTAAAGGTTTTTAAAGCCATGTTTTATCTTCTGCCAGATATCGGGACTATTGTTATTCTATTCAGTTCTCTTTTCATGAATTCAGAAAAATTTGAAAATAAAGAGGTTAATTAATTTCTGATGTCTTACAACTGATTGACACAGTCCAAGAGAAAAAGAAAATACATTTTTTCCAAGTTTAAAGGCCTGAGATGGGATTTCAGAATCAAACGTGCCTGCGGATTGCTTTTCAATGGTGGGCCTTTCTCTGAGACTGTCCTTTTTCCATTCACCATTCCAGGATTTTTTTCCAAAAATATCCTGTGAGGTCCGAATGGTAGCCAGCATTCTGTCTTTGGTTGATGAGCCTGTACATTTCCCAATCCAACACTTCTCCTAAAAAAGAAATATAGAAAGTATATTGCAATTAATCGTAATGGGGGCGTCCTACAATGTTCCAAACCCTTGGAATCTTGCCAGATATTCTCTTTTATTCCTTGGTTGAAAGCAGAACAATCAAAACCTTGGGAAGGAAAAGACCCAGCAAGCTGCTAGGAGACTCCTTCCCAATCTTAATCCCTGGGCGTTATTGTGTTTTTATGCCATTTAAGCATATTTGTTCATACTAACAAAGGCTTTCGAAAGTGCAACAATGCTGCAAAACACGTGTTCCTACAGCCAAACATCACTTTCTCTTTCTCATATGGTGAGGCTCCCTATGCATCTGCTTCCATACCTAGTCACTTGTTTCCCAGTGTCTGCCTTACCTCTCCTGCCTCTGTTTCCAGCTGCACTCAGGGCTGGCATGTCCCTGCTTCCCCTACTTCTGCACTGTTTTCCTGTCCCTCTTCCTCTGTCTTTTCTAAGAATCTAGTTATTTATAGTCATTGTTGCATACAACATGGAAACTCAAAATGGCCATAGAACCGGCCAGCCACTCCTCTGTTCTGAAGCCCAAACGGGTTCATTCGACCACAGCCTCCCTGGATGTTCCTCGGGTTCTTGACTTCTCAGTTTCAGGGAGGCTGCTTGGCCCCGATGAATTTTTGGGATAAGTGACAACAGCCTTCCCTAAGCTTGAATTTACTAAGTGTCTAACATGAGTCTAATGCTGGGTGAGGACTTGCCGGCAGTAAGGAATTGTATCATACCGTCCTTACCCTCAAGACTCAGTAGCAATTCAAAACAGATAATTTTTAAAGAATAATAATAATAATAACAATAATAATAATGAGGATGGAGGAGAAGGAGAGAGAGAAGGAGGAGAAGAGTTTGTGGCTCTTGGTAGAAATAGTAATAGTAGTTGTTGGATTCTAATCTTAGAGAAATTTTTAGGAAAAAAAAATATTCGCCGTAAGTCTGGGATAATCAAGGAGGGCTTCATTCACTAGGTGAAACTCCAAGGTGACATCAAAGAGAGGGTAGAAAGGGTTGAATTTTCATAGGCGTTAAAGAATAGAAATTCTATTGATTCAAGAACACATGAATCCCCTTTTTCGGGGAACCTGGGTGGCTCAGTCAATTAAACGTCTGTCTTCGGCTCAGGTCATGATCTCAGGGTCCTGGGATCAAGCTCCAAGTCGGGCTCCCTGCTTGGCGGGGAGTCTGCTTCTCCCTTCCCTCTGCCTGTTGCTCCACACCCCCTTGTGCCCTCTGTCTATCAAATAGATGTATAAAATCTTTTTTAAAAATCCCCTTTTTCCTCTCTGTATTCAGTGTGCAAATATTCCCTGAGTACATGCTACATGATATTTTGCTAAGACCTCAGACAGACAAAAAGATGAGTGAAGTCCCCACCCCAGCAAACCACAACCAAACTTACTGAGACCGCAACAAAGCAATGGTAAACAAACAAACAAACAAACAAACAAAAACGTGACGCCTGCTTGTTTCAAGGAAGTGCAAAGGTCTCTGGGAGCAAGGAGTGGAAAAACACCAAAGTACTTGCAGAGAAGTTAATAGTGACCATCTGAAATGCGAGGGACCACGTGACTGATACTATGATTACTTCAAATATAAATTAAAGAACCAAAGCCATTTGGCTCAGGTCATGATCCCAGGATCCTGGGATCCAGTCCCGCATTAGGCTCCCTACACGGGGGGAACCTGCTTCTCCCTCTCCCACTCCCCCTGCTTGTGGTCTGTCTCTCCCTGTGTCTCCGTCAAACAAATAAAATCTTAAAAAAAAAAAAAAAAGAGCCAAAATGTAGGATTTATGCAGAACCAGAGATAAGGAGAAAATCCTCTAAGATCTTCTTATGGAGTCCTACTGAAAGTGGAAGAGGCCTCACTGAGTCAGATTCAGAGAGTTAACGTTAGAAGGTCATTTAAATAAATATATTCCTGTGGGCTCTTTATTCACCCTAAGCCACAGTTCCCTTTGGCGGTGCGCTAAGCCTCGAGTGCCTTGTCAAAACACTCTTGACATTTATCAGCTGATTAAATCCTCCTGACATTATGACAGTGATGATGATGACGATGGCACCCTTTTTTACCAAAGAGGAAACTGAGGCAGAGGACAATTAAGCAGCTCTCTTAAAGGCTCCGGGCTTCAAACTTTGAGAGGTGGGCCAGAAAAGGGGTCCTGGAGTGGGTTCTGGAATTCTAAACCATCCTGCTACCGGTCCTTGGGCTTGAGCCCAGAGAAGGGAGGAGGGGGAGGCAAGAGGACAAAGTGTTGGATCACAGACCGGCTGGCACACAGAGGGAGGGTCAGGAGAGACAGAAAACAGGGCAGGGCCACTCCCCATGGGCAGGTGGCGGTTTTAAGTGGCAGAGGGACATAACTTACTGGGTATGTCTCTGGTGCTGCCAGACCTGTAGATCTCCACTCCATCACCCGAAACACTTCTCCAGAGGCCCTGAAGGGGTTCCATCATGCATCTCGTCCTTCTCAAGACTGTATCCATAGAAATGGTTCATTGCAGGGGGTTGAAATATACATTGTGCATTTCTAGGACAGGGAGGGGTGAGGAACCACTGGTGGGTCACCTTGAGGATATGTCCTCTCCTTGTCCTCCAACTCTACTGAGAACCAGCTCCTAGAATCTCTGATGCACCCTCTTCACAATGTGCCCCGAGCAATCAGCAAGTTTTGTTAACATGAGGTGGATTGTTTGGTGACTGTCTGGCTTCATTGGAGGTAGATGCTACAGTAACCTTAAGAGAATAAGTACTTTTTTTTTTTTCTTCCATCCAGAGCCCTATAATCCAAACCACTGATTTATTAAGCCCCCTCGGCTGGGGGTCAGATATCTCAGGGCGTTCACCTGTGACCTCATGTGATTTAATAAAGATGTTACCTTAGCAAACTCATCAGATCTGAACACACAACGCTGATTGGATACTGGCACAGGTAACTCTTGGAGAGGCAGTGATAATGTCCAAGGCTATTCTATTTTGGAGGACAGCTTTTCCCATGGGAGCTCTCTTCAGTGTTCAGTAAGGACGGGTTTTGTCAACTACTATTTAGGAATTGTTGGGTGAATTTATTAAGCAGTTGTATGGGTTCTAGAATGGCCACTGAGTCAGTGGAGGGAATAAAGACAGCAGCCAAATGATCTTATCAGAAGAAATGAGACTATGGCCACCAGGTCTTGAGGAGAAGGAAGCTGGCAGCTTTAGGAACTTGACCTGGTTGTATATACCATACCTGTTGGCTGTGGGAGGCAGCGCTGCCAGTTGTGAGGAGATGGACAAGAAGCCGGATATGCCAGTCCGGAACCCCTGCTTTCTTCTCCCTTTCAATGGTGCATGTTCCATTGCAGGTACAGTGCATTTCTACAGGTCCCGATGGCGGTAGGACAATGGACTCCAGTGGGAGATGGAGTAGTTTTCCCTCCTCTAGAGGGCAAAGAACTTCCCATTCCTAATGGGAAGTCCCATTGCAAATTCCAGGAGATAATGGCTTTCCCAGATATGATGGGAGCTGGCGTTCTCAGCAGCATGCCTGTTGAATCCTGGTGAGGGGCAATGATGGTTTCTTGAAACATCTATACATTCATTGAGTGTATTAGCAGGGGTTCCCAGTCTGGCATATGAAGCATAGATCTTACCCTTGTGGGAGAGATAGGAAAAATAGATGAGGAGAGCCTGGGTGGCTCAGATGATTAAGCATCTACCTTTGGCTCAGGTCATGATCTCAAGGACCTAGGAAGGAGCCCCGAGTCAGGCTTCCCCCACTCAGTGGGGAGTCTGCTTCTCCCTCTCCCCCTACCTATACCCCACCCCCGCTCATGCTCTCTCTCTCTCTCAAATGAATGGGTGAAAAAATCTTAAAAAGAAAAATAGATGATATTTAAAAGTTTAGCTGTGCATTAAGAAGGTATTCCCTTTCCTTTTACATTTTTCCCTGGAGACCTGAAATTAAGATTTTCATTGCTTCCAAATATAACCTCTGTTAGAGTACCATTTCCTTGAAAGACAAGAATTACTGAGTCCCAACTATGAGTAAGAATGTATGATTTGCACATACCTTGAAACTGACTGCTTATAAAATAACTTCTAATCTCTAAGACATATGGAGCCGCCATGAGTGACAACTGTCAAAGTACAAATGTTTTCCAAAACTCAAAACTGTGACTTCATATAGTAAACACCTATCAAAGATTTCTGCAGCTTATTAATTAACGAGGAACCCAGTAAGATGTTAAAAACAGTTCCAATGAGAATTTGACCCACAAAAATGTATTTTCTCTAATAGACAAAAATAATTTGCATTGCAATGAACAGGAAACATCTACATTCAAAGTTCAAAGTTGTTGATTTGGCCAAATCAATGGCAAATCACTGAAAAATGATCACCTATTTCCAAGACCTGTGTAATTTTTTTCCTGACATGAAATTATTAATAATAAAAGTAGAGGAAAAACTCATAGGAGGAAAATAAATTAAGACAAAGCACAGAGCTATACAACCACAAATATGTTATTGGGCAAGAATATAAACATAATGAAAAAGCTTTCTTTAAAATATTAGCTTGAAACCACTGTGTCCTGCAATATGAAGTTGCTATCACTGTTGCTTTTATTTTTAAAATTTTATTTATTTATTAGACAGAGATCACAAGTAGGCAGAGAGGCAGGCAGAGAGAGAGTGGAGGAAGCAGGCTCCCCACTGAGCATAGAGCCTGATGCGGGGCTCGATCCCAGGACCCTGAGATCATGACCTGAGCTGAAGGCAAAGGCTTTAACCCACTGAGACACCCAGGCACCCTCATGTTGCTGTTTTTAATCTGAAAGTCTTCTCCTTCACCTGAGTAATGGTAGCATCCTGTTGTGATTTATCTTCCTCCCTTCTAGCTCTGCCCAGACTAGACATTCTCAAGATATAAAACTTCTCCCCCCAGGAAGGTCCAAATAAAGAGGTTGGAATGGCTCTGGAAACTTCTGATATGGCTGGTGTTAAAAAAAAAGGGGGGGGCAGGGGAAATCTAGAAATTTTAAGGAAAGTCAAGTGGCTAAGTTCTTTAAACATAGGGAGAAACTTGGTTTCTGTCATCAGAGTACAAAGAAAATCCAAGTGACCAAGAGAATTGCTGAGACTTTCAACCATTTAAATATGTGTAAACCTTCAGTTTACTGAAAAGAACTCCCATCATGCAACAGAAGACCTCACTTTATATGTTGTCAAACTGTCAGAATGATTTCAGATGAAAGATTTCTATTTTCCTCCTGGTGTATATAAAACAAAAATTAAAGACTTTTTCTTCCCCTTTTTTCATTTCAACCCAATAAGGCTTAAGGCTTGGAACACAATTCCATTTATGCTTCGCCATGTTTGGCTGAAAGTTTAAACTTGAAGTAGAATTGAGATTGATAGCACTTATAGTCTACCACACAGTGTAATTGTTATCCAGGTTCTGGAAGCCATACACAATCTGAGAATGGGACTTGCGTTGTGTATTTTAAAAGCTAGATTCTGTTTCCTCTCATTCACCCAACCCCCCGACACAAACCCATCTAGAAGGTTTATCAACAACATTTAATGTATAATGTACAGCCTATCCTTGCTTTTAACTGCTTGGGTGGTTACAAGTAAGGTCAATTTGTTTCTCTCTACATTAGAAATGTATCTTTCAAAGAGGATTTTGTCTCCAAAAAAAAAAAAAAAAAAGGATTTGAAATGGTGATATACAGTTTCTTTTGTTTGGAATTAGCAGCTTTTCTGCAGCGGAGTTAAAAGTGCTTTATCTTGCCATTCAGAACAGATTATAAATTAGCCCAACATTGGCTGGCTAAAATTGCACAAAATCATGAAATAAAAGTATATCACCTAAAGTCATGGGATAATCACCAAGAGATTTAAAAAAGGAGAAAAGAAAAAGAATTTTTTTAAGGTTTTATTTACTCATTTAACAAAAAGGGAGAGTACAAAGCAGGGAGAGCAGCAGGCAGAGTGGGAGGGAGAAGCAAACTCTCTGCTGAGCCAGGAGCCAGATGTGGGACTCGATCCCAGGACCCTAGGATCCTGACCTGAGCCAAAAGCAGCCACTTAACAAACTGAGCAACCCAGGCATCCCAGAGAAAGAGCCTTCCACTTCCATTTGCTTCTACAGAAAATGAGAGACTGAAGCTAATGGTTGGGAAGGAGGTAGGAGAGAAGGGAGACGTCCTTCATTTTATCCAAGCCCTCACTTGGATACACATTGCTTCTACACAATACTAATAAAATGAACTGAATAGTAACTACATAAAAATAAAGATCATGGCACTTCTATAAAATTAAGAACATGTCGGGGCACCTGGTTGGCTCAGTCAGTTAAGTGTCTGACTCTTGATTTTTGGCTCAGGTAATCATCTCAGGGTGGTGAGATTGAACCCTGCCTTGGGCTCTGCTGGGCATAAGAACGTGTTCAAGATTCTCTATCACTCCCTCTCTCTCTGCCCTCCCACCCTCAAAAACAAATTGAGAACCTTTTGCAATAAATAAATAAATAAATGAAATTAAGCAAATTTTGTAGATTTATGTTAACTCTCACAACAAAGTTGTCATAATATTTGAGTGAGAAGTTCAAGGCACAAATATAAATATGTATATTATAATAATCCAACTATATGAAACCAAAAAGCATTTACATTTCTCTTTACACTTTTATGCAAAACAGAAATCAAATTATATTCAACGATGTCTCTTCCATTTCTTTATTTGGTTCATTGACTCCTTCTTGTTTTCATTTTGCTGCATGATAATGTAAGGAGTTGCTACTGCTCCTCTTTCTAAACCTAAAATTTTTAAGCTTTATTTTTAGTAGAAGAAACTTTCCTTCCAACAGAAAGCTTTTTTGGCAGGTGTGGTGGGTTAAGCAGTGTCCCCTCGAGACATATGTCTGCTCAGAATTTCAGAATGTATTTATTTGAGGGCAAGCAAGAGAAAGCATGGGCTCGGAGTATGGAGAGCAGAAGGAGTGGGAGAAGCAGACTCCCCACTGAGCAGGGACTCCCCTGACCCCAGCGAAGACAGGACTCAATCCCAGGACCCTGAGATCATGACCTGAGCCAAAGGCAGAGGCTTAACTGCCTGAGCCACTCGGGACTCCTTCTTGAAGATTCTTCAGCATGCTGAGAATCTGAAAGATCCTGAGGAAAAGCCAGTTTATCTTTCATTAACATAAATTCTACACTTTTAGAAAAGTATGGAATGGAATTTAGAAAAACAGAAATTAGTCTGGCCCCAAGAACACTAGACCTTAGCCCAGCCACCTATGACCACACAACCCAACTATAGACACAACCTCTGTTTTCTTCTCCGAAGACAAGAGGTAGTAAGTAGTTGCCTTGTCAAAGCCATGGGACTGCTAGAACGATCAGCCACCATTTACGTTGTTCTACTTTATATTTCTGATCCTTACAGGACCGCATGTCTGGGCTGCTGCTAATACCTCTACTACCTACCTAAGAAATCAGATGCAAAATACCGGACTTAGTAAAAGCATCTTGGAATACAAAGTAAAATGTGGTACAGGTAGAAGATTGAATTTACTACTTATTTGACTTTTCTCATTTATTGACGCTATGTTAGGAAGTTAAAACTTTTTTTCATTTATGGACAATGCAAACTAGAAGAAAAAAATCAGTCTCTACCTCCATTCCAGTTCCACGTAAACCTGATGCCGCTTCTTTGGTTAGCGCACTTCCCTTGCAGGGATGTTTATAGATGTAGGGACAATGATGACATGTTATCTATCTATCTATCTATCTATCATCTATCTATCTATTGTCAGCCCTCCTCCAAAGCATAGGAAAAGGGAAGTATTTTCACGTGTTTCTCTTGCACTCTGCATTTCTGTACTTTCTGCATGTCCTCAGCATGTAGGTGTGTAACAGATGTTTCTGATCAGGAATAATGGCTACATTCCTATTAATTTCACTGGAAAATGAAATATACATATATATGTAATACAGGAACTGTTTGTTTTGCTGTGTCACACCGCCTAGCAAAAGGGATCAATATACCAAGAGCCTACAATTGGTCTATAGAGATCCTTTATTATAACTTCAACGGAACATCACAACAAAACAAAAAGCTACCTTTTTCAGAAGATGTATAACTCCCACCAAGCAATTAGAACAAAATGAATATTACTAAGGGTTTGATGTACCAACAAACAAAGTCTCAAACAGATTAAACATACATGCAGGCAAGCAGAGATGTGCATATATAACTAATTTAAGATGATACCTTGTCTAATTTTTTTAAAGAGATTTTATTTATTTATTTGACACAGAGAGGGAGCACAAGCAAGGGGAGCAGCTGGCAGAAGGAGAGGGAGAAGCTGGCAGAGGTAGAAGGAGGGACTCCTTGCTGAGCAGGGAGCCCGATGCGGAACTTGATTCCAGGACCCTGTGATCATGACCTGAGCCGAAGGAAGACACTTAACTCGCTGGGCCACCCAGCCACCCCACATTGTCTAATTTTATTGGTTGCTTAATAGATTTCTTTCCAAATCAAAGACAAGTCTCTCCTTCTGAAAATACGAAGATATTAGCAAAAATACACACATACATACACACACTAAACACATATATTTAGAAGACTAAACAATGTGATTCAAAAGATCTTTACACTTAAAAGAGAGGATCAGTTCCCTACATAATTCTAATTTTCCAGCTAATTTTTAATTCTGTGGTTTACTTTAGTTCATTTAAAAGTAAACTTTTAACAAAAAAATTGTACTATTTACTGCAGTTCTATACGGATCAAACAGAATTTCACACACACAAACAACAGTATCCAGCTTCTAAAGTTCTTTTTCATAATATATGCAGAGAATGACTTATTACTTGTCACTTAAGAAAAAACACACATTTCCTCTAATGTAGGGGCATTTCATGAAACCATCTATAACATACTGCCTGTCCATATGTAGACAGTGTGTAAAATAGACTTTGGATATTTTGCCATGGTTCCTAGTATGTGTGTTGGTGTTCCCTGCCAACTTTCCATTCTCTTTACCAAAGAAGATGCCTAAATTGTTAATGCAGGATATTTTAAACATAGAATGTCATCCAAACCTATTTTTCCCTAATATACTTTTTAAAGGGGAAAAGGTCAGAATATTCCAATCAATTGACGTACTCAATCTAATTTATGCACTGAGGAGCTCAAAACTGTGCGTCATTTGACCATTTTCCATTTGTTGCTGGTGAGATTAGTGATAGATTTCTTATTGAATTTATAATCCAAATTACAAGTAAAGAGAGCAAACAGATTACGCAAGACCTGTAGATGTTGCGGTATTTTGTTTGTGAAGGGCCAGTGACGGACACCTGGAAACTGAATTGGAAAGACTTGTGGGGAAAACAGACAAATCATTAACCCTTTCCATCTTGTCAGAATAAAGAGTAACTTGGGGCTCCTGGGTGGCTCAGTGGGTTAAACCTCTGCCTTTGGCTCAGGTCATGATCTCAGGGTCCTGGGATTGAGCCCTGCATTGGGCTCTTTGCTCAACGGGGAGCCTGTGTCCACCCACCCCCCGCCTGCCTCTCTGCCTACTTGTGATCTCTCTCTCTGTCAAATAAATAAATAAAATATTTTAAAAAAAGAATAAAGAGTAACTTGAGTCTGGTAACCTAGAACGATTTTAAGGAATATGGACTGCTTTTTGAGGATATAGCTAGTGCCATCTTTCCAGGGTAGAATATTGGCCTTGCGGAAATGATGGGCAAAGTGCTAAAAACGGATTTTCACCACTCGCTGCTATTCCAAAGGAGGATGCTACATTTCCAAAGAGTCTTCCATGGAAAGAAAAAGTAAGTTAGCAAAAATAAGAATTTCCATGTGTCTATGAAAGAACATGTCCTTGCCAGTAGGACTGGTAGCACTCCCCCTCCTCAAAACATAAAACAATAACAATTTTTTAAAAGATGACTTTTTAAAAAATATATATGCTTAAAAGGAAAACAACCAACACTGAACTCCCCACCCCCCGCCCCCAAAAACTGAAATACCAGACTTAGTTCTGTGTGAAAAATCTAAACAAATCCAGGCCTTTTTTCAGATACGTTTAAAGTTTTTAAAGTTTTGTGTTTGTGTATCTGGTTTTTGTTGGTTGGTTGGTTTTCTGTTTGTATCTGTTGCTCACAGTACAATGAACATTGACAAAGTTTGAAAACGGCCCCAACTTTTCACACAAATGTAGTATGCCTCTTTTTAAATCAAAGAGAATCAGTGCTGTCCAGTCCAAGAACCCAAGGAACATGGGTTCAACCATCTCCATATCCACCATGGATTCCTGTTGGCCATTTGCCATTGTGGACAGGAGAGGGGCATCTACCTCCATTTCAGTGGAAAGGCACGAATTATAATTCCATTTTCTTTCACCCGGTTGTTAATAAGCCGGTGGCTTTTATTAGGTACCTGAGGAAGGTCGAAAGAGGCTGTTTCCCTGTGAATTCCTTGTTCTCCCTCGTCTGTAACCCACTGGGTGGGACTAGTTGGCCTCAGTGAGTCCCTCCAGTTTAGTTTTTGATCTAAGATGCCATCTCAGAGATGAGGATCAACTCTAATGAAGCAGTGGTCAAGTCCTTGCTTCTTTACACCATGTCTACCTCTGTTTTAATTCCAGAATTGTGTCTTTCTAAAGATTTCAGGGGCTGGGTGCTGGGTGGCTCCATCATTTAAGTGTCTACCTTTGGCTCAGGTTATGATCCCAGCGTGCTGGAATCGAGTCCAGCCTCCTTCTCCTTCTACCTCTGCCTCACTCTCTCTTTCTCTCATGAATAAATAAATAAAATCTGAAGGGGGGTGGGTGGTTGGGTGAGCCTGGTGATAGGTATTAAGGAGGGCACGTATTGCATGGAGCCCTGGGTGTGGTGCATCAACAATGAATTTTTGGAACACTGAAAAAAATAAAATTGAATTAAAAAATAAAAATGAATAAATAAAAGATTTCAGGTGCCACAGAGACAGGCCCTTGAGAGGTGATGTAGCTCAGAGTTAAGGGAATCAAGGAAGGAATCAGATTACAAAGGTTTGAATTCCCAGTTTCTGCTTCCTCTTCCCTTAGGAAATTACTGCATTTCTCTGAGTCTCCATTGTAAATGGGCTTCTATCATCTCATAAAGCTGGCTCAGGAATAATGTGTTAACGTATGCAAAGTACTTAGGGAAGTGCCTGGTGGGAAAATCAGGGCTCTGTGAGTGTTTGCTATTATAATCATTCCCTCTTAATTCTAGAACTCAAGGAAGATGCTGATGGTAAACATTTATATTTAGCACGTTCCTAAAGTACTAATCAATTCATTAGAACTTAACATTTAGTCAAAAGTTAAAAATAAAATGGTGGTAATAAGATTATCATAATTTTCAAATGATAGAGTTGTCTGTGTTGAAAACCCAAGAGGCATAAATGTTCAATGATTATAATCATTAACATATTTTTTTAAAAGCTACCATAGTTTTTCTGAAGAATAATAATAAATGTTTGGAAAAATAATGGGCACCAAAAAATCTCATTCACAATGGGAGCAAGGTGTAAAATACTAGGAATAAATGTAACAAATATTCACTTAACAAATGAAAAAAAAATCTACTGAGAAACAGGATCAAAAATAATATAAAGGATAGGCATACACTAATTACAGTTGGAAAACAGTGCTCTGTGTTTTCATGTACATCAGAGCAACACCACTAAATGACCTCACCTACTTGAGATAGTGAATTTTATTACATGTAAAATACGCCTTAATAAAAAATTCTCCTCATGTGTTTTCAAACTGACAGAATAATTCTGAAATTTACCTATGAAAATAAAAATTTGAAAAAAAGCTAGAGAATAAGTTGAGATGCATTATCCTATTTTAAATAATAATGCACATTTGAAACCCACAGGGATATTCAGTTTCATGGTAAAGAATGGATAGTTCATTAATAGTTCATTCAACATGGTAGCCAGCCTCCAAGATAGCCCTGATACTTCTTGTCTCCTGATATTCATTCTTGTCCTTATCATTCTTTTAAACATCGAATAGTGCTGACCTTTGCAAAAATAGGATATTGTAGAAATGTATATGCGTGGCTTTTGATGTGAGGTTATGAAAGACAGTGTGGCTTTTGTCTTATTCCCTTTTGCATCACTTGCTTTGGGAGAAACCAACCACTATGTTCTGAGGATATCCAAGAAACCCCAAAGGAAAAGTCCATGTGACAAAGAACTGAGATATCTTGCTAATAATCAGAAGCAACTTGCAAGCAATTTGCATGAGCCATTTTGGAAGTAAATCTTCTAACCTCAGTTCAAGCCTTGAGATGACTACAGCTCTGTTAGCATATTGACTGTAACCTCGTTAAAGACTCCAAGCCAGAATCAGTTCAGCTTCACTCAAATTCTTGAACAATAGAAACTCTGGGATAGCAGAGATTTATGGTTGTTTTAAGCTAAGTTTTGAAGTAATTTATTATTCCAGCAAGAGGGAACAAATACACCCAGACATATAAGGATAAATAGTCATATGGCTTGCACCTTGATGGGAACAGAGAGGCTGTCCAACAATCATATCTTATTAAAGATGAATATACCTAACACAGATATAAATCTTAAGAAAAAGTATGAAACTATCTAAGTATTTAAAAATAACATATTAAGATGCATGATCCTAAAAAAAAACAAAAATGCATGATCCTGGACTTGAGGACTTTATTATAAGCATAACATTGACAACAGATATCCAAAAGAAACCTACTAATATAGTTATAATCATAAAATATAAACTATTTTGCATTAAAATGTATGTAAGCAAAATAAGAAAAGAACATGCATACACCTGAAAGGTCATTCATATATAAACATAAATTTAAAAATTTTTTAAAAATTAACATACATAATGTAACATTAAATGAAAAAGCTAATACATTAAAACCAATTTGGGTTTATCCCAAGAATAAGTGGATAGTTTGCATTAGAAAATATGCTTTTGAAATTATGATTTCAAACTAGGAATAGAAGTTGTCATCTTAAACATGCAAAAGGACATAACAAATCAATAAGAAATGAAGAGTTACTAATGAGACATTAAAAGATGTTTGTAATGTATAACATTACCATTTGTATTTAACATTCTATTTGGGTTCTAGGTTAAACCCTTAAGGAAACAAAAACAACATAAACAGTATAAAAATGGAAAGGAATAAAATAAATTTGTCACATTAATAGATGCTGTCATTGTTATAAAGGAAAGAAAAACATGTAAGGAAATTATGAGAAGAGACTTAAATATATTTCATTGTCTATACATTGTCTATACAATCAAATAGAGAAATCGATTATACTTCTATACACCTAAGATAAACAGAGAGAAAACAACAAAAGATGTAATTCAGCAGAGCAACAGATATGTGAGCATAGACCTTACCAAAGCCCTTTTATAGAGAACTTTGTAAAACATTCCAGTAGATAATAAAATGGACCAAAATCAAAGGAGAAAACTTCACTGATAGAAAATATCCATATTCTAAGGATGTTTGTTTTACCAGGTTTGACCTACAGATTCCATGCAATTCCAGTATAAATATCAGCAGTATCTTGGCTATTACAGTATGCTAAAGGGAATAAAATATAGATTTGCATGCTGAGGAAAACAAACACGTGAGTAATTTTTTTGATGCCACACTGTTACTCGGAAAACATCAAGATTCTGACAATGAACAAAGTGTATGTGTATTACTTTTTAAAATTTATTTATTCATTTGACAGACAGAGATCACAAGTAGGCAGAGAGGCAGGCAGAGAGAGAAAGGGAAGCAAAGACCGCCCCCCAATGTGGGGCTCGATTCCAAGACCCTGGGATCATGACCTGAGCTGAAGGCAGAGGCTTAACACACTGAACCACCCAGGCACCCCAGGTATATGTATCACTTTGAAGAAGTATGTTATGTCCAGTTTTGAAAACTGCTACAACATTGCAACATTAGAAGTCAGAATGATATTAGTCTTCTGGGGCTGCCATAACCAAGGGCCACAAGCTAGGTGGTTTAAACAACAGAAATGTATTTCTTCACAGTTCTGGAGGCTGGAAGTCCTAGGTGAGGGTATTGGCAGGGCTGTTTCCTCTGAGTCCTCTCTCCTTGGCTTACAGAAGATCCTCTTCTCCCTGTGTTTTCACATGGTCTTTCCTGTGTGCGTGCCTGTGTTTTAACTCCCTCTTCGTGGAAGGACACCAGCCCTTCAGGACTTCAGAGATACAGGAATTGAGATTTGGGAGACGATGCTTTGGATATATTAAGGACTGAAAGTTTGCATCCCCCCAAAATCCGTATGTTGGAATCCTAACCTCCAAGGTGCTGGTATCAGGAGGAGGTGACTTTGGGAAGCTATTAGGCAATGAGGCAGGACCTCTCATGAATGAAATTGGTGCCTTTATAAAAGAGATCCCAGGGGCACCTGGGTGGCTTAGTCAGTCAAGCGTCTGACTCCTGATTTCAGCTTAGGTCATGATCTCAATGAGATTGAACCCTGAGATGGGCTCCACAGAGAGGCTGCTTAAGATTCTCTCCCTCCCTCTTCCTGTGCCCCTCCCACCATCCTCTCTTGCAAATGAAAAAAAATAAAAAATAAATCTTTAAAAAAATAAATTAAAATATAATAAAAAATAGGAGAGATCCCAGAGAACGTTTTTCTTTACCATATGAGAATCAGGGAGACAAAGGTATGGGGGTATTTGGTAGATAAATAACCAGGGGATACAGGGAAAATCCTAGCAGTAAGCACTGCTTTTAGTAGCTGATTTTTTTAAAAGATTGTATTTATTTATTTGAAAGCAAGAGAGGAAGAAAGCATGAGCTGGGGGGAGGGGCGGGGGGGGCAAGACGACTCCCCCCTGTACAGGGAGCCCAATGTGGGGCTCCATCCCAGGACCCTGGGATCATGACCTGAGCCGAAAGCAGACACTTAACCACTTGAGCCACACAGGCTTCTAGTAGCAGAATTTTTAAAAGCACAGGACAGTTACAGACTCCATGTGAAAAAAATTCTGAGATCACTTCCCAACCCAAATTTATGTAGTCCTATAAAACATCAATCTCCTCTTAGCATTCAACCTATAATTTTCTCAAGGATTTAGGAAATGATTGCCCAGAGGATGGATAGAGAGGTTTTAGTTCTCAGCCATCTTTATAGTTCTCAGAATGATTACTCTCTTCAAATATCGGTCATCTCTGTTTTGAGACTCCTATTTACATATGACAAACTTATGTCCTCTTTCCCTAACACCAATTCTTGAAGCTCACATATCATTTCATTTTATAAGCTAGGTGTCCTTAGCTGGTCTCTCAATGAATTTCCTGAATCACAGTAATAACATGACTCATGCCAGCTCAAGTGTATTTTATGGATGTTTTGGGAAATTTTAAAGTTAGAAAAAAATCAGTGATTGTTGAAATGAAGAGATGTGTTGATAAAAATAAGGCCATGAACTTGTGTTTGGTTTTTAAAAGGCTCTGGCAGTCACAGATCACAAATTAAAATATCATTCTATCTTTTAAAATGCTAAATGAAGGAAGCCTGATGTAATTTTGGAAGTAATTCTGGAAGTGTAATTACCTTTTAAAAATAAACTTAAACACACTTTGTTTCTTGGGACTATTTCTAATGTCATCTAATATAGATAATGAACATGGGACTCCCCTCGGGCCCACAAAGAAAATAAAATCTTTTCAAATCTTCAGTGTTTGAATGGAATGGATTAAAATGGAACTATCTGGGTAAGACATAAAAGTCAAAATTTGGTTAATGTCTGTTCAGATTTTTTTTTTCACTTTAATCAGGCTCTGTGTTTAGAGCTTCCAGGATAAACATCCAAACTCTAAAATTCCAGGGAGAGATTATTTAGCAGAATGTTTGGCCTCTTCAATAAATGAAAAGACAGTTAATTCCATAAAATAACACTGTTATATGACATTTCCACCGCCGATTTCCAGCTCAGAGAAGCTTAGATGAGTGTCTATTAGTCTGCGTTTTCCCCCATGTTTTTACATGAGGGTACGTGAGAATGGCGCGGCCACTGGAATTAATTTGGGACAAAGATTTGCTACAGGATCTCGCTTTTCCTCTGCTCTTTCTTAGCTGACAACTCTGTTTTACCCTCTGGATTCTATCAACAAAACATGATGTTGAGGCACCTGGGTGGCTCAGTGGGTTAAAGCCTCTGCCTTTGGCTCAGGTCATGATCTCAGGGTCCTGGGATCAAGCCCAGCATGGGGCTCTCTGCTCAGTGGGGAGCCTGCTTCCTCCTCTCTCTTTCTGCCTGCCTCTCTGCCTACTTGTGATTTCTGTCTGTCAAATAAATAAATAAAATCTTAAAAAAAAAACAAAAAACAAAAAACATGATGCTAACAACATGACTGTGATCCCCCCATTCTGGTCTCTACTCCCGTTCCACTTTCTTCCACACTCAGTCCTCCTAGCTTTTTATTCATTTGAACATTTAGGACAACATGTCCTAAAAATGATCATGGGTGTTTTTCTTTCCAAGGGATCAAAGAGATGGTTTAGCTGGTAGGAATATATGCCCCACTGTTTTCTGACTATCTGGGCAGCTTTTGTGTTTTTGTTCTAAATAATAAAGGTTAAAAAAAAAATCGTTACATATAGCATGCTAATATTTATCCTAAAGGGCAGTTTTGTTTGAGGAAACGAAGTCTGTTTACATCAATTGGAGATGGTATTAGTACGGGCACTCTGTGTCTTCAAACAGTCAATGCACTCTTGTCTAAGGGGTACAAAGGCTTCAGCATAAAACCTCTGTTAGAACCGGACAGTTGCACAGCTTTGCTTTTGTCTGACTCCATTCTAATCTGTTGACTTTAAAAATTGAATGAGAGACATTGTTTCCGGAGAAGAGAGTAGGGCATGAGAGCCTCAGAGCACAATGAGGAGTGGTATGACTCACCTTGGAGTACCTGATTTCCAGGTGCTCGCTGCCTGATTATTCTTGTCACAGGTGAAGGGTTCAGCGGGGAGGGGCCCCGATTCCTAAAACGGATGATGATAGATGAATTTCAGACAACGAAAATCCTAAAGAGGAGAGAGTAAGTGAATTAGGAAAAGAAAAAAAAAAAAAAAGAGAAAAATAAGTGGAAATTGAAAGCATAAAATGAGTAAGAGACGTGTCCATTGCAACTAGAGAATCATACGGTGCCCCTGAAAAAGAGGATAGTCATATAACCCAAGTAGCAGATTGGTTATTTTAGTGGTATCTTCTGAAATCCTTAGGCTAAGAGGTGTTTTGGGGGGATGGTATTTCTTTAAGCTTAGAATACTGTTGTGAATAATATTCGGGAAGATACAATAGAAGATTAAAATATGTAAGTAAGTAAGAGTAAAGATGAATGAGAAAGCGTGTGAAACAGGTGGTGTGTTTCTTCAAAACCAAGCAATCAAATCCTGAAAATTTACTGTGGATGGTTCCTCTGTTGACCTGTCTTCCCTCTTCCCACCAAGCCCGTATGGCCATTTGGGTCTGAGTCTTCTTGGCAGCCACAATGTTTATGTGAAAGCTACTTGTTTCCTAAGGCGTCCCACCTGTCTAAAGGCATGTATCTTCAGACCTTACATGGGTCATTCTGTGCTTCTAAGTTACAAACCACCCATGGGACAACATGTCTCAAACATGGTAGACCTACTGCTTCTTTCAATATTAGCGTTTTGGATGGAATATTGTAGTCCTTGAGGTCTAGACTTTCAAGGTAGATACAGATAAGGTAAATGAAATACTTAGGTATTTTAAGGTAAAAAGCTCCTTGTTTGGACCCTCATACCAACTCTTTAGGCAGCTATGTATGGAAAAGAAATTAAGTCGAGTGGTTGAAAGTAGGGTTTCCCCAGTCAATGTTCTTGCATTGAAGCTCTGCTTCATGACTTGCTAGATGAGAGACTTTAGCCAGGTTACTAACATCATCTGCAAAATTGAAAGAATAATTGCAACCCCTTCTTGGATGTGTACGAGTCTACAACTGAGCTAATAATACAGATAAAATACCTGGCACGTGCTGAGCATTCAGTCGGGCCTTGGTAAGCTACTGGTATTTTTCTGTGGTGGTGATGGTGACCATACGACTGATGAGAAGGAGAGGCACCGATTGATAGGGTCGTAGCAAGGAGGAAGACCAAACCAGGCATATCAGCAGAGCTCTGGCAGGGCACCGGAAGCACAATGAACTCAGAGGGTTAATGCGAGAGAGTTCAGTGGAGGGAACATTGGCCGAGGTAGGGCAGGATGAACAGAATCATAAAGGAAAGGCAAAGTGCCCAGAAGTGTCTACTGAGCCTCACCAGCCCAGATATAAACCCTCTAAGCCTGGAGAAGAGAAGGAGAAAGTTGGGTTCCTAGAACCCAGAGAGAGTTGCAGATGTTAACGAGGGTCACCCTCAAAAGCCATAGTGGAAGAGGGACAGCCTGGCAAGAAACTGGCAGAGGGATCTCTAACCACTCTCTGTGCCTCCACTGATAACTCCCATAGGGAGAGCACAGCCAGAGGGCAGGGAGAAAGATCCCAGGCTTTGCAGATCCTATAGTGGAAGCTCCCCACACAGAAAGCAAGGCTGAACATCCATCTAGAAGGGCAGAGAGAAATGCTAGCGGACAAGCACACCAGATCTATTTATTTTTTATGAACTTCAATTCTTGCCTAGTATTATGAAAATGGGATTTAGCACATGGTATTTGAAGAACCTCTAAAGTTGCTTTGTGAGGCCTTTGTGGATTGGAGCTGGGATCTTGGACTTACAACTCTATCGTCATATTGCTATCTCAGAGCCCCTAGGAGCACAGCCTCTAAATACTTACATTTTGCTTTTGACCAGTAAAGAGCCCAGTCCTCAGTCAAACAGGACGTCGCTAATTTAGATATAGTTGCTAACAAGCAGAGTCTCTATCAGTGTATTAATTTAATGAAATGATCAAATTTGGAAGTTTCTATCAATAAAGTTAAAAGCAGATAAAGTACACAAAATCCAGCTTACTTCTTGGACACGTGGACACATTGGTTGAACTGTGGTTACTGTAGAGTAAGTTCCTACTATGATTTCAAGACTGTACCACCTTTCAAATAAAGTTCTCCATTCTGCTTACTGTGTTACTTGAAAATAAAGGAGGCATTATAAGATAAATTTGGAAGTTTTCCTGCTGACTATGTGATGAATACTTTATAAGCATTTTGAATGCACTTTGGCTGCTTGGACTTTCATGTTGGAGTCTAATGGTAGAATTAATTTGGGATGAATGCTGACTAGTGTTTAATATTTGCATTTTAAGTTGTGTCTCCCTGAATCATTATAAATCATTGCAAACTGACTTTTAAAAAGTTTAAGCTAGTATATCCATTACGCTGAACAACTCATTGAGAAGATGCCAGTATTTTGGAAGCCTTTTTTCTCCAAAAACTGAACTTAGAATTTCTTGGAATGAGATATCGCATCCGAATGCTAAGTCTCTGGAGGTAGGAGTCTTTTTAGCTAGCAGCGACCTTTGCATATCGTACTTATAAAATAATTGTGAGCTCCATGGACTTTAGGGTAGATGCAGAATGAAAGTGAAATTCATAACTATTAATACAAATGAATATTTGCTATGTAATAGAAGTAATATACTCTACTTCAACATGCAATACATATAGATAAAATAGATAGATACAGTGTGGTTAAGTATGTCAAAGTCAAAAGTCAAAATATGGCTCAATTCACATGTAAAATATTTCCAATAACACGTATAATGTCAACACCCAAAACTGTCATTCAACCAGTGTCCCACTGAGAACAAAAAATAAACAGTTCAAAGAGATGATCAGGAAGTATTTGGCATAATGATTCTACCACGATAAAATATTTATGATTTTCTCTTTCATCCAGGAAACTATTTGATACCATCATGGAGTGAATACAGTTGGAAGCAAGGAAAGCGTACTGACGTCAACACTTATTATATTAGTGAAACAAATATTGAGAGAATGTTTGGAGAATCCCGTGACAATGAAACGAGCGTGTAGTCACTTCCAACTAACAGACCAGGATCATTTGACATTAGATGCATTTAAAAAACAATGTTGTTTTTCTTAGGAAACCAGACTATTTGCTTTATGTCATTATAGGAAAAGGAGTCTTAAAAAATTTGTAAATTGCATAATCTCTAACCACTCCCCACCCAGAACACTGCCCCTCCTTAGAAATATCACTGATATTAACCCAACAGGATTAGATCTTTTATTTCATTTGTCCATTTATATGACAGAGGCCAACACAAACCTTAACAGAACAGTGAAAAGGAGCTGGCAAAGGCAAAGAAAAAATATGAACTCAATTGATTTAAAAACAGAGAGAACAGACAAGGAATTCAGCAATATGGAGCTCTAAGTACATATCATCAATATCAAGATTATCTCATTTAATTCCAATCAGCATCCCAGTGCTTATGACGTATGCCTTCCTGGGAAATGGCAGTTATCTTGGTCTCACAGCTGTCAGGAGCTCATGCTGTTTTTACTGTCTAGTTCCTTGCTTTCAGGAACTGGATGACAAAGTAACTACTTCAAAAGCGTAAGGACTGGAAAGCCATCTTGCTTGTTGACCTTTCCTATCTTGATGCAACATGTACTTCAAGTGATAAAAATTTTATGCGAGAAGTCGTGATGGGCTCTAAATTCTTTTTCATTCCCTGGACTGTCATGAAAGACAGAAATATTCTCTAAGATGGAAGGTTTCTGTTCCTTGGCTGCTAGGTACAGAATACATCTTATAGAAAGCTGGAAAAATGCTTGAATTCGATGTCTGAATGCCAACATTTGAAATGCTTGCCTTTGGATTATTAAGGAAATACATGGGTTTTCCAGCTTTCCACCCTGCCCCGCCCCCCACAGTGAGTATGCCTTTTGGGAAAAGTGCCCACAGACCCAAATAGATTTTGATAAGACATGAGAGGAGAGGAAGGCATAATCCAGAACAATCCAGACTAGAGAGGGACACATAGTCTGGGGCTTCTGGACAGCAAATCGGGCACCCAAGAATCCCAGTTAAAAGGGGGAAGGAGAGATCTCTCAAGTGAAAGATTCAGTGACAAAATCCCAAGGTTAAACAGAACTTTAAAAGGGTATACTGTGAGAGGATTTTTGTTTGTTTGTTTGTTTTAAGATTTTATTTATTTGAGGGGCATCTGGGTGGTTCAGCCATTAAGCATCTGCCTTTGGATCAGGTCATGATCCCAGGGTCCTGGGATCCAGCCCTGCATCGGGCTCCCTGCTTAGTGGGAAAACTTGCTTCTCCCTCTCCCACTCTCCCTGCTTGTGTTCCCTCTCTTATTGTGCTTCTCTCTGTCAAGTAAATTTAATTTTTTTTATTTATTTAACACAGAGGGAGAGAGAGCATAAGCAAGGGGAGCCACAGAGGGAGAAGGAGAAGCAGGCTCCCCACTGAGCAGGGAACCCAACATGAGGCTCTATCCTAGGACCCCAAGAACATAACCTGAGCCGAAGGCAGATATTTAACCAACTGAGCCATCCAGGCACCCCCTGGATTTAACCACAGAAATTATAGGAGCCTAACTTCTATCCATTTGTTGAATTTAAAGCAAACATGACAGAGATTTTTGGGAAGGATGCTACCTATAGCAGTGGTATAGGGTTTTAATCTCCCTGAATTCCTTTCCAGAAATTCACAGAGCAACAAGGGTAGGGTAGTAAGACCACGAAGCTATTGAGAAAATGGTACCTGAGGGGCGCCTGGGTGGCTCAGTGGGTTAAAGCCTCTGCCTTTGGCTCAGATCATGATCCCGGGGTCCTGGGCTCGAGCCCCGCATCGGGGTCTCTGCTCAGCAGGGAGCCTGCCTCCCCCCCTCTCTCTGCCTGCCTCTCTGTCTACTGTGATCTCTGTCTGTCAAATAAATAAGTAAAATCTTAAAAAAAAAAATGGTACCTGAGCAGAGACATAAAGAACATGAAGGAATTAGTCACATGAGTATCAGAGAAAAGAGGAATCCAGGCAGAGAATAGACACTTCCAGAAGGCCTTATGGCAGGAATGAACCTTGTGTGGAGTGAACCTTGTGTGTTTAAGGAAGATCATGGGAAACATGTTGGCCAACCCGGAGGAAGTAAGCAGTGTCAGTAGAGGAAGTCAGAGTTGCAGTGGAGAGGCTGACCTATCCTGGATTTTTCCTTTTACTCTGCAGGAAGTGGGGATTCGTTGGAAGGTTTTAAATGCTGGAGTAGTGAACTATGTTTAACAGCTCCCTCCAGGGGCCGTAATAAGACATATTTGTAGGAACTCTTCCAAAATAGCTAAGAAAAGGGGCATAGAGAAAGGGTGGGATGATACACACTGAATTAGTTACAGTAAGATGTAAGGGGGCAGAAAAGGGTAAATTCATGTGTTTGTTTTTCTTCTTTCTACATCTGTGATTTATTTTACTTCTTACAACGAGAATGCATTACTTTTATAACAAGTATAATTGTATATCTATGTGTATATACCTATCCGATATATACATAATTACATACAACCATACATATATAAGATTTTGTGTCCTGTCTCAACTCAATCATCTCATTCTCGGGCAGCTTTTTGTTCTTAGCATATTATTCTAGTTCAAATTATAACTTCTCTCCAACCTGTCCTAGTTTTCATTGTTAGGAGGTAGACAGAATGGGCTTAATAATTCTCCAAGACATCTCATCAGCTTACTGCGGAGAGGGGCTGGAAGTTGGAGAAGCCTGGAGAACATTCTACAGATTTCACAACTTAACCCAAGGCTGGCCCCACATAGTGGGCAAAAGTAAACAAGACAGGACGAGGAGGAAATCAGCAAAGAAGGAAGTGTGGTGGGAACATGCACTTCTCTGGAATATAAAAAGAAACATGGCATCAAACGTTGGGCAATCTTCTAAAATTGTAGGTAAGTGACCCAGGAAAGCTATTGAGAAATGTGAGGTTCTAGTCTGCTGTGGGAGGGCAGCACCCGTGAAGAATGATTGAGAAATGCAGTCTGGAGAGGGCTTAACACCCTCTTATTGGTTTCAAAGTGGACTGCTTCTGTTACCAGCATTATTTTTAGAAATGTTATCTCATATTTTCCATGCTTGCATTATTTCTTTCCCTTCTAATTTTACACCTGATTGCCCTGAGTGGGGGTGTGTGCAAGGTGGGGTGGGGGTCAGAGGAGGAAGTGGTAGTTTCAAAATGCAAAGGAATAAAAATCTCTCAGACTCAAGAGTAAGAAGCCAACATCTCTCTTCCCAAGAAATCATTCTGCCGTGATTAAACCAACTTACGGGACTCTTCCCACAATTGGAAAAGTACTTAATAAATTGCAAACTATTATAGAAGGGTGGGTTAATTAAAAATAAGGGAATGTAATACTTATCAATAAGTACAGGGTGCATTAATTATGTTTGTTGGGAAGAACTCAGGAGGCCAGAGGTGGAGAAGAAAATATGAGAATGCCTTTACCCTATAAAGTCTGTTTCTTGGAAATGAGAGTCTGTGCCCCTCACTGAACCAAAGAGATCCTACCACCTTAGGGAATGCTCTTTATAATAAAACTTTTAAGTAAAAGAGCATTTCTTTGGGGCACTGGGTGGCTCAGTTGTTAAGCGACTGCCTTCTACTCAGGTCCTGATGGAGACCCGCATCGGGGGTTCCCTGCTCAGCAGGAAACCTACTTGGCCCTCTCCCACTCCCCCTGCTTGTGTTCCCTCTATAACTTTCTCTCTAGCAAATAAATAAATAAAATCTTTAAAAAAAGAAAGAAAGCATTTCTTTTCTGGTTTATGTAAGAAATGGAACTAAAGGTACATAGACTGGAAAATATTTTTTTCTGTTCTCCAAAAGTCTGTCAATGGCAGCACATGTGCAAACACAAAACCTACATCATGAAATCGACAAGGGCAAACCAGTAAAAGCACAAAGGCTGGTGGAAGACAGAGTGATCAGAACACCAATGCCACTGAGATCAGTATTATAGGTAGAAAGAAACCTTGGAAATCAAAAAGAAGTTCATTTCTCAAGAAGGGCAACTCTTTGCTTACCGAAAAGTCACCTTTTTTTTTTCCCCCAACACAAAGCCGAAACCCAGAAGAAACACAAAGCAAAAAATCTGACATTTTTTTGGATAAGTATTATAAATACTATAATAATGTTATGCTATAATAATATACATAAGCTATATTAATATAAGAATATATAATAATACTATAATATACTATAATAATAACCACAACTACTGCCCTACTGTTGGTTAAGCTCTTTTTGTTTTCCAGGGATATGGCTACTTGTCTGATGTGCTTAAGTGAATTAATTCACTCAGCAAACCAATTTAACTTGTCAGAGATCACAATGACTGGAGAGAAGAAGTTGGTCCTCAAACAAGGTCTGCTTGTCTCCACCACCCAAACTTTGCCATCATCAGTCTCCAGACGACTATGGACATGTCTGTGTGTATAGAAAATGACCTGCTGGGGTATAAGAAGAAAATATGAAAGACGTTCATTTTAATTTTTGTGTTTTGTTCTTTAAAAATTGTTTTTGTATATGATATACATTGTGCATAATATAGTAAGTTTGTATAGTGTATAAAGATAAAAATTTACATATGCTGTGGGTTGCACTTAAAATATCTAATGATAGGAATGTACGATCTAAAAAGTTTGGAAAAGAATGCTCAAACTATTAAGCCATATGGTCCCCAGATTCAGACCAACCAAAAAATGTATATACAAATTTCTTTTAAGAATTTATTTTAGCACATTTTTATCAATTCTGCTGAATCAAATAAAAGTCTCCGTGGGAAATTTAATTCTATTGCATGTTCTAGAAAAATTGTTAGCAAGTCTGCTATTGTAGTAGCTCAAGATTGTAATTGCCAAATGTAGGTTAGAGTTGTGATTTACAAGGGAAAAGGGACTTCTAGAGCAAAATGATATTGCTTGAGGTTTGAACTGATATAGATCAAGATACCGTAAAAACCTGTTATAAATAGCAAATATTAAATCCTTAAAATAGTCCATTTGGGTCCAGTTAATATATATTTCACTTCATTATAGCATAATATATCAGGCATTAAGCAAAATGAGGATCTTCTTTGTAATGAAATGCCCCCTCTGGGGGCGCCTGGGTGGCTCAATGGGTTAAAGCCTCTGCCTTCAGCTCAGGTCATGATCTCAGGGTTCTGGGATCAAGCCCCGCATCAGGCTCTCTGCTCAGCGGGGAGCCTGCTCCCCCCTCCTCTCTTTGCCTGCCTCTCTGCCTACTTGTGATCTCTCTCTGTCAAATTAAAAAAAAAAAAATCTTGAAATGCCCCCTCTGCTTAGTATTTTCTGTTTAAGAATCTGCTCTGAATAATGCATAGAAGGAAGATATCTATCGCCATGGCTAACTGTATGCATTAAAAAGCACAATATCAATAGTTATTATTATAATGTTGTAATAGTTTCCATTACTGTAACACATCACCACAAAATTTGGTGGATCCAAACAATATAAACGTTTAATCTTAATTTCTGGAGGTCAGAAGTCCTAAATGGGCTTCCTAGGCTAAAATCAAGGTATCAGCCTTCCTTCTAGAGACTCTAGGGAAGAATATGTTTCCTTAACTCTTCCTGCTTCTGGAAGCCCTCTACATTCCCTGGTTCGTGATCCACTTTCAAAGCAAATCTCTTCAGTCCACTTCAGTCACGTAGCACCGTCTCTCATTCTGACTCTACAGCCTGCCTCGTCCGTCGGGTCATCTGGATAATCTAGGATACTCTCCCTGCCTCAGGATTCTAACTTAATCTCATCTGCAAAGTCCCTTTTTCTTTGTAAGGTAATGTATTCAACAATTTCAGGGAATAGGACATGGTGTCTTCAGGGAGCCCTATTCAGCTGCACGGTTTGCCACCAGGTCCCTAAAGATTCATGTCCATCTCACAAACAGGCAAAATATATTCATGTCACCCTGTGTTCCCCCCAGGTCTCAACCCATTACAGCATCAACTCAAATCCAAAATCGCATCTAAATGTCATCAGCTCCCAAGTCCCAAATCTCATCATCAAATCATCTAAATTAGGTATGGATGAAGCTTTGGGTCTAATCCCTCCTGGAAGAAAATACCTCTCCATCTGTTGGGCCTGTGAAAGTCGAAAACGGGTCATCTGCTCCCGAGATAAAAGAGTGAGACGGGTATAGGTCAACAACTGATAGTTACAGATATTCCTGATCCAAAGGGATAAAACAGAAGGGAAAACATGGTTGCCAGGACCAAGCAATTTCAAAAATTCAGCAGGCCAATTAGAATTCAAGGCTCATGAATTGAGTGTCCATCCTCTTTCTGGTCCTGTGGCTCTGTCCTCAGATTTGTTCTTTCTATTTCTTGAAGGATAGGACGTGTGAGGCAAGCAGTTTCATCAGCCAGTTTCCTGCCTATAGGATTTGGGGGGGTGTCTTATTTTTATTTTATTTATCTTGTCATTGTGCCTTGAGTCCATGCTTATAGTGTTTCCATAGATACAACATCCTAAAAACCTTGTGGGTCTCCCATTTGTGTCTGGGGAATTCACTTCATCAAACACGAGGCTCCTTCACAAATCTTCCCTGAATAAACACATCTCTATTCCTGGCCTCTACTGAGGTGTCTGATGAAATTCATCATCCGTACACCTAATATCTTCTAAGAGCTTTCTATGTGATTGAACATTCTGACCTTTTGGTCCTTGCAAGACATCAACCAAATGTCATCCAGCCACATCCTTGGATTTCTTTCCCGAGCACACTTAGCTGGCCATGACTCTCCTAATTTTAACATATTCTGAAATTTGGATAAGCTGAGAAGTTTCCAAGTCATTAAGTTCTGGTTCTTTTGGGCTTTACAGTTCTTTTTTTTTTCAACTTTTCTCTTTCCTCACATATTTTATTATAAGCAGCAAGAAGAAACCAGGTTGCACCTTCACAGCTTTGCTTTGGAAATTTCCTCAGATAACTATCCAATTCATTATTTGAAAGTCTGGCTTTCTACCTCATCTCAGGACAAAACCCAGCTAAGTCTTCTATTACTAGCTAACAAGGGTCTTCTTTCCTCCAGTTTCCAAAAATTCTGTCCTCATTCCCTTCTGAGCCTCAACAATGATTGAACACTCATAGTCTACTAAAATTATACTTATGACTACATAGGTATTGTCTAGAATGAGACAGGTTTTCTCTATTGCTTTTCTAATTTCCCTCTGTGTTTTCACCACCAGTATCTTTAATGCCCATATTTTTACCAATGATCTGTTTTTGCTGATCTTTGAATTTTCTAAGATGATAGGATTTTCCCCCCTCACCACGCTCTTCCCTATTCTTCCAGCCATGGCTCCTTACCCAATCTGAAATCCAGTTCTACATTTTTACATATTTCTTACATACAGCAGCACCCCACCTCCAGGGACCAAAAACTGGCATACCATTTTGTTGAATGGCTGCCATTTTCCAGGCACTTCATAAACACCTGAATTAATTGTCTTAACAACTGTCCAAGGGAAATAGCATTATGATTATTTTACAAATGTGAAAGATTATTTAGTATGATTGAAAAATCATAAATAAAAAAATTAGGCCTTGGAGGTTGGCAAATGTAGATTCAAATTCTAGCTTCATCTTTCTTTTGCTGAGTATTCTTGGGAAAATCACTTGATCTGTTAAAACTTTCTTTGCTTCAACTTCCTCAAAAGTAAAACAGTGCACGTAAAATCTACCATGCAAACAGATTTCCTCCCTCCCTTCCTTCCTTCCTCCCTTCCTCCGTGTTTCTTTCTCTCTTTTCTTTCTTTGTCTCCTTCCTTCCTTCCTTTCTCTCACTCTCTCTTCCTCCTTCCTTCCTTCCTTGTTCCTTTCTTTTTTCCCCCCCTCTGAGGCTTACATAATATATGCAATACGCTTGCTCATGGGTACATAGTAGAAGTTATTTTTCTCGAAATGTTTGTGTAATAGTGCTGCATATGGTATTAACTCATTTGGCAAAGAATATCACCAGAGGAGGGGGGTATATGTGGTAAAGATGACTGGTAAAGCAGAATAAAATAGATACATTTAGAGAAGCAGGCTGTTATAATGATGAAGTTTTCTGAAAGTCCTGTGGTGTTTGAAATACTTTTTATATTCCCTCACACATTTCCATTGCTTTTCTTGAGGATACTTAATAGTTAGGGTATCAGACATCACGGGTTGCCTGGGTGGCTCAGTTGGCTGAGCACCCAACCAACTCTTGGCTTCACCTCAGGTCATGATCTCAGCAAACCCTGTGTCGGTTCCATACTGAGCCCAGAGTCTGCGTGAGGATTTCTCTCCCTCTCTGTCTGCCCCTCCCCTGCACTTGCTCTCTCCAAAGTAAATAAATAGATCTTGAAAACAAAACAAAACAAAACAAAAAAGACATCAGACCTCATTAATTGATTAGAGAAAATATGAATTCAGGAAAATTTTTATCTGATGAAAACTCAGATATAGAGAAGCTCTGTATTTCTGTGGACATGTATTAATGTGTAAGTGTCAATATCAGCTTGAATGAAAAGAAAGTGTTATGATAATCTTTGGTTAAAATCTATCTTCTAATTGTACTATTTAAAGAAAAAATACAATAGTTGGTTTGTCAATCCTGGGGACTTAAACTGTTTCATAAAAAGATGGTACATTAAGTAAACAGAAAAAAAAAAAAGAAAGAAAGAAAAACAAAAATGAAGTTGTCCCTGGGAGAATATTTATTACTTGCTTTCTCTGCAAAGGAAGAATTGTTTAAAACAGTCAGTTTTAACATAAACCAACTCAGGAATCACCTCAGTCACCTTGGAACCTGTCTGCAAATGGAAGTTTTAGCACTTGTCTTTTTAAAAAGACACCCAACTAGGAAGAACACTTGTAGTTTACAGTTTGGAATCCTTATAACATAATTTCCTGGCTTTTTATTTTATTTTATTTTTTTTTGGTCAAAAAGACTTTTAGGCAGGCAACAAGTGAGGCAGTTAATTTATATATTTATGTATAAATATATATTGTGTTAGAGAACTCAAATTATCATGATTTTGGTAGATCTAAGAGAAGAATTATTAATGCTCTTCTTTATTTTTTTAAAGACGTGATTTTTTAGAGCAGTTTTAGTTTCCAACAAAATTGAGAGAAAGATGCAGAGGTTTCCCAAATATCCCTTGTCCCCACACGTACATAGCCTTCTCCATGATGAACATCACTCACCAAGATGGGACTTTTTTCACCAATGATGAACCTACACTGATACACGACAATTACCCAAAGTCTGTAGTTTCACTTGACGAGTAAACAAGGGTTCACTCCTGGTGTTGTACATTTTATGGGTTTGGACAAAGGTACAATGACATATGTCCATTAGTATAATACTATGTAGAGTATTTTCACTGTCTAAAAAATCCTTGTGCTCTATCTTTTCATCCCACCTACCACTCCCACCCCAGCAACCGTGGATCTTTTATCATCTCCACAGTTTTGTCTTTTCCAGAACATCATATGGTTAAAATCATACAGCCTTCTCAGATTGGCTTCTTTCACTTGTATTTAAGGTGCTTCTCTATCTTTTCATGGCTCCATAGCTCATTTCCTTGTAGCGCTGAATAATATTCTATTCTCTGAATGTATCCCAGTTGATGCATTCACTCACCTATTGAAGAACATACTTACTGCTTCCAACTTTTGGCAATTATGAAGAATGCTACCACAAATATCCATGTGAAAGTTTTTGTGTGCATGTAAGTTTTCACATCCTTTGGGTAAATACCAAGAAGTGTGATCGTTGGATCCTATGGTAGGAGCATGACTGTTTTTTAAGAAGTCTCTGAAGTGTTTTCAAAGAGTCTGAGCCATTTTGTGTTTTTACCAGCAAAGCATGAGTGTTCCTGTTGCTTCACATCCTCAGAGCATCTGATGCTATCAGTGTCCAGGATTTTGACCATTCCAATAGGTATGTATCATACGTCATTATTATTTTAATTAGCATTTTCCTGATGACATCAGATGTGGAGGATCTTTTCATATGCTTATTTGCTGTCTCTATATCTTCTTTCATGAGGTATCTGTTAAGATCTTTGGGCATTTCTTAATGAAGTTTTATATTTTCTTACCGTTGAATTTTAAGAGTTCATTGTGTATTTTGGATCAAAATCCTTTATGATATGTGTCTTTTGTAAATATTTTCTCTGTTTATTGTCTTCTAATTCTCCTGCTGCTGTCATTTGCAGAGTAGAAGTTTGTAATTTTAATAGAATCTAGGTAACCAATTATTTCTTTGATGGATGGGATCTTTGAAATCATATCTAAGAGGGCATCACCATGACCCCAATCAACTAGGTTTTCTCCTCTGTTATCTTTTGGGGGATTTATAGGGTGTTTTGGTTTCATCTTTAGGTCTACAACCCACTGAGAGTTCATTTTTGTGAGGGGTGTAAGGTCTGTGTCTACATTTATTTATTTGTTCTACATGAGTCATCAAAGTCTGCCTTCTTTTCACCTCTACCCATTCCCTGAAGCTCTCCCTCCACTTCCCCTTATGAAGGACTGCATTCTCTAAGTCAGTTCTTTTCTCTCATTGGCCACCACAGGCTCTGCAGGAAACACTGATTTGCTAAACCCCTCCTGGTGCTCTAGCTTCTATTTTTTCTGTCCTGCAGAACTGGATGAAAACCTCATCCCTAGATAATTGCTGGGGTTAATGCAGAACGTGAAATCATCCATAATACCTGGCTCTCTAAAATGTAACACAGAAGCCCCTAGGGGCAAGGGAAGGTTTCAGAGGAGGGCGTAGCTCTTCGGAATGCCAAGGCCTGCGTGATCACTCTGCTGGAGGAATGCCGCAGGGAATTGCCTTCCCCAAGCTTCCTTAGCTCAAACAGCTGCCCTGTGATATAAGTGATGTAGGCATTGTCCCCTAGGCTATGTTTAGCAGAATTCATAGAACACACTGATTAGCACATTGTATCTTTCCAGTAATCGATCCTCCTAGTTCCAGTAAGAACCTTTGTCACACATCACTTGTTTGAGAAACAGAGTGATAAAGATTTATGGTTGACCTGAATCACCAATAAAAATGAGAGCTAAGAAGAGCATGAATCTTCCCCGTGCCCACTCTCTCCACCCCACCCCAAGGCACCAGATTTGTCTCAGCCAATCATTCTTGACCTCTGTCTCCATCCTCAGGACACCTTCTGTTTCTTTCAGCAAAGTTAGATTTCCATCATGCTTTTGGGGTCAACTGTTAAATTGCTATTCTAAACATTAGAATACATCAACAATTGAAAGAAGAGTCTTTTATGCTTGTTGGTTTTAAGATGTCTAAGATAGTATCATCAACAACAGCCAAATTATGGAAAGAGCCCAAATGGCCATTGACCAATGAATAGATGAAGTAGATGAGGGAGAGAGATATATATATAAAGTGGAATATTACTCTGCCATCAAAAAGAATGAAACCTAGCCATTTGCAATGATGTGGTTGGAGCTAGAATGTATTATATAAGCAAAACAAGTTAGTCAGAGAAAAGACATCTACCAGATGATTTCACTCATATGTGGAATTTAAGAAACAAAACAGATGAATGTGGAGGGAAGAGGAAAAAAAGAGGGAGCCAAACCATGAGAGACTCTTAACTATAGAGAATAAACTGAGAGTTGAGGGAGGGAGGTGGGCATGGAGTAGTCTAAATGGCTGATGGTATTAAGGAGGACACTTGTTGTGATGAGCACTGGGTGTTATATGCAAGGGATAAGTCACTAAATTCTACTCCTGAAATCAAGATTACACTATATGTTAACTAGCTAGAATTTAAATAAAAACTTCAAACAAAAAATAAATAAATAAATAACATCATAAAACGAAAACAAAAGATGTCTAAAGTAATACCTCCCTTATCATTTTTGGAAGAATAGAACCTCATGCCTAGGAGTCTTTCGTACCCAAAGAGTGCTTTCCACTATACAATTATTTTTAGTGCGCCTACTATTCAGCTCTCTTGCCTTTCTAAGCTGGTATGTTTCATATTCAACTAAAAAAATATATACTGTATTTGTGAGCTAAATGATACACATTACTAATTGTTTATTTTCACTTATTTTTATCTGCCTCTTGTGGGTTGAGTTGCTGCCAATGTATTTAGCTCAATAAACGTTCTTGTTCTACTCTTCCTGGCTTCATAATCAACTTGTAGCTTCTAGTCACATCTCAAATAAATATTGGCAAAGCAATTCAAATCCTTAAAATGCCTCAGCAGATTGATACATTCTCAGTTAGAGAAAAAATAAAAACAGAAGCCTCGATATGCATCATGTTTGTCAGCCTTTATCACAGGGTTCTTTGACTACCCTGGATTCCATGAGTCAAACAACCTTTTCTATGTTTCTCTCAGGCTCTGAAATCTTGGGCTATACAAGAGTGATGTTTAATATCCTGTGAGTATATTTGTAGCTGATGTTAGTTTCCTGTGAAACAAAAGAGAATTGGGGAAAAATGACTTTATACATTGGCTCTAATTGAACACATTATGGGAAATTCAAAAGAAGCTGGGTGGCAAACATAGCTGTTGAA
Organism: Lontra canadensis; assembly: GCF_010015895.1. Classification (NCBI taxonomy): domain Eukaryota; kingdom Metazoa; phylum Chordata; class Mammalia; order Carnivora; family Mustelidae; genus Lontra; species Lontra canadensis. The sequence goes on along the minus strand of NW_022631035.1, from coordinate 9,624,083 downwards.
CTGGCAAATGGCCAAGGTCAAGAACATGTTCTGGGAATTATACTGAAGAAAATAAGTTTATAAGCCTCTTTCTTCTTGTTGGAGGACTTGACTCCCCATGTCATCCAAGAAGAACTGCTTCTACTCCTGTCTTTGTCAGAGTCTTCATTCCCTAAACAGTCAAGGCCAGGTAAATCATCATTTTTTTTTTCTCAACAATTAACTAAAGTCAGAAAGACATGAAGACAGAACCAAAGGGAAGCCAGAACTCTGGTGTTTGGAAGAAGCTGGAATATGTATGACCATATCATAGTGGTGGCCAATATAGATATATTTAGGTAAGATCTTCCAGAGCCTTGCTGACACCCTTTTGTTGGCAGAACTCTGCCAAATCCAACTTCTCCATTGGAAGTCAAAGACACATGTGGCCCCTCCTGTTTCCTTTCCACGCTTTATCTCTCTTTTGCAAGCTCTGCTTTTTGTAACCATCTCTCAATCCAAAATATAAATGCCTTCAAATCCATTGAAAATGTCAGTTTTATGCTATGTGGTTCAATTGCTCCAGAGGATCTTGTGGTAGCTGCTCTGTTGGGGGTAAGTCCAAAATAATCTGCAGGGTCCATGTGCATTGCTATCTTAGGGAGCTCTACCATATAACATGGCAGTTTGAGAAGGTAGCCAACCTCTTTCAGGGAGGTCCTTGTATTTCATATATACTGTGTTTGAAAGCAGGCTAATATTCATTAGTTATACTCATCTTCGTTTGCTCATGTGGAGTAAAGGCCTCAGAATTCCTTACACAAGACAAAATCTAGCAAAATCTAGGTCCATTTTTTGAAACATACGTATTCTTAGTTTCTAAAACAGAAAAACTTTACTGCTGGTTTAGATGACAATTCAATAAGAGGAAGTGAAATATCTTGACCTAATACATAAAAAAAAAAAATGCTGAGAGTTTACTGCCTCTATGTGCATAATATTTTTGTAAGTAAATCTCTCCCCCCTCCCATTAAGGACCTTTGTAGAAAAATAATTCTCTTTTTAAAAAAGATTTTATTTATTTACCTGACAAAGAAAGAAAGCGAGACTATAAGCAGGGGAACAGCAGAGGGAGAGGGGGAAGCAGGCTCCCCACTGAGCAGGGAGCTCAATGCAGGACTCCATCCCAGGACCCTGGGATCCTGACCTGAGCCTAAGGTAGCTGTTTAACCAACTGAGCCACCCAGGCGCCCTGAAAAATAATTGTCTTTGAACAGAGGAGTCAAAGTAATGTCTTTATTTTGAAACTGAGTGGTAATATGCTTAGCTATTCTGTACCTTACCCATTTTCCATTTAGGAGCAAACTGTTATAATTGCACCTTGTACAGCAAATAAGTACATAAGAATGAAAATATTGCAATATTTTTTTAATAAAAGTATCATAAAGCCAGGGAATGAAGAGAGTATGGGCCATCATCCATGCTGATATAATTGTCAGGAAGAAAGAAATGTGTCAGATGATGTAGGTCATTTGATCTACAGTAGAGAATTATAATTTTTTTTTGAGATTCCTTGACATTTCGTTTTTGTGTTTGTTGGTGGCTTTTAAGTGGGAAGTCTAGAAAGCATACGATCCATTGAGGAAAGAACTTGACCACCTTTTGCGAATTGAAGAAATCAAGAAAAAATACAGACAAATATTCCTAGAGGACAAGAACATGACCTCAAAATTTGTAAGCATTTGGGTTCAGTTCTCCATTTGGGATTTTACTGACCAAAAATATCAGCCTAGGTTTATCCGTGTATGGGCATAACATTTCAATTACTTGGTAAAGGAAAAGATGCAGTCGCATTTCAAATGTAAAAAAGTGGGGGGAAAAAAAGAAAGACATCTCTATTTGTGTTTTTAAATGTCTTTATTTCTTGGAGCTTCCTGATTTTGGCGAGATGAGCAAGAAGAAGAAGACCGAGAGAATTGAAGTAACTATTCTTATCGTTCAATGTGGGAGTTATTCCTGTTTGCTTCCTCTACAAAACCAGTCGCTCCAACCACATTCTGAGTTCTACTTTACAAAGCATGTTTCATCTGACAAACTGCTGGGAAAAGACATAGAAAAGTCTGAGCTTGGTCTCAGAAACACCATCCATCCCTCCCCTCCCCTCAGAACGCTTCTTTGAAGACCCTTGAGCCTCCCAAAATAAGAGCTAGGAATGTTTTATTTGAAGAATTTGTGTAAGATCACTGTACATGAGGTCATTTGTGTAAGAATGGACACCAGGGTATCTGGATGGCTCAGGTGGTTAAGCAGCCCACTGGTGATTTTCGCTTAGGTCATGATCTCAGTGTCGTGAGATCAAACACCCTGTGTGAGGCTCCACGCTCAACAGGATGATTGTTTGAGGGTTCTCTCTCTCTCTCTGTCGATCCCTCCCCCCCACTTGCATGCACTCACTCTCTCTCTAAAAAAAATAAATAATATTTTTTTAAAAATTAACATAATACTCTCTAGCTCCATCCACATCATTGTAGATGGTGAGTTTTCATTCTTTTTCGATAGCGGAGTAATCGTCCATTGCATAAATGTAATGGCTAGGCAAAAGAAGTCAGTCCGAGAAAGAGAAAACCCAAATGATTTCAGTCACATGTGGAAGTTAATAAACAAAACAAACCACCACCATAGAGCAAAAAAAGAGAGAGGTAAACCAAGAAACAGACTCTTCACTTTGTAGAGGACAAACTGATGGATACCAGAGGGGTGGAGGGATGGGCGAACCAGGGCATGGGGATGAAGGAGGACCCTTGTCCTATTGGGCAGTGGGTGTTGTAGATCAGTGGTGAGTCAGTACATTGTACGCCTGAAGCTAATATTACACGGTATGTTAACTAACTAGAATTTAAATAAAAACATGAAAAAAAAATGGGCAGAGAGTTCCCTTGGTCAAAAACATTAGGAATCTTCTCATACCTTTCAAGGTTTGATAAATTATTTTTCTTCATTTCGGTGCCCAGAATGAGCACAAATGGTTGCATGATTTATGCAGATATATGCAAAAGCTCTGCCAACAGGTATGTGTGGGAGAATCAAAATCTGCTGTCTCCACATATTCCTTGTACCTCCCCCTCTGCTCTTCTCCAACAAGCACTGTGTTCTGAGTTGGTTATTTTTTCTCATTGGTCCCACTTTGCTTTTATGCCTCTGCCCCTGTCATTGCCCCCATTTGGATTACTTGCTCCTTTTCTTCTCTTGTAACCAAAGTATACCCTCTGTAAGTTTTGAATAAAGACTACAGTCTTCCAGTAGCCTTCCCCGTCTGGATGCATGTTATCTCATTCCTGGAACATTTAGGATGCACCACCCAAACGCATGCATGTGTTGTGCGCCTGTGTGAGTGTGTGTGTGTGCGTGTGTGTGTGTGTGCACGCGCTTCTCCATTCCACTTTTTGTTTTCATTTCTCCGTTGCAAGTATTTCAAGCTTCTTCAACAAAACGGAGCATATTTCAATAACAGTTACCATCTACTGAGGGCTCCTTATCTGAAAGTAACAAAATACGTTGGCGCAAACATCGCGAAACAAGTGATGAATCAAACGGAAGCTTCTTACGTAACAGTTTTTGCGTGATGTTGAATAGACATCCAGCCCATTCACATACCTAATACTAAATGTGGCAATGGCAGAAAATACTGGTCCCCACCATTACTGTCTTTCCTTCTTTTATAGCCAGAGAGCCACTTCCACATAACGAGATGTGGCAACAGAACGAGATCTGGCTAATGGGATGTGAGCAGAAGTGCTATGTGCAATTCCTGTGATATGTCTTTACAGGGAGAAGGCAAGATCCTCTTTATTCTTTATTCAAAATCAACCTGACAGATGAAGCACAAGCATCCATTCTGGGACAGGAAGGAGCTTGGGGACCTACTATGTTGCATGCATGTTATCAGCCATGGATAGGTGACAATTAAGAAAGAGAGGGTATTAAAAATTAATTTTAAAAAGTAGACAAGTTTTTTTTTTCTTTCTCTCTCTTTGTTTTTGCCACTGTTGGGTGGGTCGTTAGCGTTTGCAGCTGACTATTATTCTTATACCTTTATTTAAGCCTAGAAGGTGCACATTTTCAGTCCACCTGGAACAGTCCTGGGTGGCAGTGAGGTCTCATTGCAACATTCCTACGACAGCTCATTAATCTCAAGAGTATCTGGCTTAGATGGTGTGTTTTATGGTGATGCTACAAAATCCTCTAGATTCCAAATATTTCTAGCAGCAGAAGCATTTATGGAAATGACATTTTTCCTAGGAGCTTAAATGTAAAACAGCTAAAAATGGAGTTACTCTAGGTTAACCAGTATTGGAATGGTTACAGTTTTGCCTAATAACTACACATCACAGGCTGATTTAGCATGTATGTGTGGTTTCTTGGGGGGGGGTGGGTATTTATATATTTACTCGCTTTTTTTTCTACACTGGATGTAAATTTCTAACAACTAAAATTATAATATTGTTCTTCAGGTTAGATGCAATGATAAATATAAAAAAATAAATGAGGAATATCTACTGTACAGGGTTCAAAGGATCTTTCCCAACTGTATTCTACTGAGTTCAGCCAATTTACTGAATTTACATGATCCTTATGCACTCAAGGGATAAGTACTTGGATGATCCCAGTTTTACCAAGAAAGAAAAGTGAGGCTTAAGTTTGAGTGACTTTCCAAGGTTGCATAGTTTCTGATGGAAGGACAAAGCTGAATTCAAACCTAAGGTCTATAGGTGAGGAACTGAGACATGGAAACTAGTGAAATACATAAGAAACAGGGAAGTTTGTTTCCTTAGAGCCAACCAATGGGAGTCTGGCCTTCTAGGAAGTTTAACTGTAAAAGTGTCCCTATGGGTGGGAAGGAAAACAACTCTTTATTTAGTTTTGTGGAAATGCTGCTCACCACTTCCAGTTTTCCTAAGCAAGGCAACTGAAGTCACTACCTCTGAGTGATTCCTTCTTCCCAAGTGTTATCTTCAGAGCTGGAGGTCCAAAGATTACAGACAAGATGGTACTCTAAGTGTTTGAAGTCTCTGTGTTGTCCTAGTAATGGGATCTTAAGGTATTCCTAACTATGCATTAGGCTTTCAGGAGAAAGACTGTTGATGGAAGACGTGAAGAGGGGGAAGCCAAGATGTGAAGCCTGTAGTCGGGCTTCCCATTTGCCATGTGTGGTGCATAGGCTGACATGTATTGGGTTTCGGACATGCCAAGAGTCTGAGCCTCTTTTCCCTTTGGATGGAGCTTGAGAAGCCCAATGTATAGAGCACCATGCACTTCGGGTCTTTTGCTTGGCACCCTTTGACATCATGGCAAACCCTAGCTTAAAGCCCCTGGCACTGCAAGGACCAAGTGAATGGCAGGCTGGAAAAATTCTCTGAGCTGAAGAACATGTGATTGTGGTATCTTTGAAAATAGTTTCTGTAAATACAGAGAGTCTTCCCTGTATGCCTAGGGCTTATCCTAAGGTAATAAACTGGTTGACTAAATAATTCGGGTGCAGTTAGCAAAGCTGGGAAATGCATCAAATCTGGCCCATCCTAGGGAAACTGGGACACATGTTCAGTTCATACTAGATGGACACTATCTCTCCCCTGAAAACTCCCCACCCGGAGAGAGTTATCTCAATGGACAGAAGCACCGGCAAGTATTTTCTGTGATGAAAATATTTTTCCTATGACTGCTAACACTCTGTGCTTAAATCCCTCCCAACAAACCGAATACTTCATGATGTTCCCATGAGCCTTAATGTTATTTGACAACGTATTCAGCTTCCCCATCCAAAATTTTCAGAGTAGATTGCTAAAATAAAAGATAAAATACAGGACAGGTTAGTCAAGAATGTCAGAGCACAGGAACTGGAACATATGTTATATAACTGTTATCTCTATGATGGTCCTTTTAGGTTACAGAGGTCACATATGCTATTTACATGAACAGGTGCTGTGTGTTTATTAGAAGAACAGACAGGTGGGATTTTCCACGCAGTGTCTCCCATGTAAGGCTCAGTGGGGGCTGGGCATGCTTTAGGTCAGTGTTTCTCAAATTGTGATCTGTGCACCACTGTCAGCCAGGATTAGAAATCTAATGTAGCTTGAAGATTTTGGAGTTTCCATAGTCCCTCATGGTTACCAGATGATTACTGTGCCTCTGTCACTGAATCTTCCTTCCAGAGAGGGGAAAAAAAGAACAGAAGAGGTAAAAGGTCATGTCAACCATGATGAAGAAAATAAAAGCATTTCCAGAAGCTGTCCTCCTCTTACATGTCACTAGGCAGGATTCATAACATGGTTGCCATCAATTCATCCTTGGCAAAGAGGAATAAGAGTATTGTGACCAGTCATGGCTAAGGAGACCACCTGTGTGTCAGAGAGTTTTGTTTCCCTTTTGTAATTGAGAATGTTGTTGAGAAATTACCTTCTCCATAAGAGGAAGCTATATTTCCAAGCATCTCTGGAATATAGGTGGAGACATGGGACCAAATCCTGACAATCAAATGTGTAAGGTAGTAACCTTTTCTTTTCCATAAGGAAATGGAAAGGAGTAGGTGACCCTTCCCTGCCTGTTCATTTTCTATCTCTGTCTCTTACTGTGTGTGTGTGTGTGTGTGTGTGTGTGTGTGTGTGTCCCTCCTGGATGGAAGGTAAGTACTCAAAGGCCAGGAGACATGGTAGACCTGCAAGATGTCCATGAATTACCATATAGTATACCCCCTGACACACACCCACTTTGACTCCTGTCAATGAGAAGTGAGCTTTCATTTTGTTCTTTCATGGAGTTTTCTGGGTCTACTTGTTACAGAGCTAGTCCTAACTGATACTTTGGTTTAAGCCAATCATGATTCAGCTAATTGGAGAGCATCAGGAGGGACTACTTTCTTTGAGTTGTAGGTATCTCCCCTCTCTTGATTTAGTAATTGAGCTTTTGTTAACAGGGAATATTCAGGTAGAGATATTATAATGGCAATAGAAGGTGTCCACCCCACCAAATGAGAACAGTTTGGGGATATCTATTGAAAATACCAAGCCCTGAATACTTTCCCAGGATTACTGAATTAGGCTCAGGTGTCTACTCCTTCTTCTTCTACTTCTTTTAAATTACTTGACAGAGAGAGAGAGTATAAGTAGGCAGAGTGGCAGGCAGAGGGAGAGGGAGAAGCAGGCTCTTCACTAAGCAGGGAGCCCAATGTGGGGCTTGATCCCAGGACCGTGGGATCATGACCTGAGCCAAAGGCAGACACTTAACTGATTGAGCCATCCAGGCACCCCAGGTATCTACTTCTTAACAATACTCTAAATGATTCTAATGTCCCGAATTTGGGAGCAACTTGATTGCAAAGTTTCATAAAGCAGGAGCCCATAGATTCTCAATTTACAGCCTATTATAGTTCTCCAGAGTTCTGATGAATTACATGTAGAAGAAAGTATTAAAGGAAACATTAAGAGATACTTTTTAAGAAAGTATTAAAGAAAACACCTTGAAAAGCACTATGAGAGTAGAGTCTTGATGATGGTGACAGGACATGTAGGAGATCCTGTCTACCACCACCTGGATGGTATCATGAGCATGTAAAGTTCCATGGAGGGGGGGATATCCTCAAAATAAGACAGCAAGAAGCCTTCAGTCCATGCAACTTGTCATTTGTCTAAACACAGTTGCCATAGCAACATTACCCAACAGGTTTCAAGTTCATTCAGGCCACCAACAGCTCCCTGCATGCCACATTCAAGTTTTGAGAGCCCAATGCCTAGTAAGGGTGGTGACAAGAATTAGATAAGACATGGATCTTCCAGAGAGAGGTGTTAAAGACTCTAGAGGAGGTCATGTAGAAATGGGAGTGAGTCCGTTTTGATCATCAGGGCACCATAGTTAAAGATTGATCCTTGTCTGGTCCCAGTTTGAGCTGGAAGCCTGAACTAGATCACTAAGTCCAAATGGTTAAAATAGCAACAAGGAGCCAATGTAAAGGAAAAAAAAAAAAAAAGTGAAGTCACATGAGCCAAGGTGAGAATGTTCATTAAGAAAGGAAATAGGAAAAGGAGGCACGGAGGAATTCACTGGCTAATAAGCATGTGCAAGCATCTTTTCCAATGTTTGCTTCTGCATTTTAGGTAGAAAATGGCCTCGAGAATAGGGATACAGCCTAAAGTTCTTCTGAATAATTCAGTGTTTCACTTGAACTCCAAGTGACCCAAAGGACCAGGGATGGCTTAATTTGATGAAAGTAGGAGGTTAAAAATGGTGTCATCTATTTGGCAAGCAGCAGGAATAATACTGCTGGTGGAGGCTCAAAGATAAGCTGAAGGATCCGCGGTGGACGGGGAAGGACACACGGGGACACGGAAAGGCCACACTGCATATCCACCGTGTATGTTAGGGAGATGGGGTTAGCGGCTCAAACAGGACTTCAACCGCTGTGAAATGCAATGTCTTCCGCCCTCTGGTGGTTATATTTTTTTTCTTTTTTTCATGTTTGAGTAAGAAAGTGGAGTGGGGAAATCACTGAGTGCTCCATACAAGAATAAATGGGGTCAAAAGGTTCATGTGCCAGAGCCGCATTGATGATGCCCTACTCCTTCCTACTCCTTCGTTAAGAGCGGTAGCCCTTGAACAAGAAAGGAAAACATGCGTCAGTTTTGCAGAGGGCTGGGAAGCTACTCTCTCCCAGGTTTTCCTCTACCATTCCCCGGGAACATTTCCCCTAGGCTTCCATCCTGGGAATCCTTCAGAGATTCCTAAAACTATGACTACATTTGAGATGGCTCTGAAGTCCTGCTGCTGCTCAGTATTCTTATAGAAAGGCCTTTTATGAGGGCACCTGGGTGGCTCAGCTGCTTAAGCATCTGCCTTGGGTTCAGGTCATGATCCCAGCGTCCTGGGATCGAGTCCCACCTTGGGTTCTCCCTCTGCTCCTCCCTTCACTTGTTCTCTCATTCTCTCTCATTCTCTCAAATAAATAAATAAACTTTAAAAAAAAGAAAGAAAGAGGGGTTAAGCCTCTGCCTTCAGCTCATGTCATGGCTGAGTGGGTTAAGCCTCTGCCTTCAGCTCATGTCATGATCCCAGGGTCCTGGGATCAAGCCCAGCATCGGGCTCTCTGCTCAGCAGGGAACCTGCTTCCCTTCCTCTCTCTCTGCCTGCCTCTCTGTCTACTTGTGATCTCTGTCTGTCAAATAAATAAATAAAATCTTTAAAAAAAAAAAAAGAAAGAAAGAAAAGCGTTTTGTGACTTGAAGGGGCATTTCTCAAAGAAATTTAAAACAAAACAAAGGCTTTCAAACGGTGATTATACAGTAATACAGTGAAGGATGCCTGGCCAGGATTTAACCAAACTTATTTCTTTCCCTCTGTGTGTTTCTGGGAGACAGAAAAAGAGCCTGATCATTATCAGGGCAAACTGTCTTTCAGTCACATCAAATGCAAATAGTTACGACTGACACCAGCAAACAAAAATGGGAGTCCAGGAATAAAACGGCATTTTAATGAAGAATAGTGGTCTTTCAGCAAGAGATTTCTAAGGGCTTAGGTTCCATAGCATTAGCATATATAATATTCTATATATAATATAGTATATATTATATATGATATATAAAATATATATAAAATAATAATGTATATAATGTAATAATATAATGTATTGAATATATATCCATAAACTATATACATATAAATTTATATATCTCCATTATATAAGTAAAATTTTGTCATATATATATATACACACACATATATATATATATGAAACCAAGGTGTGTACATTACTAAGAAAACATTGGCTATTATATTTCTCTTTTGCAAAAAAATATTGAAATTAATATATTAACCTTGGTACATAAGGAGAAAACCAGCCACCATAGTACAAGAATACGTTTTATGAGGGTATATTCTATGAATAGCTATATATTTCCATACACAGCAAACAATTTAATATGTTTCATAAATATTTATGGATGAATTAAAGAAAGAGGAATCTAAAAAAGTTGTATAATTTGTATCTGGATTTTTTCAAAAAGAAACTTCGTGACAAATGATACAATATTGCTGAATGGGAGTGCATTTCGATTCAGAGCAAAATGCAAGGTATTGCAAAATCTTTTAATTAAAAATTTTATATTGTGCAAATCCTGGGGATTGTGTTCATTTTAATGGCCACTACACAGGTAAGTGCTCCTGTGAAATACAGGTAGTGGAACCTTCCTGGACACACTTCAATATTCTAAAATGGCTTCAAAATGTGACTTGAAATCCCTGCCATTTTCTAGCTAAAGTAGGTAACTCTAAAACCAAATTCTAAAGAAAAATGTCTTTCCCCGTGAGGGTCATTTTCTGTGTTTTTGGGAGGCCTTTGTCTTTACTCAGCACAACTGACTCTTTTATAGGAAGGGATGTGCCCATGATTTCCCAGTCACAAGGAAAACCTTTGTCACAATCTTTTGGGGTTAGTTATATTTGATTTAAGTTAGACTTTAATTTAACGTGCCCATTCTCCTTGGCTTCCAAGCATGAAGGAATCTCAAGGTTTGAAATGATCATGATGGCTTCTGAAACAACTTCAGAGGATATGGGTAAAAAAACAAAATATGCACCTTACTTTCATACATTTGCCCAGCACAGATCCACAGATCCTGGCACATAACAGGTTCACATTAAATAATTTTGAATTGAACTCCTATTCCCAGTGTAGAAAATAAATATGCCCTGGAAGCAGAAACAAAAGCCTCATGGGGTTCACACACTGGAGTTAGTATTTTGAGCAGCAAAATGTAATTATCAATACAAATCTATGGCAAATTAAAAACACCTTTTTCATGTCCATAAGTAATTATCAATAATCTCTCCCTCTCTCACACACAGAGACACATATTATGTCTATGAATAATTCTGTGTAGAATTTATCCTCATTAATTATGGTGAGGAAAGTATTATTTGATATGGTAAATAATATTGATCAAGGCTGTCTTACTAAGCACCTAAGGAGCATTTTTTTAAAGATTTTTTTTTTATTTATTTAACACAGAGAGAGAGGTCACAAGTAGGCAGAGAGGCAGGCAGAGAGAGAGGGAAGCAGGCTCCCTGCTGAGCAGAGAGCCTGATGCAGGGCTCGATCCCAAGACCCTGAGATCATGACCTGAGCTGAAGGCAGAGGCTTTAACCCACTGAGCCACCCAGGAGCCCCTGTATCATTTTTATTATACATGAACGCCAGAATTTCCTAGTTAATTTATTATTTTTAATTAAGTTTTATGGGTCACTTGTAGCCAGAAATACTATGATACCTCATTTAGAGTAAATAGAGTTATGCACTTGACTTGTTTCAAGTCTAACATGATAATTTCAGGAAACTTTTGAATTTATGGACCCTATGAGATACAAGGTTGATTTTCATTTCAAGAACCAAAGTGAACAGCTTTGAAAATCACCTATGAAATGAATAACTACTCAAATATTCGTTAACTAGAGAATGGATAAATTATGGTCTATACACACACTAGAATAATATACAGAAACACAACTGATGGATTTTAAAAGACATGCAACAATACAGATGAATCCCAAAACATGTTGCTGAGTGAAAGAAGTCAGACCCAAGAGCATACAAGCTGCACAAAAGTCCTCATACAAAGTAAACAATCGTGCAAAACGGTTCTTAAATGGGGGTGAAGGAAACAGGCATCATGAGAGGCTGTTTTGCAGCTAGTTCAGTCTCTTGAGATATTCTTAAAGGTGGCTCTTAGAGTGTTCTTCCTTAAACACAAACACAATCATACAAATATCAAGTTTAAAAATTTCGTACCTGAAGGCTTCCCGTTGTTGACAAGATGGCCTCCTCCACAATCCTTAACATCGCCAATCCAGCCTTTAATTGTTGACTCTTCTGACTTCTCTTACCACATCTTTCTCTACTCTGAACACCCCCCCGCTTCTTTCCTTTCCCAACCTTCTCAATATTCGTGTATGTTCAGCTGACATTGATTCCTCAGGACTGCATGGTTTCCTTATTTTTTTACTCATTTCTCTTCTTGGTCACCTCCTTAGATGTTTGACCTCTTCCCAGACTGCTTAGGGACCTCTTAAAGTCCCACGGATTTCCTTTAATCTAGCAGTTACCACACTCTTCTGTAAATGCTTGTCAACTTCTATGTGTCTTCGGCCAGAACCCAAACCCTGAGGACAAGGACCTTGTTTATGTGTGACATCAGGTCTTGGGCTTGGAATATAACAAGCTCTGGATATGTGTTTCTTGTACAACTCCTTGAGTCAATTTCAATCATGAATGAGGCTTTTGAAATTCTTAATGTTACTTCTCCTCTTTTATCTTGCTTTATAAGGTTTTTCATCATAGTTAACTCAGGACATCTATCTGGTGAGGGAATTATGACTTACTGTGGAAGGCATACATAGGAGAATACTGACATAATATTTATCTTCTCACAAGCAATATGTGTTGCACACGTATCTACTTGTCTATCAGTACATGCCACGAGGGCAGAAGATACTACCTTTCAAAGGGTTTAAAGTAATCTTTTAGGTACTAACTCAATCTCCCTCAACAAACTTGCAAGGTAGATATACAGCATAGCCTTCTGATGTCCCATGTGTCCATCCATGTTATTTGTTCATTCACCTGTTGAGAGATAATTAGATTATTTCTAGCACTTGGTTATTATAAATAAAACTGCTATAAACATTCTTGCACAAGTCTTTTCTGGGGCCACATGTTTTCATTTCTCAAGATAAACACCTGAAGAAAGAATTGTGGGGTCATAAACAAATAAATATTAAAAATAAAATTTTGTACATTAAAGCAAAAAGAATCTTAAAAAAAAAGATTTCTCTGGAACTGTCTGAGCTTTATTTTAAGTGCCATCTACTGCATTATTTAGATTTTTTTTTCTTGGCTGGAGATTTGTCTGACTTATGGGAATTTGGAATCGCCTCTGGCATTGCGTGTGGCAACACAATTGTACAGAAGCTTCTGTGAAAGTTTTTGTTTCCATGAATGTTGAGAACTGCCAAAAGTAAGAATTATGTACTCTGAGTGAACTCTCACATAGCTGAAGTTGGTGTCACCAGGTGACAAGCCCAGGGCTTACACAAATAAGGTAAAACAAGAGTTTTCTTTTTGTTTTTTGATTTTTTTTCCCCAGAGTGTTTCTCAAGAACCACTGAATCAAACCATCTTGGTAGTGTATTAGACACACTTTTTAACAAGCATCTTGGGGACCCTTATGACCAGAGAAATCTAGGAATCAGTGGATCAATCTAGAGCAGGGATACCCAACTCTGATTGCACATTAGGATCTCATGGAGAGCTTTCAAAATCACCATACCCTCCACACACCCAAGACCAATTGGGTCAAAATCTCTGGGCCTAGGCATCAGGCATCCAGATTCTTTAAAACTCTCCAAATGGTTATAGTGAGTACTGAGTACTCAGGGATGAGAACTCCTGATCTATTCTGTGCCATGTTTGGCCCAGTTGAGAGCCCCACTACCTGCTTCCCCAGCCTGTTGTACATTCATACCGTCCTGAGCATACTGGAGGGGACTCAGGTTGAAACGTTGAGTGAGCAGAACTCCTCAGGGGAGTTGTTATACTTGTTTGCCCTAATCTCATTTCATTGTGAAGAAGCACACATCTTCAAAAGTTAATCTATACTTGGAATGGCAAAATTAAACCATATCACATTCACCTAATAAAATAATATATATGTTGTTAACAGCAAGACAACAGACTTGTCCTAATCTCATTTCATTGTGAAAAAGCACACATCTTTAGAAGTTAATCTATACAGAGGATGGCAAAATTAAATAATATTCCATTAACCTTATAAAATAGTATAAAATTTGTTAACAACACGACAACAAACCCAAAGTGGAATCACTAATGCGAGACCCCATGTCAACAGACTGAGGTTTCATGAAATTATCATTTTGGTTCTCCCAGAAATGGAAACTTACACCAGTCAGTCAGGAATCACCTGATCGGTACCAGTTAGGTAATCTTACCTGATGGGTCCCTACCATCCCCTAAAGGAAGGTAACTTTGCAATAACCAACCTGCTTTTTGCCTAGTAGAGCTCCCTCATTCTCAATTCCTTCTGGCTATCCAAATCTTTCATTCCATACAGCTTCTTGGAGCTTCTTTCTATCTGCTAGATTGGAGGCTGCCTGATTCTAATGGATCTTTGCTCAAATGAACACTTTGGATTTCAAATATTCCTCCATTTATCTTTTAACAATGTCAAGTCAGGAAAGGAAAAAAAAAAAAACAACAACAACAATAAAAAACCAAAAATGACAAGTCATCTAGGTAGTCCTTGTTAACCCTTAAAATAAAACTGCCAGGTCTTTTACCAGGAAAAGTGGGCTTATTCAGGAATAATCAGAGAATTGCAGGCCAGGACAAGTAAGCTAGCAAAGAGGGCAAGTTCACAGAACAAAGGAGAGGAACTCTAGTTTATAAATGAAAGGGAAGAAGTTGAGAAGGTTGTTATAAGCAAAAAGTCCAGAGTGTGAACTGAAAGTTCAAAGCATAGGGGCTTCTCACTGACCCAGGTGTGACTGTTTCTCATTGGTTGATTGTCGTCAGGGAAGGAGGAAAGCCTTTCTTCCTCCTGCAGGCACGGAAAAACAGTAGGCACCTGCACTGTCCATCTCTTGCTGTTGGGTCTGTAATTGATGTAGAGTGGTAGGACATAAGAGCTCCCCCTGCTGGCCTCGGACTCTATTTTTGTGAGGTTTCCCTTTATTAATTTTTACATCATCTCCTGTCCTAATTTTATCCATGAATCAACTTGAATATTGAAACCAAAGAGACAGAATCTGAATATATGCCACATAAAGATCTCCTTCCTTGGAAGCAAGTTAAGCTGTCGTTTCAGCTCTCCTGACAATACTGTTTACCTTAAAATGATGAAATTTCAAAAAACTAAAACATAGAATAAAGAAATACATGATGAACTTTTCTAATGCACTACCGTGCAGTGGCTTAATAATGAACATGTATTATATAGAACTCACATTTCAGGAATGCATACATTTTAGAAAATGAAATTCACTTTTTGGGAAAACTTGGTAGGTTATTCCATTAGAATTTACTTTGATAAAACGTACTTGATAAAGTACATTTCTGCTACACATGATTGGATTTCTATTTTAATGCTAGCCTTCCATTTTTTAAATTTGCTAACAGTGACCGTATACGACTTCACCTAAAAAGCAACTTAAGGTCTATTTCTATTTTACACTTCTAAATACAACTTTCTCTACCTGTAATGCCCACATTATAACAGCCTTCCCCCAAGGAAGTGGATTTTATTCTTCAAGGAAATCATTTGATGGAGGGCATCCAGAAAAATACATGAGTCAATTAAAGCCACATAATTCCAGCATGCTAACTAAAAGGGGACAGAATTTGTCACCCCAAAAGGGGCCTTTTTGGTGTAAAGATTACTTCTTGGCTGATTATTTCTTAAAAACGGTAAACACCAGAGTAGCTCTGAAACCAGGAGAAGTTATTCTTTTGTAAAACGAATTTACATTTATGAGGAAAATTTCCATTTGTAAGGGTGCCTCCCTTTCTGTGCAGGAAGAGAATGACTAAATTTGTAGAAACTCTTACTAATGGGGAAGGCAAAGACTTAATCTGACTAACAACCATACCCTTGTTGACTGTGCTTTGCCTGAAAACCTGGCTCTGAAAACCTCCCACAACAACATCTTTTTTTTTTCTTTTTTGTCTTTACCTGGAGATGGTTATTTCAAGTGATGGCTTGGCTTAGGCCATTTCTTGAATTATTCTTTTTTTTTTTTTAATACAGGAAGTATACATGTTATTAACCATGTGTTTTTTCCCCGTTAATCTCTTGTTTATTATAAAGGGGTCTCAGACAAGAAACTAGAAGGATAGAGGAAAAACTTTTTTTTTTTTTCTCTCCAAATAAACTGACATTTGCTTTAGTAAAGAAAAGGTTTTGATTATCCAGGTAAGAAACTTTGGTCTTTACTACCTAAATTTAATTACTTGAGTAACCAGATACAACGTGTTGAAGTAAGAAGTAATTTGATTTTATTCTTGGAAGAGGGCTTTGGTTGTCTCCATTTTGACCTCAAACTTTCTAGTTGGGTTCTTCTTTCCAGTTTGTCTCTAGGCTCAGTTGGAAGATCTTGAAGGCAACTGAGATATCCCCTTCAGCATAAGGACTGCCCCGAGCCAGCAAGAACCCCCACCCATGACTGACTCCAAGACAATGATGGATTTGACCTTCACTGCCCACCTGCATGTACCCACTCACCTTTGCCCCCACGTTCTTTTATTTTCAACACTTTGGAGTCTGAGATGTTAGTCTGTTGTCTTCCTACCAGCATTGACCTCACTGAAATAAATTCCTTTCCTGTTTCACCACTACTCATTTCTCTGTCCTTGGATTTTGTCAGTGAGGCGTGCCAGACCTCATCTGTTTGGGATCCTCAGAGCCGATCGCTCCTACACCCCTGTACCCCAACTACACTGTGATCCGGAGAATTGGTCACACTGAAGAAAAACCCCCTTTTCTTTGTCTTCTCCAAATGGGTTTGGATTGCTGTTAACAAAGAGGCCAGTCACCAGTACATGGTGACTCTCCTGATTAAAATCATGTTAATCATGTTAAAATTTTGAATAAATCATTCTCTTTGTCTCAAAATTCCCATCATACACAAGGACTTTGACCTAAACGTGAAAGAATAGTTTGATTGGCACAGAGTATAAGCCATCTTTCAAAGAGCCTGGCCAACCCCCCCCTTCCATCTGTCACCATGCCAGTCATGTCTTTTTGGAATTCCACAGGCTGTAGCCTTTGCTATGTGCCCTTTAAGCAACCCCTGTCCATCCACCACGCTGTTGGCCTTCTGCCATCCTTTCTAACACACTTAAAACAAACTATAATTGGCATTTGCTTGGCTGGGAGTCCGTTTATCTTCTTGCTACCCTTCCCAGTTGCCTTAACCATCAGGTGCCTTAACAGTTGGCAAATGGAGACGGCAGCTCTGATAGGTCACAGAAGATCTGTTGGATGAATATTTTCCTCTAGGAAAGAGTGAAAGTGAAATCCCATCCTGACCCACCCTCTTTCCAAAACAATAAACATTTCCTGGCTGCCGTGATTCCCCTAATCATTTAAAACAGTACAGTTGTTATGGAATGGGCAGCTGAAATTCATACTTGCCCAGACCATCTGTTCTAGTATCCAGAACTTTAAGAAGATTACCTAAGCGACTGTGGTTCACTTAGTAAAAGAGGGTGGGTTCCGTCAGGGGATGTTAGAACACTGTGTCACAGAAGAACAGAATTCAGAGACTCTGGAGGGACTATTTTTGTCGTCGTTTTATTTAGCAAAAGTGACCATCATTGGAAAAAATAAGACATTTCCTTAAATACATAGGTAACACATGAATGAATTTGCTTCCAAATTTACGGCTCATGTGAAGTTGTTGATAGTCATGAGATACGGTGGTTGAGGAAAGCCAAGTAGCTTGACTCCTCTACTTTCTTGAGACATATTTTCCATTGTGGAGAGGAATCTCAAGTCGAAAAGGTCAGATAAAGGGAACAATTTACACATCATAAATGTCATGAAGTGGGTAGTCTTGAAATATTGAGACAGTGGATGTGAGGATGTTTTTATTAAGTGAAAATACTCACATAGATTTTAATTATGATTTTTCCACTGTATTTCTGGCCTGAGACATTACAAATAATGAAGTTACTTTTAATGTTGTTTTGAGAAACTTGACCACAAGAAAAAAAAACTTCTGGTTTTGTTTAAGGCCAGTAGAGGAGAAGTTAAAACTTTATGCAGGATTCATACAACCCTTCCGTTATCTATAAACAATACAGATATTACAGGCTATAGCCCTTCCTTGGACAAGGTAAATTATTTTTATGTGATCTCGTATCAAGGAAATATGTCCGTTAGTTCAGTCAAACTTCCAGTATAAGAATAGAAGCCAGGGGAGGGATTACAAGTAATAGAGCAACAGTTGGTTATAATATAGGAAGAATTGTCAATCATGAAACATCCCTAAATGGGATTTTCTGCCTCTTCAAGTAGCAAACAAATCAAATCTAATCTGGAAGTATTAGAAAAGGAGACTGTGACTCCCTAAATGAGATATGTACTTTGGATGTGGAATTTGACTGGCTGGCCTTTGTGATTCCAGAGTGTTGAACAAATCGTAACTGAAAATTATTGAACTGTGGACATTTGTGGTATGTGCCAAAATAGGTTCATGAAAGGCAAGCAGTTTCCTTTTTCTCTTTATCACTGAGAAAAATCTATTGGTTGATTTACATCCCTGAATATTTTTTAATGGAAAAAAAAAATGTGGTCCTATAGAGTTCAATTCAGTGAGTAAATTGGGGGCAGAAGGAAAGAGATTGAAAAAGTTGAACAACATATTATGAAATAATCTTCTAGTGCTTGTGACTTTTGTTTTTTTTATTTTGTGATTCAAGTGTTTGTGAAATGAGAAGTAGTTTAGAGTGTAATTTAGAAGAAGAATGTTTGGGGGGTGCCTGGGTGGCTCAGTAAGTTAAGCATCCAACTCCTGGTTTCAAGTCAGGTGACGATCTTGAGGTTCTGAGATCCAACCCCTCAGTAGGCTCCTTGCTCAAGACAAGTCAACTTGTCCCTCTTCCTCCTCCTCTGCCCTTCCCCCCATTCACTCTCTCTTTCTCTCAAATAAGTAAATAAGTAAAATCTAAAACAAAACAAAACAAACAAAACAAAACAAAAAAAAAAAGAAAGAAAGAAAAGCAAATGTTTTCACCCTCCTACAAAGGCCGGTACTCAGCAGCAGGTCAACTGTAGGGATTCATAGGACTAAGTAGGTCACTAAGCAGATTTCCCAGTAGCTCTTATGTTCATGGAAATTGCAGTTCCTAGGAAAAATTAAAGGATTAATAGAAATATTAAAGACAGGTAATGTGTAAGAGACACATTCTCTACCATTTCCCTCTGACATTTTTATTAGCATTCCTTCATTTTGTTGGAGGTGATGATGACCTACCTTAAAAACTACATTTCCCAGACTCACTTACGGTTGGAGGGGGCCATGAGATTAAGCGTTAGCGATTGAAGAAAAATTCCTCCCTTGAATGAGGGTTTCCAGCAAGCTCCATAATAGGACTGACTCCATGACAAATTCTTCTTTCTTTTTCTCTTTGCTCTTCCCTTTTTGGGGTACAGACGCCAATTTGAAAAGACAAGAAATGATACAACAGGAACTAGAAGGACACTGAATTTTTATTTATTTTATTTTTATTTTCTAATTTTTTAACGATCTTATTTATTTATTTGACAGAGAGAGAGGTCACAAGTAGACAGAGAGGCAGGCAGAGAGAAAGAGGGAAGCAGGCTCCCCACTGAGCAGAGAGCCCAATGTGGGGCTCGATCCCAGGACCCTGAGATCATGACCTGAGCCAAAGGCAGAGGCTTAACCCACTGAGCCACACAGGAGCCCCAAGGACACTGAATTTATAATGGCATTACATGCTTGCTAGACCATCCCTGGGTAGCCTCTTCTAGACTTCTATCTGAGGGAAAAAATAAACTCTTATTTATATAAGCCACTGTTTTTCAGTGTTCTGTTTCTATTGGCTGGAAGTGATTTCTGACAGATAGCACAAGACCTCTTGTCTTGAACTCCCTGAAATGTGTTTCATTTATATTTCTGCTTGTGGGGATCAGCGTTCATATTTTCTCTAACTGTTCTCCATCCTCTCCTATAGGGAGAAAACATTTCTCAGTAATTCAGCTTACCCCAGAGAATGCATTCAATAACAAATTCATGAGAAAGACAAGAAGAAAAGACTTTTGAAGGCACGTAGGGAAATCAAAGAGGAGAAGGTCTTGAACACTTTTTTGCTCTGATTTTAATAGAACCAAAACATTTCCCTATGTCTTGAAAACAGTGTGGCCATCTCAGTTTCTCATATGGTAAATCTCTGCTCGGGAAAATATTATCCAGCATTCTGAAAATCTGCTACTGGCTTAAAGAACTTCATTGTAGGGAATTCTCTTCATTCTCTTGGTTCATTTTTTTCATTATCCCTTTCTATTCACCCAACACTTACATGTCATAAAAGTGTACTATATAACTTATGTTGTATTATAGAGGAATCCACAAGAAAATACACAAAAAATGCCATTCACTTGGAAGATGTCATGAATCTCTACAGTAAAGCCTATGTAGTACTTTGTAAAATAAAGATGGTAAATAATTTTAAAAAGTTGAATTGCTTGGTCTGTATTTACAAGTTAGGCACGACAAAAGAAAAATTCTGCATTCCGTATCTGAAGAATCACCTGCTGAAATGCAGCTTAAGGAGAAGATTGAATTTAAATAGTTCAAGAAGACAAATGATCCTGCCCTGCCCTCCCACCACCAAACAAAGAAAACAAAACAAACAAGAAAAAAAAAAAAAAAAAGCAAAAACCACAAACAAAAACTAAGCACAAAAAATAAAAGGGGCACCTGGGTGGCTCAGTTGGTGGAGCGTCTGCCTTCAGCTCAGTTCATGATACCAGGGTCCTGGAATGGAGTCCCACATCCGAGTCCTTGCTCAGGAGGGAGCCTGCTTCTCCCTCTGTTCTCCCTCTGCCTACCGCTCCCCCTGCTTCTGCTCTCTCTCTGTCTCTCTGACAAATAAATAAATAAAACCTTAAAAAAATAAATAGACCTAAATATTCAGTAGAGGTATTATTTGACCATAAACTTGTCCAAAAGCTTGATCAAGAGCTAAGCAAAAGCTTTCGAGGTCATACAGTAAGTATGATACTAATGACTGAGACTTACTGACATTTTAGTAATGCCTTGACATATTCTATATCAGTTATGTTTTCCCGCTTAATAATAGACAGTAATATTGTCAGTATATCTTGTTCTTGTGAATCAACTTCCAGAGAGTAATATATAAGAGTAGGTAACAGTTTTAAAAGCCTGAACAACATACCTCCCAAGGAAAAGCTACTGGGCTGGGGAGGGTCAGAAATCATGGCACATTAGATCATGTGGAGGGAAATAATGAGTTCAGAACATTCACAATCAGTGTCTAGATCATAACCCAATTCTACTTAATCCAATAAAAGCAGCTGATCTCTAAGTAACCACAGACTCCATCAACTTCAAATATCTTTGAGACGTGCAAATCTTCCTGGTCGTAGTATTTTGGAAAGGGTTACCTTGACACTGGCCCAAGGAACCACAGTGCTTTTCTAAAAATGGCTATCGTAGTTCTCTCTAAGTAGTTCCAGGCAAAAATATATAACCTAGACTTTTCAAATATACCATAGAAGATCCCCGTGGACTTTCTGGCTTACATGTTGGGACTCTGAATGGTTGAACAAAAAGTTCATATCCATTTTCTTGATTCATTGGAAAAATTGTCTCCTCATGGTTAACATATTTACAAAGGCACAGATTAGGACCATTTGTCTTGGCTTCACCTGTTGACATTGATCTATAAGCTGTTCTAGCACTCAACTACATAAAAGATTTACACTTTCTTTCCATTGGAAAACATTCTTTGAAATCCACACAGTCATTTTTAGGATCTGCTATAAAGACTCTTTTTTGTGCCATTTATAGAAACACAAACCCAAGCGCTGAATATTTCAGGCATGAAATAACAATAATAGAAAAATATTATTCTGATCCAATCATTAACATTTTTAATTGTTTAGACAGTTGGATTAGCATACCATTAGCATAGGCTGTTTTTAGAGTCTCAAAATTAAACTATGAATAACAACAATAATAGTAACAGTATCCTAAAGACAAATATATAGAGATTGAATTTCAAGGTTTTGGCAAGAGGAAGCTTCAAAATAGTTAAGTCAAGACTATTTCAGTCCATGATTTTAGTTATGATTGTGTGTAAAAAAATTACATATGTTTTGCATGTATTTTATCAATAAACATATAATCAATTCAATAATGGAACAGATATTTTGCTAAATACCATGGGAATATAATAAGATACTTGCCTCCAAGGAGGTCACAGAACAGCCAAGTTTAATGACTAAGCAGGGGATAAAGTTAAGTAGTGTAATCGTGGCTGAAGAACAAAACAAAACAGCCTATGGATCATACCTACGAAACCAGAATTCTTGTTTGTCTTCTAAAGTGGCTCTAGAGACTAATCCAGAAGAGGAATTCTAAAAATCGTTTGAATGATGACAGAGCCCTTGGAAAAATGGAAACATTCAGGAGATCTTGATTTAAGATCTTTTTTATGCTGACCATGTAAGGGCAACTTACTTCAATTTTCTAAGTCTGATTTTTCCCATTAAAAAAAAATAAAGATGTAAGAATACATCATTAATTAATATGCTTTCAAGACCCCTTCAGATAATTGATTTATGATCATTTGGAGACAGGTTCTAGGTGTTCGAGAAAAAAAACTCAGTGGTAAAGACTAATAAACTATCTTTAAATAAAACTAAGTTGCTTTCTGTGTTGAGATAATTCTCTTGTATCAGCATATCAGTGTGTGTGTGTGCATGCATAAGTTGATGCTAACTTGGGCCCCATCAACAGATGACAATAATTGGCTGCTTCCACTTCATCTCTAACTTTCCACTGCTGAAAACTCCCACGTAAAGAATCAGAGGGAGAATAATTAAAAACCTATTAGCACCTTACCCTGGTTAAGCTCTCTAGGCCATTGAAGTAGAAAACATGTTCAAAGGGCCTGGGCTTGAAATGGTGTGGGAAGAAACAGACAAAGGGCATCTGTGATTCCCATTTCATTAATCACCACTGAGCCCATCTTTGTAGTCTATGTTTTAATAAGAATCCAAGTCAACAAATTAAGAAACTGACAAACCCAGTGAAATTAGCTGGTTGAAGTCCAATACGTATTTTTTTCTGAGATCCTTCACTTTTCCACATGAAGGCACTTTGTCTACTTAAAGAGTGTACAAGCATGAATGGTACAAAAGAGAGAGATTGATAGATATGATTTATTACACTTTACAGAGAAAATATTTTCTAGAACAGCAATTCAGATCCTGCAGTAAACACCATAAGTCAAAGACACCACAATCCTGTTTCGTAACTGTCCTTATGACCCAATGACCGACTGAATATTGTAGGGTGAATTAATTGCTTCCATAGGTGCTACCTTTCATCTATTCTCATCCTGTGCTCACACAAGCATCCTCACATAGTTCAAATATGAGCAGGAAAAAATATATTGTAGACTCATCTGTGAAAAGATAAACACAGCAGATTTCCCTTCAATGGAACCATTTTTCTTGGATGTCTGTGGGCATCAATGAATGCACATTTGATTAAATATCAGATTTCTGGGAAATATCACTCAACAAATAGAAATCTAAGTAACTGGCATTTCAAAGATAGGGAGTGTGTCTACTCCGTGGAGAAACAGAGACTCTCGATGGAACCATCATCAAACTAGCAGCATTTTACTGGGTAGCATTATCAAGATAATTTTATACGAAAGGAAGGAACTACTCATTTTATTAAGCAAATAACAATTTTCCCATTTAAAAGGGATGCACATTTTCTGATTTGCCCATCTACACTGATGTTATTTTAGTTTTGTTAAGGTCTGAAGCATCACCCACCATCTACATCCTATGACTCAGACTAGTACCAAGTGTGCCCTCTCTTGGTAATTGATTAACACAGTTAACACTTCAGGTTTAATTTATAAGAAGGGAAGGAAAGCAGAACATTGTAATATTCTTTATGAACTCATTTCCTGTAATGAAATATGTAAGTCCTACTAAGTGACATGATGGGGAAAAACAAGGATCTCTGAGATTTTAATGATGGACCTTGGTTCTGATAACAAACATGTTCAAAAGTTTCACGCTTTTTTGGGCAAACACGTACAAATGGCTGGGCTGTTGTTAAAAACCCAACTGCTGTCATGCATGTTTAAGAAGAGGATGAAAAAAATTAAAGATACATCACTTTTAATGGCCTCCCCAATGGCTTAGAAGAAGACATTTCTCTATTTTTCTTTTCCCCAAAGGGAAGTTTCCTTACTGGCCATGCATAAACTCTTCCAAATTTCTTACTGCTTTAATCAATCTTTATTCTCCATGACAACTCTCCTTGACCTTTGAAGAATGGAATGGATCCTGATGCTCTTGAAGTTTACTGTAGAAATTATAATACTCATATTTTGCATCTTTTCCACAGACATGTATCTGTCCCCAAGAGAAAATGCAAAGAACAGTGCCATCTTCCCAATGATTTTTCACTCCAGAGTTTTCATGCAATCTAACGTGCATCAAATGCAGCCTTCTGTGTCAGAATAATGCATTGTTATTACGATATCCAAGACAGATATTATAAAATCAACTTGAACAAAATGGCAAGTCAGAGCATGAGAGTTGGCAAAGATAGGACTCTAAGAGACGATGTTCCCATGTCTCCTTTTCCCTTACACAACACATCTTAGTTTTAGCAGATAAATTTAAAAAGAAACTGGTGGGCAAGAGTATATGGCAGGGAATAAGAAGGAAGATATTTAGACCTCTGTGTCTGGCATCTATTTTAAGTGTGGTATGATACCATTTCTGCTCTAAAACTGCTCTAAGTTGCTCTAAACTCTCTGAGTTTTACTCCATAAAGAAGAAAAACATTTAGTTCAGACCTACAAAATCTAACTTCACAAAACAAGTCTAAGTTTTTCCTTCAGTGCTATTTCAGTGGTCTCTTTGATTTATGGTAAACAAGGTGATTTTGTTTGTCTTAGATTTCATAACACAGTCAATCCTCTGTTTGCAAAGGTTTGTTGTAAAATAACATATTTCAATGATATGGCTTACTAAAAGTGATTTCCAATTCAGTTTCATCAATATTGAATGAGACTCTAATGGGAGGCTTACTGGTGACAATATGTTCTCATACCAAGAACTTATATAGGTATATAAGTGTGTGTGTGTATATGTATGCATAGATATATGCATATATATGCATATATCTATATCTATATCTATATATTTCCTGACTTCTAGGAATACATAGTCTACTGGAGATTGGAAACATATATGGTCTCTCAATCATAATGCAATACATGTCATATTATAGCTATAAAAACAAAATGCCTTGAAAGAAGAATAGTGTGCTACTAATACTCACCAGGAGTATTAGAGAAAGTCTCAGGAGAGGGGATATAAGAGTGGAACCATACAGCATGAATGAGAATCCAAAATACATTCGCAGACATTTTAAGAAAAAGAAGAGCTTGAAATACCATGGCATGTTCATGAAATAGAAAATAGCTTGATATGGTTGAAACAATAGGAGATAAGCTTGTAAATAGGTAGGCATGCCAATTGTGGAGGGTGCTGAACGTATATTAAAGATTTGTGTCTGATCTTGTTGACTATAGAAGCTATTTTTCTGATATAAATATGTACAGTTACATACATTATGTGAGAAATTGAATCGACGCCAGCCAAGTTCTTTTTTTCACTACGTCAAGTTATGTTACCTTAAATTATGTTATTGAGTAGCAAAGCCACCATTCAAATCTAGGCATTCTGATTTACCTAAAAATGAATTATTTGAATGACATTATAATAACATAGATGAGATGTGATATCTGTATATGTATATGTATTTGTATGTGCTTGTGGGTGTTAAGGTAAGACCAAAAGCTCTTTTTTCCATTCGTTCTACGAGAATTCTTAAACTTCAGTGTGCAGACAGAGTTTATTAAAGATCACATTCCTGATCAATTCCAGAGATTCTTACTCTGTAGATCTGGGACAAGCTCTGTGACTCTCCATTTTAACCAAGTGCCAGGCAATTCTGGACCAGAGCTTCTATGAGTCACTTTTTGAGAAATCAAATTTTTAAGACTCCAACAATATGATGCTATGAGTAGTGATACAAATAAAATATTTGTGTTAATTGAAATATACCCCATGAAGACTCATCTGAGACTGTTACATAGTTTTTTTTAGCTGTCATATGCTTTGATAGTAACAAAATTGTAATTCTTAACAATTTTGTAGCATAAAGAGGTAGTTCTTCCTTTATTTTATGAACTCCTGCTTCCCTACAGGCTTCTGTAACCCACAGTAATACCACCTAGTGAGCTTTAAATAATTCTTCAGGATTACAAAGTATTGATCATCCATCCCCAGAAAGATAATATTGTTGGTTGAAGGCTTAGACAGATGACTATGGTTTACTTTTCTTTCAGAATTAAAGATACCCTAAACCTGATTCAATTTGCCTGGATTTTGTTTCCTCATAGAACAGGGTTGTTTTCCTCCCTCCTTAACAAGAGTTAAATTTACCACAGTAGCTATATGGTTACTTTGGCCAGAAGGCTATTTGTCTAATATTTCAAAAATGATTAGAGAAGCATTTCTAAAGATTATAGTTGCTGAATCCTGGAATCATGCACGCATTTCTTGCATATAGATCTTGCAATGTGATAGGTTGGTTCTTCTTATATCAGCTTATAAAACTGAGAAAATAAAATCATAAAAATCTAAAATTATAATGCACGCACATTTGCTTTCTTTCAATACTTCCAGCATTTTTGGAGGAGTTAATAACTACCATTATCACCAAAGTGCAGACAACCTCAATTATGTGACAATGCATTTATCAAGCTAGTGGCTGTCCCCGTGATTCTGCAATTTGTAAAATAACATACTGAGTGTCATGGTCAAATAGAATCGCCCAAAGTGGAAAATGGATGGAAATTAAAAAGTGGGTGTCTTTAACAAACAAGTGACTTATGTGGTTTCATTCCACATATTCCAATAGTCAAAAATCACAAAGAGTTGTTTAATTTGTTTTTTAATTTTCCTCCAATTCAATCTGTTCTTGATTTTCTTCCTGTTGAAGCTGAATGTAATTACATATGAAAAATGCTTCCAAAAAATATAGCACTGGCAATATTTTGAATTGCATATTTCTGTCGGCAACACAATAAGTAAGCTGTATGACAGGTATAGAGGCAGTGAAATCATTTACCCAGAAAAGCTCGCGCTGTGAGTCATTTATTTATTTGTTCATTCAGCCAAAGGTAAGCTTAAGTGTTTTCTACATATAAGATGCAAACGTGGATAAAACATGATCCCATGCAGTGGTAGAGATCTTATGCACTTGGGAGTAATTAGCAGAAAAAAGGCACCAAATCTAGCCTTGATGGGAAGGGGCAATCAATTCCAGACACACCTAATGGAGGGTCTATCTTGAGTGCATCAGAGAACATGCTGGGAGCTGTCCAGCCTCACAGTAAAGGGGAGATTACTCTTGGTTCTCTTGGCGCCATGGACAGCCCAAGAAATTGCACCCAGATAAGTCAAATGCTTTCAAAGAAATGTAAGAAATTCTGTGTTGCTAAAGCTTAAAATATCAAGAAAGATTGGCAAGGATACTGGAGCTGTTAGCAGTGGCTTACTTGCAAAGGAATTAGCAAATACAGTTCCTGAAAGGGAAATTGAAGGTTAAAAGAACTTGTATAGAGAAGGCAGGATGGTGGAAAAACTTAAAGGGAAAGTGGTACAGATTTGAGCTAAACAGAGTGATAGTTGTTCTGGCATCTTTAAAGTAATCAGCAGGAACTAATTTGTCAGCTTAAGGTACAAATACTGTTCAATACTTTGTTGCTCAGTGGAACTTCCCATTTGATAGAAAGACTTGCCCCCTTGGAGTTCCCCCCTATTATTTAAGGAGGTTAAGAGGTTAAAAAAAAAAACCTTTCTAGTTATGAAATAAATAAGTCACAGGGGCGAAAAGTACCGCATGGAGAATATAGCCAATAATATTGTGATAACATTGTATAGTGAGTACATTTATCATGGTGAGCATAGCTTAACATAAAAAATTGTTGAATCACTATGTTGCACACCTGAAACTAATGGGACATTGGACATCAACTATACTTCAATGCAAAAATAATAAAATTAAAAATGAGACTGTGTATACCCATATGTATGTATAAATCATTCTCTCTCTCTGTTTCTACAGGGTTTCTGTCATCTCAATGTGTTTGAGAACTTCAAGACTTTATCTAAAAGGAATTATTCGTAATTCCAAATCACGAATGAAGATCAAACAGAAAGATCTGCAAAGTCAAACCTATTTGTGGTGATTTTGCTTTAGTTAATAACCCAGGCTTGCCCTTGCTGATGTATATCCTTGTGAGAATAGTAATAAGGCTCACACAGTTTTCCAAAATGACAGTCTTTGGTTCATATGTTAATGCTCATCCTTCTGTTTTCCTTGTCACTCTGTTAGCCAGAATGGAGGGCTTCAAGGAGCTTCCAGGCTCAGCTATAAACTGTTGAAACCAATGCTTCCAAACACAGCCATGCACTATGCCAAGAGTAGCCAGCAAAGCTTCAACTTTGGTGTAAGTCTTGGAGAACCAGCTCTGAATCCCTCCCTCCTGTGAGCTCCTCATTAAACCGTGTTATTTTTTTTTTCCTCCACCAGCAGCTCTCTCAAACAGGGCCACCCCTTCAGGCTCCCCTACCTAAAAAAATTTAGGAAGTCAGAATTAGAAACTCAGCGACATCGCTTCCAGAAGGCCCTAGGATCTTCACACTCCTCTACTTGTCTCCAGGTCAAGGCAAACTAAAGAATGTACCAATCAAATCTTACTCTTCTCATAGTATATTTGGTGCTTAGATGTGACATGACACAGAAAAGATACAGCCTTTAAAAATGGTATTTGATTTTGGTCCAAATTTGTGGATCGCTTTACCCACTACTAACAACTATAACAATACGTGTAATTTTACTTTTAGCAGTGTGAAGAAGACAGAGAACAGATATAAATATCTCAACAGAGAAAATTACAGCTGCAATATCCCTTCCCTTTTTCTATATACCATAACCTCATTGCAGGAGTGAAACCCCATTATACCCACACTCAGGAAGAGAGGATTCTATACTTTGGGGAAGGAATATTCAGGATCACCTAAGAATTCTGACCACTATGATGCTAAATATTTATCCATAGCTTTATCTCTGTCTGTTTTTGAAGATTACCAATTGGTTTCCTTCCAGGAGAAAATGAGATAACTTGTACTGTTTGCCTGACCTCTCTCATTCCAATACTTGTAATAATTTTAATTCATTAGTTTTTTTTTTAATGTTACCTTTATTACTTAGCCATTATGCTGCAGTTTTTGGCCTAAGTTCTATAGTTAAATGGAATTAGTGCTTACCAGTAGACTTTTCACCCAATTTTTCTTTGCTTCTAATTTCTTTATCTTTTGGTGGGGCTGTTCAGAGGGAGAGAGAGAATCTTAAGCAGGCTCCACTTCTAGCACAGAACCCTACTCTCACAACCCTGAGATTATGACTTGAGCCAAAATCAGGAGTCAGTTACTAAACCCACTAAGCCATCCAGCTTACATTAGAAATTAAAGATTAGAAATTAAAGATTAACTTCTTTATCTTGGTCTCTTGGTTGGGTGGATATAAACATCATATTTGAAAGGGTGACTATTTCACTTTCCTTCTTCATAAATGACACTTCACCTGGTTAGAATACTCTTAGTCATACCTTACTCTCTTTTGACTTTGTAGACCGTAATCTAACGACCTCTGGTGTTGAAAGTTGTGAGGTCATCAAAAGCTCAAGATATTGATCTTGTGGATGGCTGGCTCTATTTGTGTTAAAACCTAAACTATTCTTTCTTTGCCAACAATGTTCTAAAACTTAACCACAATACATTCAAATGCTAATTACCTTATATATACATATTTTTTCTTTTCCTAATACATAGAATGAAATGTGTCGTTCTTCTCTTAGAGTTCATTTTCTCCTTGGTTTCAGAGACGATTAAAAAAGATATCCAAAATAGCTTCTTCTGTTGCATTTGTTGGATGCTTTGTATTAAGGATGTCAAGCATCCTTACACTCTACTGCTTTGTCCATTCTGCAGTACATGTACAACAGAACGTTGGGTTAGGTTCTGTTTTGTTTTGTTTTACTTTCATTCTGTTTTCTAAGGACATGGGGGTAGGTGTAGAGGGAGAGCCTCTGAAACTGCGTGAGTATTTGCTCAAGGACACTGGTTCTAGTCTTTATCCTGAAGCCTGAACATTCCGTGACAAGACCCATTGCAAACAGTCAAGATTGCATTCCATTCTTTTCAGCTGTGATTCATTGTCCCCAGGCAGGACAGTTCCATAACGACATGGTAAGTCCCGACAGCCTTTCTGGTCACTGCTGCAGGCTAGTGATAAAAGATAGGGTGAATCTACTTAGAAAATTTCTCTTAGATTTCCTCTAGGCTGCCAATTTGCATCTTTCTCTCGCTCTCATCTTGTCTCCTTCCTCTGAACCAAAATGCTAAATGAAATATGTCGGTGTTTTCTCTCTTCTCTACTGGGTCTGGAATTTAGGAAGCTATGGTAAGAAGTGTCAAACTCTTCTATTGCTTTCTTTGGCCCCTCATTTTGCAAGATGTGTTTGTGTGCTTTTTCTTATTAGCTGCTGGCATGTTGCTGATCTCTGTTCCCATCTTTAAGTGACTTCAATTCATGTCAGTGGGTCTTGGAGGCTGCAATACACCACCATCTTCAATGGTTGGTTTTTATGATACACTCTTCATTTTCAAAATGTTCCAAACATCCTTGCTGGAGTAGAGGGGAGCTTGCTGATTTTTGATACCATTTTCTTTCTATAGCCAAGGAAGTGCACATCGAAGGCCATGCTTCCTGCTGATTCGTGCTTATTGCATTTAAGTTTCTAGTTTTCTGACCCTCTTATCCAAGTCCCTCCCACTCACTAGATGGGAGCTCCCTCCATTCTGTAAGCTCCATAAAGTAAGGGATATTGGCACAGAGCCTAGCACGGAATAATCACCCAATAAGTAGTGGCCAGAAGAAATAATACATGAGTCCTTGTGAGTCCTTGTCATCAAAAATAAATATGATATTTAAAGTATAAGTTGAAGAGCAGTATGCTTTCATTGTTAGGCTTATATAAGAACTTTTAAAAATATTGTCCCACTTTGTTGCGCTAAAAGAAACGTCAAGTTAAAACTAAGCATATCTTTCTGAACGTTGAATAATCAGCTACGATGCTAATTTACATTATCTCCTCAAGACACCTGACAATAATTACCTTGGTGATAAATTTGGCCAAAAGAAATTGCTCCATTATCTGGAATTTAGGCAACTGATAAAGAATTAAATGCATTTAAGTAGAGGATTTATTCTCGAACATCCTATACTTGGACCACTGAAGCGCCCATACCTCGTGACAAATCAGCACACCGCACCCAAAGCAGGGAAGGGTTTATTAGTGATCCTTTAACCAATACAAGCTTTTTAAACCTATCCCTTCCTACCCAATAAGACGTTTACTAATATAAATGATAGATGGCTGAGTTAGTTCCACTCATGGTATTAACATTTTTATTTTTTATTTTCTTAAAGAGTGTATGTATTTGTTTACGAGATATTGGGAGAACACAAAGGGGGAGGGGAAGAAAGAGAGGGTTGAGCAGGGAGCATTTATATTTATTTTTAAAATTTATTTATTTATGTGGGTATTTAAAAGGTATATGTCAAACACCTATTAATATAAGGGAATGTACTGAGCATGGAAGTAATTTAAAAAGATAAGCAACACATAGCCCCTTCCCCAAAAATGTGCAGCGTTAAGAATAACTTTCAAGGGGCACCTGGGTGGCTGAGTAGGTTAAGCCTCTGCCTTCAGCTCAGGTCATGATCTTGGGGTCCTGGGATCGAGCCCTGCATCAGGCTCTCTGCTCAGCGGGGAGCCTGCTCCCCACCCCCACCCCCACCCACCCCCCGCTCTCTGCCTGCCTCTCTTCCTACTTGTGATCTCTGTCTGTCAAATAAATAAATAAATCTTAAAAAAAAAAAGGATAAGCTTCAAATAGCTCCATGTGGAATATAATAAACACCATAAGAGTTCAGGTTTGTATGAAAAGGTCACATTGGGGAAGCACCATGGTCTAGTAAAAAGATCAAGGACGTGGGGATCAGAGAGGTCTGATTGTCCTGCTGACTCCATACACATGTGTGGCCTTGGTAAGTCTGTTCACAGATGACTTTATGGTCACTATAACCATGCACTTTATTCTTGTTCCTTGAGCAATGGTGAAGAGAAATAGAGTACTTCTGGGATAATGCTGGTCCATGCTTCCCTCAGAGCGATGGTTCCAAATTCAAAGCGGCGAACACCATTGCTCTGAATCCTTCCATGGTTGCCCATCTTCAGATGGAGACCACACAAGTTAGGATACCAAAATCTCTTCATCATTCAGCTCCTGACTGTCTCTTGAACCTCATCTCCAAGCAGTCTCTATTTGTTCCTCTCGATAAAAGATGAACTAGCCTGTCTGAACTTCTTCAAACACATCATGAACCTTCAACCTTTGCATATGCTACGTCTTCTGTTGAAAATCTTCCCCAGTCTAACAACTGGGCAAACACTGTGTCCTCTATAGAATAGTTTGGAAGATTTTCTATTCTAAGTATCCGTCTTTCCCCATCAGGGAATCCATTCCACATTCCCTATAGCTCCCATGAGCCTAGATATACTTTCATTTTTATCTTGTATGCTGTCCTTATTTATATTCATTAGTTCTGTTATCTGTCTTTTCTTGGTGTTCAGAATAACCATATACTAAATATTGGTTGATATATTTTTTTCTTTTATGAGGCCAAGATTATCCAGTAAATGTCGTTCTTTACTTAACTCTGAATTCCCAAATAGCCTAATTGCTTATTGAAAAATGGAAGAAAACATCAACCAGTCTATCAATCCACATGGTTAAAGGTGATACATTGTTGTGTTTCTGCTCCCTTTATAAACACAGTGTACCTGCAAAAGCTTTATGACCCCAAAAAGGGACAAGTGGACAAACACGTCATAGTGGCACCATTGGCCAGCATTTTTTTACATTTCTTTTTAAAGATTTTATGTATTTATTTGACAAAGAGAGCACAAGCAGGGGGAGAAGCAGGCAGAAGCAAGGGGAGAAGCAGGCAGAGGCAAGGGGAGAAGCAGGTTCTCTGTGGAACAGGGAGCTTGACAAGGGGCTCGATCCCAGGATCCTGGGATCATGATCTGAGCCAAAGGCAGACACTTAATTGACTGAGTCACCCAGGAGTCCCTTTTGACCATCATTTGAATTTCAGACGAGGACCCATAGGATGGTTGCTAGCCAGTATACATCAAGAACCATCAGGAACTCTACTCAAGGAGACACCTGGCAATGTGTAGAAACTTCCTTGAATCTCAAAATTCTCCCTCACTTTCCATCTAATACTGTCAATATTTTACCAGCAACAACCAAATGTGTGCTTACACATCAGTGTCGATGTGGGCGGAGGAAGGAGGAAAAAGACAATCTGAGATGAAGTTAGAGTCAGTATGTAGACCTTGAATCTGGGGTTACAGTTAGTAAATGCTTTAATGTGCACCTATGCTGGTGGTAATTCCTCTTCCTTCTGTTGTTTCTCATAAAAAAAGGTTAAATCTGGAAGAACGAGGGCAAAGATACCAACATATATAATATTTACTGTGGATGCCACCAGAAGTCCCCACCCAGGTTAGTACCTGGGTGTCATACACAATAGTTATGCAGAGAGAGTTTTCAAATCAGAGCTCTCCATTGGTTTTCATGAATATTCAATTTTTTAAAATATTTATGTATGTATTTATTTATTTATAGAGCATGAGCTGGGGGAAGGGAAGAGGAAAAGGGAGAGAGAGAATCTCAAGCAGACTCCATGCTGAGCATGGAGCTCAGTGTGGGGCTCAACCTCAGGACCCTGGGACCATGACCTGAGCAGAAATCAAGATTTGAACACTTAACTGAATGAGCCACCGAGGCACCCCTCAGTTTAAAATACGACTAGAGGACAAGTTGGCTATGAATGTCACTGGGGATTTGAATGAAACAATATAACCAAAATTTAAAGAAAAAGAAGAGTCAATAAACCTTACCAAATTAGATGTCCTATCTTTCTCTTTCCCTCCCCTTCTCTCTCTTGCTTCTCTCCCTCCAACTCTTCTCTCTCTCTCTCTCTCTTACTCTCTGTTTCACCTGCCTCTGGTGAGAATTTAATATTGCCATGATGACATTCCAAACAAACAGTGACCTAAGGAATGAGTTTGTTGCCTACTCTAGTGGGCAGTACTAGTGATGAGTACAAGGAACCATCTATGGGTAGATAAACAGGTGTTAATCTCCACAGCGTAGTCTCATTCCGAATGTTCACTAACTCCGGCAACCATAAAAGTGTGTATCTTGAGGTAATAGTGCTAAGCACATAGAAGGGATTTAACAGGTGCTCACAAAACACTTCTTTTTGTTGTTATTGTTCCATTCTAGGAAATCCTTAATCAAATTACAGGTTTTGGAAGGACTTCATATGGAGGCTTTCTCTCTGTATAAGTGCTGACATAAACTTTAGGGATTGAAATATCTCTCAGCTTTCACATACCAATTATTTCATTTTAGATGACCTTTGTGATACTATGTAAAATTCGATGTGTCAACATCAGGTGTTGAGATCTCAAACACATTAAAATTCAGAAAGATTCTCAAACAAGCTGACAAATATTGCTCCTAAATACAAATTTCTAGTTTGGAAATACATATTTAAAGTATTAGACACACTTTTTGTCTCTCATTTCCATAAAAATGACCATAAAATATTTTGAGCTATATAAATGCAAATTTTTAAATGTGTAAATATTTTTATTTTCTCACATCTAAATGATTTGTTAATCTGGATTTTAGATACTTATGTGCATCATGTGTGTGTAAGTAGCATGTATATATATATGTCCATAATGATCATGAGTAGAGCTTTTTGTCCTAATTGCATTAAAAACATTTTCTCATTCACTGTTTCTTTTTTTTTTTTTTAAGATTTTATTTATTTATTTATCAGTGAGAGAGCACACAAGAAGAGGGAGTGGCAGGCAAAATAGGCAGAGGGAGAAGCAGGCTCTCTGCTGAGTGAGGAGCCTGATGCAGGACTCAATCTCATGACCCTGGGATCATGACCCAAGCCTAAAGCAGACGCTTAACCTACTGAGCCACCCAGGTGTTCCCCATCCACTGTTTCTAATGTAATTTAGAAATCGAATCTAATGTAATTTCTGGTGTTAAATCATTTTTTTCCTCTCTCTCTACATAAGGAATTTTCAGATTTTTGTTTATACTTGACATTATGACATTTTATTAGACTCTGTCTAGTTTTGTTTGTTTTTGTCCAATGATCCCTGACTCCTCTTGACCTTGTCCTTTTGTAGTCACCTCACCTCCCTGGACCTGGAGAATCACATCAGGTTGATGGACTACATGTAGAATACCACAAAAGTGATGGGATGGGATGTCGCTTCCAAGGTTAGGTTATAAAATGACTGCGGCTTCCTTCTCGGCATTTACCCTCTTTTGTTCTGTCTGGGAAAGCTGGCTGAAATGTTGTGGGGAGCCCATGTGAGCGAGCTTGGAAGTGGGTCCTTCTTTAATCAGGGCTTGAGGTGACCTGCAAACCTGGATGCACCTTGACTGCAAGACACCCAGCTAAGCCATACCGGGATTCTTGACCGAGAGAAACTGTGAAATAACAGAAAGTTGTTACTTCAAGCCACCATAATTGGTGACTCAGCAAAACAAATACACCTTTATAATCCAGTATCATTGAAATAATTTCAGAGAACATTTATGAAATAAATAAACATAGAGCAATTAATAAATGCCTTGTAAATGAGGATCCCTAAAGTTTTATCAGATTTATTCCTTCTTACTGTTTTTGCTCTATTTCCTTTCATTATTCATGGATTTATTTTGTACCGTAACATTATCTATTTGATGCTGCAATCAAATCATCTCTTGTTTTGGGGAAACTGAGTGGCTCTGTCAGTTAAGCCTCTGACTCTTGATTTCAGCTCAGATCATGATCTCAGGGTCAGGAGATCAAGCTCTGCGTCAGGCTCCCCACTGGGCATGGAACCTGTTTAAGATTCTCACTCTCTCCCTTCCCCGTAACCCCTCCCACCCACCACTGCTATGTGCACGTGCATGCACACGCTCTCTCTCTCTTAAAAAAAAAAAAAAAAGTTATCTCTTGTTTTGACAATCTTTTGCTTTTTTTTTTTTTTAAAGATTTTATTTATTAATTTGACAGAGATCACAAGTAGGTAGATAGGCAGGCAGAGAGAAAGGAAGAAGGAGGCTCCCTTCTGGGCAGAGAGCCCAATGTGGGGCTCGAACCCAGGACCCTGGGATCATGACCTGAGCCAAAGGCAGAGGCCTTAACCCACTGAGCCACCCAGGAGCCCCCAATCTTTTGCTTTTAATAAAACTTTCAACACAAGGCACTCCTCCTATGCTTTCTGAATCTGAATATAGTTACTTAAAATAAATAGCAATATAGTAATAAATTATCTTGTTCCATGCCAAGATAAATTTAAATTTTAAAAAATTGAAAAACGATTTTTAATGCCTCCTCTTCATCCAGCTCCTGCTTGAAAAATCCAGATCATGATCATAATAATTTTTTCTTCCTTTATAATCTGGAGAAAGAATCCTGCCCACTCCCTTTCAATCAGATAATAGAAACTTGGACTTGGGGATGTCTATCAAGCCTTTTATTTATTATTGTCTGTACTTTTTAGGTGGAGATGATGGATTAGTCCAAGAGATGTGAATATTGTGAGAATAGCCAGGCTTCTCTCTGAACTATGTTCCTTTCTGATCTCTACCTTCAAATACACTTCTTTGCCATACTAAATCCAATGAACAAACTTCTTTTTGTAAGGCCTGTAAAGCTAAATTTTCTCCTTAATATAACTGGCTCAACATACTATTTTATATACATGTTATCCAAGAAATAAATGAGAAATAACATATAGCATCAATAAGATACTACTGCTTTCTTTTTATTTCAGGAGTCGAGGCTATGAGAATGCCAAGTAAAACTTACAGATTTGATTAAAAAAAAAAAACTTGTCTCCTAATATTCTACATCTTAAATTACCTCTACCAAACACCCTTCTAACTTTTGACAAATTTTTTAGGATTACATGAGCCTGTGATTTTTCAAGGAAAAAAAGTCTTAAAGCCTCCACATCTTATGCTCTCTAATTATGAATCAAAAATAGGCAAATTACATATATATCTGCATATATATATGTATACACACACATATGTGTAACATAAGAAGAAGAAGAACAGAATGTCTAGATCATAGAGGTAACTAATAAATCTATATTCTAAATTCTTAACACTGGAATATGTATTTATAGTCAGATATTTATTTTCAATTGTCTTTTATTTCCATTTACCTGTCACAGTAAAAGTAAAAGAAAAATAATTTCCACAGCATGTTATTTGCCTTTTGGTATTTGATTAAGCACACGGCAAAGGGAGACAGGCAGAGCCCAGACTTCCCCAGAACAAAATTAGGTCTTGATAACAAATATCTAGAATACTGTTTAAAATAAAACTCACCCAACTGGCATTGACATTAAAACAAGAATCCACTCTAACCATTTTACACGTATTTTATGTAATTTTTCCTTTACTGGAATCTACTAACAAAATGTGTCTGGGGGGATTTTGTTTTTAAGGTATTGGGATACTATTGGCTCCCAAAGACAAAAAAAGCTACCAGTAAAGCAGGTAAGATTTGCTGAGAGATTCATATGTCTAAGACATATAAGGCATAGAAAAAAAATAGGAAACGATGCAAAAGTAAGGAAACAAACAAAACAAAACAAACCTTAGAAGGCATCGTTTCAGTCCTCAGAAACTGTGTAATGTATTTAAGACACATGTATACAAATGAATGAGAATGCAAGAAAATATGTTTAAGATATGTGTCACGAAGGTATATGTTATCATGATTCTCGATGCTAAAAGACTTTTTTCGTGTTTAGTCACGAGACAACTACCATGTATATTTTAGAAGTTATTAGTAGTAGCAGAAAACACCAGTCCGTTTCCAAGAGCGCAGGGTGGGAAGGAGAAGGGAATGTAAGTGGCAAGTCAGATGTTCTGAGATATAAAAGGAAGGTAGCTGAGGGAGATAATGTGATTCATTACACAGAGTTCTATTTGCATAACATATGTTAAATATAGAAAGGGGTGTTGTTTTGGTTTCAAATGGCAGACAGAGTATGTGCTACACATTTTGAAATAAGGAAGGAGAGATTTGTGAGGAATGTCTGGAACACTAAATTCTCTAGGGTAAAGAAGTTTGGAGAAGGAAACCCACAGAACAGGATGAACTTGAGAGGGAAAAGATGCTGAGGGAAGGCCCAGTATCAAAAGAGGGTACATGGGGTGCCTGGGTGGCTCAGTCATTAAGCGTCTTCCTTCAGCTCAGGTCATGATCCCAGCGTTCTGGGATCGAAACCTGCATGGGGCTCCCTGCTTAGCAGGAAGCCTGCTTCTCCCTCTCGCACTCCCTCTTCTTGTGTTCCCTCTTTACCTGTCTCTTTCTGTCAGATAAATAAATAAAATCTTAAAAAAAAAAAAGAAAAGAAAAAAAGAAAAGGGAGAGAGAGAAGGTCAGCTAAGCATCCACCTTGGTCACTGGCTACCCTACTCCCCACCCCCGACTTAGCTCCTATGGGTAGATGGTGGTGGCTGGATTTCTGCATGGTCGCTGTCAGTGATCACAGAAGCTTGGCTGAGAGAAATAGGTTTGCTGGTGAACCTGAAGAATAGAAAGTTCTTCCCACGAACAAAGAATTAGTCTCCCTACATCCCCACCCACAGCACTGTCCACGTGTCCAGCACATTAACTAAAAACTGAGAGGAACCCCAGTATCTGCAGCCCTTTTGAGTCCTTCTACAGAAAGTGTAGAGAGCAGAGGGAAGAGGGCTTAGCTAACTGGAAGGGTCAAGGCACCGTCCAAAAACCACTCAACAGTTGGGGTGGGGGACATTTTCACCAGAAGAATGATGATTTGTAGAAGGTTAGTTTTATATATTCTATATACACACATACATACACATACGCATATATCTATATACATGTATGTGTGTACGTACTTGTGTGTGTATATATGGCTTTAAGTAAGATATATATAAGATAAGTTTTTGGCATAGTCTGTTTTCATCTGATCCAAATGGAGCTGTTCTTGTTTTCCTCTGATTTCCATTGCATGGAAATCCCCTTCTCCACTTCTATTTTTTTTTTTTTGAAGATTTTATTTATTCATTTGACAGAGAGACAGAGAGAGAGGGTAGAGGCAGAGGGGAGGGAGAAGCAGACTCCCTGCTGAGCGTGGAGCCCAATGTGGGGCTCGATCCCAGGACCTGGAGATCACGACCTGAACCAAAAGTAGATGCTTAACAATCTGAGTCACCCAGGCACTCCCCTCCCCCACCTTCTCCACTTCTTCACATGATGTAATTGTATCTGATGATGTCTGGAATCTGGTCATAGTTTCAAATTCCAAATTTTGCTGATTCCTAGCTCTACATCTTGGACAAATTACTTAGCTATGACTCCATTTTTTTCCACTTATAGAATATACCTTTCTCATTCAGTAATTATGATGAGTAAATATGTGAATATATGTGGAATGTTTAGAAAGACAGAAAGGCAACATAAGGGATATATAAATGCTAGCTAATACTATTACAATGAGCAAGTTGTAAACTCCTTCTTTTTGTACCTCTTTCTGAATTTTCATGAATTTCTGATAGAGCGGAGTTCACATCACACATCACACATCTGCCACAAAACTGTAGGGTATATTATGAAGAAAAAGAAGTGGTCTACCTTCAAAGCTATATTTGCCTTTTGAGTTTCCCTGGGTTTCCATGGAACCCGTAAATGCTATTTGAAAGCTAGAAGGGTGGACGACATTCCA
Source organism: Lontra canadensis (assembly GCF_010015895.1). NCBI lineage: Eukaryota > Metazoa > Chordata > Mammalia > Carnivora > Mustelidae > Lontra > Lontra canadensis. The sequence goes on along the minus strand of NW_022631035.1, from coordinate 9,584,200 downwards.
AAAGACAAGAAATGTTCTTTTTACTTACAGATAAATGGAAAAGTATTAACCATGTATTTGTTAGCTAAATTGGGATAAGGACTTTGTAAGAACAGTAAAAGGTTTGCAACTAATTAGGCTCATTTAAAACCCATTACTTAGCTTTTAACTGGGCATAAAGAGAAGAGAGAATGAGACTTCATTGTTTTCTAATTAAGATGAAATTTTGAAATCGGCGGTGCCAGAAAACTGGATCTCCTAGAATGTTCTCATTACTTTAAAATCAGTTTGTTTGTTTGTTTGTTTGTTTGTTTTTTAAAAGCCAGGTGTTAAGTAGTATGGTAAAATCAATTTGATATTTGTCTTGACTAAGAAAAAAAACATTTTATTTATTATTGTAAAAGCGAACTGAAATCATTAAGTGGCATTTTGGAATGAGTGAACTTTTATTGGTTAGACCCCCAGTGAATAAAGAATGATGGAGACCTCACTCAGCTGCTGGATTTTGTAGGGAAAAAAAGAAAGAAAAGAATATGAAGTGTCCTACTAATGTCATGTGCCATCAGTTTCTTCTGCATTAATTTAAGAATACTTGGCTTTCTTGTGCTCCATAAGATCTGTATTGCAGATAATTCAAACTACATATTCATACACTTGTACTTGTCTTTGATTAATATTTGTCACCAGGAAAAATCTGTTGAACAATGTCTCAGTCTTTCTCTCTCTCACACACACACACTCACATGTTTCAGAAAATTACTCAGTCCTTTTAAGATTTTGCCAAATCCTCTTAACTCTTCCCATTTATTAAGGGACTATTAATTTCATGTATTCCAAACTAAATAGGCTTTTATTTGACATCTTTAGGCTGCATTTATGGGAAAAGGGCACAAAGAAGGAAAGTTACCATGTCGTTGCTCACTGTCAGGTAACATTTTTATAATCATTCATGTGATTCCTTTTATATGCATCTATTCTTGAGCTGATTTGAGTCAGGTGAATCTGAGTCACATCTGTTAATGTCAGAATGAGGGTTAAGCCCATGAATTCTACTTCATTACACACTGAGTCTGTGATATATAGGTAAAACTCACTTTTTCTAGCTCCTTTTGTAGTAAATCCTTAGGATCGAATTACAACATACAAAATTAAAATGCACAGATTTTAAATCACAGCTTGTACACAGAATTGTACAAAGTGAACAGACTGTGTAAACATCAAAACCAACATAACATAGCCATTATCAATACCCCAGCATCCTCCCTCAGGCCCCCTCCCTCACCAAGAGAAAGTAACCATTATTTTTTTTTAAGATTTTATTTATTTATTTGACAGACAGAGATCAGAAGTAGGCAGAGAGGCAGGCAGAGAGAGAGAGAGAGGAGGAAGCAGGCTCCCTGCTGAGCAGAGAGCCCGATGCGGGGCTCGATCCCAGGACTCCAGAATCATGACCTGAGCCGAAGGCAGAGGCTTTAACCCACTGAGCCACCCAGGCGCCCCAGTAACCATTATTTTGACTTCAGTCTTGGGAGATTAGTTTGTTCCGTTTTTGAACTTTATATAAATGGAATCAAACTATCTATATCTATATCTATATCTATATCTATATCTATATCTATATATAAAACTATATATGTGGTGTTTGGTTTCTCTAATTTAGCTTTATATTCCTGAGATTAGTTCATGTTGCTGTGTATAGAATTAGTTCATAATTCTCCATCTCCTTTTAACAGTGTATCCATTTTGTACTAGATGAACATTTGTGTGTTTCTAGTTTGGGGGCTGTTATAAATAATGTTGCTACAAATATTTTTATACATCTTTTTGTGGCATATATGGTATATACATACATATATGGGGTTGCTTGGTCTTTAGAGTAGGAACGTGCTCACATTAATTAACTGCTATCAAATGATTTTCCCACGTGGCTCTATTGCTTGACAATCTCACCAGCAGTACTTGAAAATGACAGCTGGGCTTCAATCTTAGCAACAATGTGTGTTGTCAGCTTTTGTTTTAGTTCACCAATTATGGGGGAGCTGTAATTTAATTTCTATTTTTCTGATAACTAATAACGTGAGTATTCATGTACTCATTAGTGTTTTTTATGTGTCCCCTCCTTTTTTTGCAAAGTACTTTCTCAATATCTTAGCTCTTTCTAAAAAAAAAAAATTGAGTCGTTATTTTTGAAATGATTTGTAGAAAGTCTTTCTATATTATCATATATTAGACATTCATATATTAAGCATATTCATATATTAAACATATATAAATAAAAATATATTATTTATATATTTAGATATGTACTTCCTCAATCTCTGGCTTGCATTTTACTTTTAATATTTTTTTTAATTAAAAGAAACACAATATTTTAAAAGATTTTATTCATTTGAGAGTGAGACAGAGAGAGGTCAAGCAGGGGGAGAGACAGAGGGAGAGGGAGAAGCAAACTCCCCACTGAGCTGGGAGCCCAACATGGGGTTCGATTCCACGACCTGGAGATCATGACCTGAACCAAAAGCAGACACTTAACCATCTGAGCCACCCAAGTACCCTCAGAAGAATTTAATTTTAATAGACTTTAATTTCACAATCTTTTCCTTTATGGTTGATGCTTTTCCTATCTTATTTATGAAATATTTGCACAACTCCGAGATTATAAAGATAATCAATGCTATCCTCTAGAAGTATTTTTGAAGCTTTTTTGGAACTGCAAGATGTAGAGGACTCAGTGTTCATTGTTCTATGTGAATTAGGACATAAATTGATCCAGTGCAGTTTATTGGAAAGATCATTTTGCCCCCCACCCCCCACTACTTAGCAGCACCTTGCTGCAAATCAGTTGGCCATTTGTGGGTATGTTTTTGGATTCTCCATTCTGTTCCACTGGTCTACTTTCCCTTTCCTTGTACTAATACTACACTGTATTAACTCTTTATATGTCTTGGTATCTTATGAAATGAGTTATTCAACTCTGTTCTACAAAGTTCCTGGCCCATTGAATTTCTTCATGAGTTTTTAGAACAGCTTGTCAGTTTCTCTACAGACATGCAAATAAAACCCTGCCAGGACTATGATTGGGATTTTATTAAATCTGTAGGTCACTAAGAAGTAAAGTACATCTTTACAATATTTAAGTTCCCAATATAGGAATACGTCATCCTTTATTTCTTTGGGTCTCCTGTAATTTCTCTGAGGTTTGTAGTTTTCTGTGTAGAGCTCTTTTGCAACTGTCAGGAGAGTTTTTCAAGTTCTTTGTTGATCTTTTTAAAATATTTATTTATTTATTTTAGAAAGAGAGTGAGAACCCAGTGGGAAGGGGTAGCGAGAGAGAGAGAGAGCTTCAAGTAGGCTCCATACTGGCTGAGCTTGAAGCCCAAAGCGGGCTCGACCTCAGGACCCTGAGATCACGACCTGAGCGAAAACTCACTTACCCTTAACTAATTAACTAACAAAACTAACTAACTTCCCCCTAACTAACTGTGTCACCCAGGTGCCTCTCAAGTTCTTTGATGATTTTTAATCTATTATAAACACTGTTGGGTTTTTTTGTTTTGTTTTGTTTTTGTATTTCATTTTTTAACTATTGGTACTGTATGGGAATACAGTTAGTTTATGTTGAATTTTGGTTCCCAGAAGTTTCTAAATTCATGTGTTAATCTGAATAATTTACCTGCAGGATAGTTTGAACTTCCTGTCTCCTGAAAATAAGGACTTATTTTTGCTCTCCTGTTCTTATATGTTTATGTATATACATATGCGCGCACACACACACACACACACACACACACACACACATACATATATTGCTTTACTGTGCTTTCAAAGACTTTTAAAATAATATTGAACAGATGTGGTGGAAAAGGACATCCTTGTCTGGTTTTTGATCTCAGGAGGTGAATTTCTAAAAACGTGGTAGTCAGCATGATGTATGCTCACAGACTTCTGTAGATAACCTTCATCAAACTAAGAAATACAAACAAAACCAAGCAAACAAAACATGGACTTCTGTTTGTTTCTAAGAGGGTCAACACTCCCAGTGAATAAAATAAGAACAACTGAGTAAATGGCAAAAGTCATATTTCTAGAAGAATCAGAGAACAGGAGAAGCAATGAGGAAGACTGGGACTAAAATTTCAGAGGGAATAATGCTTTCCAGAGATGACTGAGGGTCTGTGTCTGCCTCTGGCAAGCTACATTTGACATTCAGAAAAGGTAAGAGTTGAGAGTCCTGGGGTGGCCCAGGCAGACTTTGTTTGAGGAATAAGAAGTCAGAAGAACTGTTTGTGATTATGTGGGACTAGAGTGAAAAAACAAGACCCTTCTGGGGCCTAAAACTCAGAGTTGGTCTTCCCCTCAAGATACTGCTCACACTCTGAAGCTTCCTGAGGCAGGAGGCTAATGAACGAAACCCCAAAATTCTGAAAACACAGTAAAAAGCCTTACTATTTCTTAGTGTTGAAGGTACAAGGAAACCTTCCCCCAAACTCTCAGTTAAAAACCCCAAGGGGCCATGTCTTAGGGAGTAAAGGTGAACCAGGGAGAGGGATTGCAATCAGCCTTGCTACACTCAGCCTCTCATTGGGTGAAAGTGATGGGTTTTCCCATCTATGGGGAATGCCTCCACTTTTGATAATAAATGAACAACGTATAGCTGGAAATCCTTAGGTTTGTGCAACAGGAGCATATGGCCATCAAAGATCAAGAAAAAGGATTTTAAGATACCCGTGATTAATCTGTTGGAGAGAATAGAGAAAAGCAAGAGAAAAAAAAATGGAGAACTTCCACAGAAAATTTGAATCTATAAATTAAGTTAGAGCAGCATTCTAAAACCAAAAATAAGACATATGAGATGCAGAACACAAAAGATAGGCTAATGAGTGGTCAGAGAAGATGACAGGATTTCTGAACTGGAGATAAGATCTGTATGAAATACACATGTTATAACAGAGAAGAACTGGAAGAAAAAATCATCAATGCACTGAGCAGATGGGGGACGTAATAGAATTATATTCTTCTTAAGGCTCAATGACCACATAATTTGACATTTTAAATGATGCCATTGTTCAGGTAACATTTAAAAGGCTATTATCTGAAATATTTCAATAATTATTTGAAATGCGAGGTAAATCTAAGTTGAATGTCTTCCAAATTTATAATCAGAAAAAGTTTAAGCTGAACAGGATCTCAAGGATGATTCCTCTCAAGCTCCTTCATTTTATTTATGGGTTCTGAAGGGATTAAAAGACTTACCCCGAGTGGCTTTCTAGCAGGTAATGCTTCAATTTCCCATCATATTCTATTCCTGGACACACCCTCAAAGGGTTTGCTAACCAATATGACCCAATTAGTTGTGGGGAAAAAGGTGAATACTTTCTTTTATATTCTGTAAGAGTATTCAGCTGCACACTAAAATAAGAAAAAGAATACTTTGGAAAACAATTTTCTGGTTGGTCTGGTTTATCTAAATGGATGGAAAATAAAAATGAAACTAAGGATGCAAATTTTATAATATTATTAGTGGGCTGTTGGAATCTGCAACTTTGCTCTTGTTCTGTTAGATATCTACTGTATTATCAAATTTCCTCATCCTATTGTATTTCCCATCTCCTTTCTCATCCTGTCTGTGTGTTAAGTCACAGTCTTAGACACCGAAGCCCTTGTCTGATATTGTATTGTCCCTTGCACCCCTTCCTAAAGGCAGAATGCACATCCTGGTTCCATCCTATACAAGCCAGTCAATGTGAGTAAATGACCTAATCTCTCAGAGCCCCCGTTTCTTCATGTGTGAACGAAGAATAATAAATAACGCCTACCTAATTAGATTCCACCTGACTTGTATGATTCTGTGTTTCTCAAATGTTGTACCACATGGGGTCACAAAAAATACCATTTGTGCATAAGTAAATAGTTCCTACCTCGGGCAGGTGTTGAAGGCAGTTAAATCTGACAAAATTGTAGAAGTAAACCACTTAGAGCAGAGAACAGCAAATATATATAACCCGCGGTTCAAATCCAACCGTCTGCTATCTATTCTTGTAAGTAAAGTTTATTGGCACAGCCATATCCATGTGTTTACACATTAAACATGGCTGCTTGCCTACTACAAAGGCAGCTACAGTTGCAACTGAGTCCGTGTAATCCACTAAATAAAAAATATTTAACATTTGGACCTTTACAGAAACACTTTGCTGATCCTGACTTAGAACATTGCCCAGCATAAGGGTACATGTTGGTTTTGCTATAAATTAGCTCTTTTTCCAAACCAATCCCAAATATAGCATTTATTCTTCCTCTTCAATGCTTCCCCATACATTCAACTGCCATTCAGGAAATTCATTAGATACATACAAATGTTTATGGATTCCACATTAAAATAGCATTTTTGCAGAATGTCGAATTTGCTGGTACATTTCTTTTTCTGTGGGTGAAAACAAATTTCTGGTATATTATTTTGTAACTAGAGAGTTGTAATTTTGCACAGCTGGAACAAATAGATTTTACATTGGAGTTAATGATTGAAGGGTTTATTGAAAACTCTACAGGCTACTTTGAGCTCCTGGATGTAATGTGGATTTCTTTTTTTACCAGTATAAAAGGCATAAGCAATTGCTGTCTATGGCAAGAAAAAAAAAGAGAGAGAGAGAGAGAAGTACATTTCCTTCTTCTTGAAACTAATATTATTTATTTATACAGGAAGGATTAGTTAGAAGATGATGACTGGACAAAGCTCGTCTAACCAGAAAACTTCATAAATCCATAGTTTCTTCCTCATGCTGTTCCTGGAAGCAGCCTCTTAAAATTGTTCCCATGAAATGTTGGATCATAACCAGTATGAAACCATCAGAAAGGTTTATTGTTGTAATAGTTAACACCAATAATAAGTGCCAAAATGAGTCATTAGACATTTGTATTTACATGCTAAGGCAGCATGTCTTAGTTTTTATATCCAAACTCAAGGTTGTAATTACTATAGATGAGTAACCGTCTTATTCAGGAAGGACATTTTGTATATACTCAATAAATAATTGTTTACTGAACAGCAACTAAGTGATTTCTATTGCATAATAAGGAAATCTGTTTAGATGAGAAGAAATTTCATTAACTATAGAAATCTATAATGACTTTGATGTAATCAATATGTCAGCATAAAGAGAAGCATAAAAGTTACAGCAGATGTTTTATTGCTCTGTGATATGATAATACAGACTAAGAAGTAAGCAATAACAAAAAGCAGCTTTGAGAAATAATATATAGGAAAAATAAAAACTTGGCTATTAATTCAGAGTGGAGTGATGGGTGAAAGTAAGAAATCAAAGAATCCCTCATTCCCACTGTGTATGTGAAAATATATTTGACATTACCCAAATAAAGGACTGTTGATGTCTCGAGAATTATGGAGGTCTCCAGATAAATTCAGATTCAGTAGAGAAAAATAGGTCTGGTCTCAACTTTGGAATTTGGAAGGAGGATATTCACAGTGGACAAAATATGGAAATAACCTCAGGGGACCAGGGTAGTTAAGTCAGTAGAGCATCTGCCTTTGACTCAGGTCATGATCCCAGGGTCCTAGGATAGAGCCCCGCATCCGGCTCCCTGCTGAGTGGGGAGCCTGCTTCTCCCTCTTCCTCTGCCTGCTACTCTGCCTACTTGTGCTCGCTCTCTCTCTGTCAAATAAATAAATAAAATCTTTAAAAAAAGAAAAAAATAACCTAAGTGTCTGTTGATGGATGAATAGACAAAGAAAATGTGAAATACAACGGAATATTATTCAGCCATGAAAAAGGAGGAAATCCTTCCATTTGTGACAATAAGGACAAAACTGGGGGATATTACACCATGTGGAGTAAGCCAGACATAGAAAGACAAATGCTACAATGAGCCCACTCACACATGGACTCTAAAAAAGTCACCACTCAGAGAATAAGAAAGTAGAACAGTGGTTGCCAGGGACTAGGAGTGGGGGGAAAGGTAGAGATGTTGGTCAAAGGATACAGACTTTCAGTTATGAGATGACTATGCCCTGGAGAGCTGTAAAGCATGGAAACTAATAATGTTGTATTGTAAACTTACATTTGGTCAAGAGTGCATTTACTTGTTCTCACCACATACACACACACACACACATACACACACACACACTAACTTTGTGAGGTGCTGAATTTGTTAATTAGCTTGATTGTGTTAATAACCTCATAGTGTGTACATATATTGAACTGCCATACTGTACCTTAAATATATACTGTTTGTATTTGCCAATATATACCAACAGACTTAATGGCAGGGCGGGGAGGGGAGAGGCAAAGAATTTGGAAGGAGGAGATGAAAAGAGTAAAATGATAGTTATGGCCAGGTCACAATGACATAAAACACTGTGGTTGGGGGCGGGAACACCCCTGGGGGGGGTGGAATTTGAGGAGAAATTACCTACAACTACTGACATAACCACAGAGATGTGAGAAAAAACACTGTGTTGTTAGGGAAAAAAAAAAACCCAAAACAAAAAAACAAACCCACCCCTGGGGGATGGGAAATTTGAGGAGAAATTACCTACAACTACTGACATAATCACAAAGATGTGAGAAAATGATTCTGGGTCTGATGGTTAGGATGCCATTGACAACCTTATCCATCGCCATTTTGGTAAAATAAAAGGAGTGAAAACCTCAGTGTCAAACTACAGTTTGAACATATGAAAAGGAGATAGAGATGATTCAAGTAAATAAGGTGGAGAAATCGGGCTGTAAGATCAAAAGAATGCAGATTCCAGGCAGTCCCAGTATGAAAAGTAGCATTTTCTTTCTCAAGAAGAGGGCAAGCATATTTGCCTACATTAAGACAAAAACAGCACATATAAAAGAGAAAGCAAACAGAAAGGGGTTTGAAAGAGAGGGAGGAGAAGTTACAATAATCTGTTTCTTGTTTCTTCAATAATCTTTTTCTTGTTTCTCTTCTGACCTACTTCTCAGGGTTAAATCTCCTTACCTTGACCCCATGGTTCAACTCCTCAGTCTCCAAAACCAACATTCTCTTGACAGGGGACACCTACAGGACACAAAGAACACTTAGGAGTATAAAGAGCTCCTCGGCCCTCAATTACACACATATTCACTGCTTGTACCCACGGCTAAGAATGACAAATTAAAACAGATCAGTTTAGCTTGTTAGATCTTATGAAAAGTTTATGTAACCTAAGGAAGTCCAGGATGTCATGGGAATTGACTCTTTGAGCTCTTCAAGGACAACATTCCAGGATAGATTTTGATAAAGTTAAATCATGTCTTCCCAGTTATGCCCCCTTCGGTTCGCTTGCACAATAGTAATCCATTCTGTGGAATGGAGACTTACTGATATTGAAAGCTTCCCATTTTGGATGGTTCATCATTGAGGATTTCATCTGGGGAACTTATTTTAATTACTGGTGCCTTTTGATAAACACCAGATAAATTGGAAAACAAAACTAACAAACACAATGAAAAAATCAATTAAAAAAAAAAAAGGACAGTTCTGTATGGTTCTGATATCTTTGGGTCAAGGCTTTTTGTGTCAAAGACATCTGTGTCCACAACTGAACAAAGAACAAAATTACAGAAATCCTAACAATCCAGACTTACCCAAGGTTATTAACTGCATGGAAATACACTGCTGTCACAAAATTGAAATTGTGAAACCAGAAGAAAGCTGACCTGTGGTATGTGGGACAGAGTTACAAAATATCTATGAGGATCCAAGCAAAAGATTAAAGAAGACCAAGACAAGTAATATGTTTGTGAACTGCAAAACTCCATGTGTCTGGAGTCTGGGGAACTGGTTTGGATGTGTTTTGGGGTAATGTCCCCCATTTGTAGCTAAGCATAAGATCGTTATTCTCATGACAAATCACCACATTGCCTTCTTTTAACAACTGACTGAAAGCTCATAGATGTCTTTGAACCCTGATGAGAAAAGGCTTTGCAAACCAGGGGATATTAACTCCAGCTGGGGTGTCAGAAGTCTGGGGTGATAAGAAACAGTTGCTTAAATTAGGGAATTCCACTGTTATTGGTATCATCCCTTCTTCAAGACCACTTACGTTCTTGTTCTCCATTAGTATGTAGGACATCTTCTGACCAATTAGAAGGATCATAGATTTCTTACATTCACTCTCTTTTATTTTTTTTTCTTATCACATCCAAGCCATCTCAGAGCTTTCTGTGATGCTCAAACGGTAAGAAGTGGAAGCAACTCTTTCTGTATGTTCTTGCTTCTATCTGCTGAACAACTTCCCTACTCACTAGGAAGAGGGTGAAATTATAGTATAGTATAGTATAGTATAGTATAGTATAGTATAGTACAGTACAGGTTTACTGTTAATCACAGGCAAGGTTATAAACACGAGATTTAGAAGGAAAACCAAATTGGAGCTATTTGAATAGGGGCTACCTGGGCAGAGTACAAATTTAAGAAGCCTGGCAACTTCAAGAACAGGATTTGAGGACCTGGCTGGCATTTTAAAGAAGGTACATCCAAGCAGAACAAAAGCAAAGCCTTTAAATCAGAGGAGGTCTCAGAGCCATTCCACCATCCTTACTCACCATATGTATTTTAATAAAGGTGAGTTTAGAACTGTAATAAACTCCAAGTTTTATGCTTATTTAGTTAGTGAATGCAACCCCAAATTCATCTTGAAGATGAATATGGAATATTATTTGGCTTATATTTTGAAAGGACCCCAATGGCAGTTGCATTGAGAATAGACCTTTTGAGCTCCTGAGCAGATACAGGGAAATCTGTAGGGGGACCTTGGTCATGATCCAGGTGACAGATCATAGTGGTGAGACCAGGGTGGGAACAGCAAGGTGGTCAGAAGAGGTCACAGTCTGAAAATGTTTTGAAGGAGGAGTTCTCAAAGTGTTCTGACAAACTGCATGTGGGGGGTCATAAATGACCACCAGGTTTGTGACCTGTCCAACAGGTGTTGTTTGGTGGGGATATGGCTTGGGAAGGAAGTGAGGGCTCAGCTTTCAGCACATTTTGGAGGAGGGCATTGTGGAAATGCTGGTAAGCAAACTTTTTCATGGGAGAGTGTACTTTCCTGTTTGGGGTTTCAAGTTGAATTGTTTCATATCTGCTTTCTTGAAATTTTATCCACTTTTTCTGGTACCATGAAAATTATGTAGGACAGTTTCTCATATGTCTCCTCCAAGCCAAACATCTCCAACTTCTGCACCCGTTCCTCAGACAGTAAGTTATCCAGACCCTTATGATACTGGACCCTTTGGTATTGTATCAAAGTTCAGCTTGACAAATAGGAAGGATGACATGAGGATCTCCAGACAAGGTGTGACCAGAAGACAACAGGATCAATATCTTTTTTGCATCTTTCCCTTACTCCTCTTTAAGGCAAACTATGTGTGGGTTAGTTCTAGGAGCCCCCAAAATACTTGATTTTCATTAGTCAGCTGTCCATTGGAAGTTGGAGAGTTTAATATTAGAACTTAGCCACATAACATTGCTGAAACCTGACATAATCTATTCCATTTATTTATTTTTTTTCTTTTTAAAGATTTTATTTATTTGACAGAGATCACAAGTGGGCAGAGAGAGAGAGAGAGAGGAGGAAGCAGGCTCCCTGCAGAGCAGAGAGCCCGATGCGGGACTCGATCCCAGGACCCTGAGATCATGACCTGAGCTGAAGGCAGAGGCTTAAGCACTGAGCCACCCAGGTGCCCCAATTCCATTTATTTTTTTATTGATTTATGGTTACTACCTGTAAATAAATTATTTTTTATCAAAGCAAGTCTTGTTTATGCTTAAAATTGAAATATCGTTAATAGGCATAAAGCAAAAGCTAGTTGCTCTCCCTAACCCTACCCCCAAAACTGGTCACCAGCCAACCATTTCCACAGTTTAATTATCACTTTGTCATCTGCTTCAAAATATCCTGAGCAAAAGTAAGTATGGACTGCATCTTACATAGGTGAAGTCTTAGCCATCTTTCCCAACAATTCGATCTCCTTAAAACCATGCAGTGTTTCTGTTATTTCAACCACATAAACATTATCTACTACTGAGCCTTCGAAATTACAGTCATCTTTCATTTGCTGTGCATTGTCTTTTTCGTGGAGGTAATAACACATGTATTTCACTGATTTTCTCATTAAGTGCTCCCATCTCTTTCAATAATCCTGAAAATCATTTTTATATCCTGGCAGATAATGCTCCTGGCTCATCATTTTCCCCAAAGACCTCCATCTGGAGCCCTCTTGTCCTCCTCATGCAATTTGGGTTCGTTGTGGTCCAGACCTGCTGCCCCATTCTTGTCTGGTCTTCATCCCTGGATTCCCTTAGCCTCACTCCCGGCTACAATCTCCTATTTCCTGGTTCCCATTTTCTTCATTTCCCTTGATTTGTTTCTCTGTTTCAGGAAAGCATAGTTTCTAGCAATATTCTAAAAATGTACTGTACACCCCAGCACCATTTTTGAGGGTTTGCATGTTTGAACCTTTTTTTTTTTTTTTTTTAACCCAGACGACAGTAAGTTTGGTTGGATATAAAATTCTGGGATGGACATTATTCCCCCTCATAATTTTCAAGGCATTTATCTTTTGTCTTCTGAAAATGTTGATATTACTGTTGAAAGTTCCAAAGTTATTATTCCTTTAGGTCTTGTGTATGTGATCTACACTTTCAAAAAAATAGATATTTATTTGACAGAGAAAGAGAGATCAGAAGCAGGCAGAGAGGCAGGCAGAGAGAGAGGGGGAAGCAGGGTCCCTGCTGAGCAAAAAGCCCCATGTGCGGCTTGATCCCAGGACTCTGGGATCATGACCTGAGCTGAAGGCAGAGACTTTAACCCCCTGAGCCACCCGGGTGTCCCTGTGATCTACACTTTTGCTTCAATCATTAAGATCTTATATTTATATTGACAGTACTGATATTCTTTCTCTCACTTTAATCTAATTCCCTATTTCTTCTATCACAATGCCCCATCTTAGCTTTTTTTTTTTTTTTAATCTTCTGCTTCTCAGGTCATTCTCTGAAAATTTTTTTTTAAAGATTTAACTTATTTATTTGACAGAGAGAGGGAACACAACAGAGAAAGTGGGAGAGGGAGAAGCAGTTCCTATGGAGCAGGGAGCCTGATATGGGGCTTGATCCCAGGACTCTGGGATCATGACCTGAGTGGAAGGCAGACACTTAATGACTGAGACACCCAGGTGTCCCATTCTCTGAAATTTTTATTCCATTTTATTTTTGGAACTTTTAAATAAGGATAACATACATACAATAAAGTACATAGATCATAAGATTACAACTTGATGAGTTTTTAGAACTAAACATGCACATCAGGCAGACAACATTCAAGGAACAGAAGAGTATCAGTATCCAAAACACTACTCACCTGCTCTCTTTTGATTTCATATCTCCTATCCAACTAAGGTTCTGATTTCTAACAGCACAGATTAGTTTTGTTCCTTTTCTTTATTTGGTTCTTTCAATGGAAGTTGCATCTGGGGCACGGTGGCTCAGTCCATTAAGCATCTCTCTTCAGCTCAGTTCATGATTCCAGGGTCCTGGGGTGGAACCCCACATAGGGCTCCCTGTTCCACAGGGAATCTACTTCTCCCTCTTCCTCTGTCCCTCCACCTGATTTGTGCTCTCTCTCTCTCAAATAAATAAATAAATTTTTTAAGAAAGGGAATTGCCCAATACACATACTTTCATTTCTGCTTTGTTTTCATTTGCTAAACATTTTGGTTATGAGATTCAAAATGTGTGTGTATGCAGCTGTACATTGCTTATTGTTTATTCTACTGCAGATATGTGTGTGTGTGTGTGTGTGTGCGTGTGGGTACATGTGTAAGAGAGAAAAGCCATAGATTAAGAATATTGGGAAAGAGGTGTGGAAATTGGATCAGGTGGGGAGAAGCCCAATGGTATTGATACTATTGGTAATGTTCTGGTTATTAAATTGGCTGGTGGATTTGCAAGGGTCCACTGTATTATTTTGCTTTGCACAGAGTACCTGAGGTATCAAATAATACATCATTTAAGGGAAAATAGCATTGTGCTTGCTGTCTCTTGGTATTCCATTCCTTATTCCAAACTTTAGTGCCATTCATTGTTGAGATTGTCTGATAATAGCATATCCTTAAGTGAATCAGCAAAACTGGATCTCCTTCAACAGTTTTGAAAATTCCTGAGATGTTAGCCTCCTAGTCTTGAAGATGCATGTCCTAATCTATCCTGCACTTTGTGGAAACTTTTTTTTTTTTTTTTTTTTTTTTTTGGTTGGTAGGAATAGACTTGTCCCCACTGGTTAAATGCCTGACCCTTCTTCATTGTACCATAAATAATGGAAGGTTGTATCTTCACACTGTCCAGAAAAACAGGCTAATTTATACACTACATTTACTTTCTTCCATGTGGTTGGATACTTTGTAATGTCCTTGGCATGAAAACACTCCCTTTTCTCCTGTCAGATTAAACAAGGCAACATGTACATGGTTCCATAGCTGTTAGTGGAGATCTTGCTAGAGGATAAATAAACTTCAAAGGCAGAGCAGTACCACAGATTTGCAAGTCCTGGGAAACTTTGGATCAAATCAGTCTTGAAGGCGAGTCCATCTTTAGATTTTTTTCAGGTGTTAGTAGAGCTTCCCTCTATTCTGAAAGCTAGTTTGGGTTAGGAATACTAACCTATGCCATTTAAATGACTCTAACACGGTATCTAAAAACAATATTCTCTGACAAGCAAAGGTATAAAAAATATTTCTCAAGGAATCTCACTTCCTTTAGCAAGAGAACTAGCTTCAACTTGCAGGAAGTTAATTGAAAATCCCTACAGAAATGAACTGAAGTGAATGCCCTTCAGGACATCAAAGCATTTCTCAATTCCTTAGGTCTTTTGATCAACTCACAGTCCATCTGGCTCCCTCTGGTATTTTTTTTATTAATAAGTTCTGAAGCTTAATAGTTATTTCTTTGGCTTATCATATATTTTTCCATCCCAGTTAATTATTCTCACTCACATTAGTCATTTTGTTCCCATTCCGGATATGTGTTGACTTTCTAATAAGAAGGTTTTATTTCTCAAATATTTTCCTTCTTCACTTTCAAAATGAAGACAGCAAAATCTAATATATCATTTCAATGCATTTAAATTACAATGGATTATAATGCAGAAGTGGCTGCAATCGTGACTGAAAGTAATTTTGAAAGCTCGAAGCGAATCCTTATTTCCCTTAAAAACTGGTTGGATATGCCTCACGAGCTTCCCCCTTACCCTTTCTAAATGTTTGCCTTGGATATAAATCTGTTTTTATATCTCAGTTAATTTACATGCAAATTCCATTTCCACTCCAATCCAAACTTCTGCCATTTTCCCGTCCACACCCGACGTATGCTACCACAGATGGCTTCGGATTTTCAAGCTTAAGTTTTTGTCCCCAAGAGCAGCATAAGCATTTTCGTGCTTGAGCAGATAGAGTTCCAGTTTAAAATTTCTCTCTCTCTCTCCGTTTTCTCATTTACGCATTTCCTATATTCCTTTTATCTCATTTTCCCACACACATCTTGAGAAGAAATAAAGTAACCCTACTGATTCAGCTTTAAGTGCTGTATTTGCCAATAAGACTCTGAAAACAAAATACTCTTAAACTGCAGGATATTTTATAATCATAAATTTGCTCATTCCCATCGTCCCCAAGGGAATAAAGTACATATTATTATTCCATTAAGGAAATGAAAACTCTCTGAGCCAAACAATTCTCTCCTTAGCTCCCTCCACCCATTGTCATGTTCTAAAACTTTCTTTGCATAAGTGATTTTCAAACCTTATTAGCCTTAAGCCTGTGCCTTGCAGAAGCTTCTTATGGCTCACTCCCTGTAGCGTCTAAGAGATAAACCAAGTCAGTAGGACTCTAGCTCCATGGCCTTCCTGGAAACAAAGTAGCTCAGACTTTGAGTTGTACCTTGTAGTTCTGTCTGACATTGTACTTGGGAAAGAAGGACCCAGTGTTGAAAATGGCTGGAAGTAACTGTTCTGTTAAAAGTTTCCCATGAATACTCTAGGTTTTTCCTAGAAAACTGTCCAAATCAACAGAAAACAAAACAACAATAACAAATAAAAACAGTCAACACCAAATTTATTCTAACATGCAAACACTTTCAAGTGAATGTGAGGTAGAAGAGACAACTCCTTGGATGCTCTGACTTTTTATACTTTTATGAGCTTATAAATAAATTATGTTTTATGAACATTAGAATACAAAATAAACCCACACCATAGAACCGAACTCACTGCTGCCCTGAACTCTGTCTATAATCTCACATTATATATCCAAATTGAGGCTGAGTCTATCTGTGCAAAAGCACAGGAGGAAATCAGAAAATCATCTAAGAAATGTTTTTAAAAATCTCATTTATTTAAAAAACTCTCTCTTTGTGAAAATGGCGCAGTGCCCTTCATCCAGCTTCCCCTAATATTGATAACGTAAATACTACAGTGATCAACACCAAGAACTTAACACTGACACAATATCCTTCCCAGGATTTATTCAAGTTTCATTGATTTCCTACAGATATCCTGTTTATTTTCCAGGATCCACTCCAGAATCCCATGCCACAGTTAGTTATCATGGCTCTTTGGTCTTCGGTAAACTGTGACAGCTAGATCCTCAAGCTTCCTTGTTTTTCAGAATCTTGACATGGTCTGTGAGGACCAGCCCATTATTTACATAAAATTTTCTCAGTTTGGGTTTGCCTGATACTTTTTTTTTTTTTTTTTGATGTTTAGGTTAAGGTTGTGCATTTTTGGCAAGACTACCACAGAAAGGGCATTGTGCCTTTTCTCTGTGTATTGCAACAAGGGTATAGGGTGTCCATGAGGCTTCACTGGGACTTATTTGGTTAAGATGGTACCGGCTATGTTCCTCCAGTCAAGTTACTATCTTTCTCTTCATTGTAAACAACACCTTGGGAGATATACCTGGAGACTATACATATATCCTGTTTCACTTCAAACTTTCACCAGGTGATGGGAGCTTCCGTCATGATTCTTTTATGTATTTACACAAATATTTTATAGTATAATGATTTTGTATTTTCCTCATTGCTGAATATTTTTATGTGAGTCAGTGTTGAATCTACCAAATGTTTTCTCTGCATTAATTCCTATATTTGTGTGTTTCTTTTTGCATTTTAACATGGAAAATTACATTGATGTTTAAGTCCACAGATGGTTCTGATCTAATGAAGCATGACTTTTTCTTAGAGAAATGCCCAATGCAAATGACTCTTATGATCTGATGTTACTATTTTGAATGATCTTTTAAAAGATTTATTTATTCATTTGAGAGAAAGGGAGCAAGCCGGGAAGAGCAGAGAGAGAGGGAGAGAAAAACTCAGGCAGACTCCCTGCTGAGTATGGAGCCCGATTCAATCCCACAACCCCATGATTATGATCTGAGCCAAAACCAAGAGTCTGTGCCACCCAAGTGTCCCTATGTTGGACAATTTTTAAAATTAGAGGCCCAGAGCAGTATTTTCCAAAGTGTGTTATAAAGACCACTAACTCCAGGCTCCTGGGTGTCTCAGTGGTTAAACGTATGCCTTGGGCTCAGGTCATGATCCCGCATGGGCTCCCTGCTCGGTGGGAAGCCTGCTTCTATTCCCTCTAATGCTGTCTCTCTCCCTCTGTCAAATAAATGAATAAAATCTTTAAAGACCACTAAGTCTACAGAATGATCAAACACACTTCCATGATCAAAGAAGTTTGGGAGGGGAACCTGGGTGGCTCAGTTGGTAAAGTGACGGCCTTTGCCTCAGGTTATGATCCCAGAGTCACCGGATCTAGTCCCACATCAGGCTCCCAGCTCCGTGGGGAGTCTGCTTCTCCCTCTGATCTTCTCCCTCTCATGCTCTCTCTCTAATAAAAAAAAGAAGTTTGGGAAACACCACATACTGTATTTGATTCTCTATCACAATATATGTTAGCAGATTAAGGATTCTTATAAATCCCCCAAAATACATTTATTCATCTTCTCAAGTCAAGTATTTCCCAAATTTATTGGACCATGGAGACTCTTCCTCACCAAATCCTCCTTAACAGCTTAGGAAACCATTAACATACTTAGGAAAATTTTTGCCTTTTATAAATGAGCATTTTTAGAAATACTTATCAAGTTAAGGGTATGTTATTTTGTGACAATAAAGATTTACTGAATTTATGCTTTGTTTTACACTTTAAATAAAAATATTATTTTTTATTTCTTATCCTAATGAAGAAAGTAAAAATATCCCTGTGAGACAAAAATAAAAACATGATCAACTGTTCATATCTAAGTAACAATCAAATTTCAAAGTAGACACATTTGTTTCCTTTTACTGTCATGGATGTATATGTGTATATATACATATATATTTTTTTTCAGGAACAAATGTTTTATTTCTGACTTTTTCAGCATAAGTTAAAGTGAGAAACAGCATCTCACTGCAGGAGAAAAAGAGACAAGTCATGACAGTAAAGTAGAGTTTTAAAATTGCAATTGGCAATTTTGATATGTGCAAAAAAAGCTTGATAATGAACACAATATACCAAAACTTCATTTACTTGAAGTATAATAATTCTAAATTCTGAATAGTTTAATATGCTAAAGGAATCTGGTGAATCTAACTTTTGTACTATCTGTGAGAAAAATAAAAGAATATGTAAAGCAAATTAAAATCATGGAAGCCACAGAAGTTCAGTGAATGCTGTATTTTTCCTCCGCTCTTTTGTGAGTACTTAATATCCTAATTAAAAATCTCTCTTATCTGCTTGCAGAAGCATTTACCAACTCTGCCTAACATTGAGTGAGTAACCTTCCTCCACCCCAGTCTGTATGCATGAACTAGAAGATGATTTGCAGAGAGATGCTTTTAAAATTGCTTCTTTATTAACTACAAGGACACAATATGTCTTTCATTTCTTTAAAATACTTCCTCACTCAAGAGTTCTTTCTGAGCCTTAGAATTCTTCCTCACCTCTTTTCTGAGGTCAGGGAAAATGTGAAAGGTATTTCTGAGAGCTCTAGCAATAAAAAGGTTGTATGACGAAGCAAATCTTTTATTTGTAAAGGTTTTTGTTTCCCTTACATGATAATGGCAGAACAAGATGGAGACTCGCATTTATGAAGTACCTAATGTGTATTAGCACTCTGTTAGGAACTTCATATACCTTTTAAGCCCTGCAACAAACCTGGACATGTCTCCATTTTGCAGATGAGCAAAAGCTTAGACAGGTCACTGAGCCAATAAGTGGTAGGCTTGGACATGTACTCAAGCTTGTCTTGTTCTAAACACTATGTATTTTTCCACCCTATCACATGCCTTAGTGTGTGCAAATTTCTTTTTCTTTTAAAGCACACTTTAAGATCTCCAGGATTACAACTCTTCAAAGAATACTTGAAATATTCTTCACTTTTTTACAGAGCAGAAAAATGAGGTCCACTGGAATACAAGGCTGTCTCTCTTGTTTTGTAAGCTCCCTCCCCACTATATCCCATACAATACACTTTCCTAGAAGTCAAATCCTTTGGAGCCTGATTGATCATTGTAAGATGATCTTCCTATCAGCCCCTGGAACTCCTCTGACTCACAACATGAAAGCTTCATGCTATCTTTTGAAGAAATTCATTGTCATCATGGGAGCCATTGATACCACAAGAAAAAGAGGCTAAGAGCTTCAGCCTGAGTTCTTCTTGTTCATGGTTACTTATAGCTTATGGAAACTAAATCCAATATATTGCAGGATGCTTGACGTAAAAATAGGGCCAAAACAATTAAAAAACCACAAAAAATAAGCTGGTGCAAGGCACCCAAAATGAGTTAATTACCACACTTGATAACCTAACCAGATCTGCAATAGCCATTTGGGCAGTAAAAAAATAAAAGGCAACAAAAACAATAACAAAAACAAAAAACAAAAAAACCCTCAGCCTTTTTGTTTCCTTAACTTCTGCAGTCAGCATGTTTATGCATTATCTTATTGTGATCCCATTTTATAGTTCAGTCTTCCTGAGCCTGCAAAATGTTATGATAAATTTAGATGTTTATTCTTCTTTTGCTGGGATAGCCTGACAAATATTTCTTGAATCATTAAAAAAACAACAAACCAACAACTGAGAACAATACTTTATTGTACTTTGTCTTTTTTGTTAGGAAAGGAATATAAAGTACTCTGTTTTGTAATGAATAGATGAATGATAATGTTACTCCTCAATGGGATACTGTTTCAAAATCTATTTTATCTCTGTGACCGGGATTTCATTTGTGCTTCAATCAGCTGGTTGATTAGCACTAGGTGCCAGGGCAAGAACCAGGCTTGCCTAAGAGCAGTTTGGAACTATTCCGTATTACTCAGCATAAATAAAGAATATACAAATTGACCTAAAGCAAGTCATTTTCTACCTCTTTGAAAATATCCAGAGGAAAAAAATTTCTCCATACATTCAAATGTTCAGCGTTGTAAAGTCCAGATTATATTGAAAAAGTCTCATTTAGGATATGTTTGTAAATGAGTGCTTATGTTTTAGCAAAAACAGCTAACACCAAACATAAGTTTTACTGGGGGTATTTTTGAATCATATTTTTCATTTAATCCTCTTGTCAACCATACGAGTAAGTGTTACTGCTATTAAGATACTTTTGAATGGGAAAACAAAACATAGACAGGTTAAAATGACTTACCCAGATCCCTTGACAGAGGTAAGGATGAGTGTGGGATTAGAAATCAGTAAGTGTGCTGTTAGAACCCACACATTTAGCAATTAAGATGTGTTGGTTATTTCCAATGTTGCTCCTTGCTCTCTTTTGGCCAAATCCAGTTATCTGGAATACTGCTTTTCTTTTACAAAAGTGTTGGTGTGATTAGGCAAGAACCTTTTCTTTCTAAATAGGATTGAGCACAAAAGAAGAGACTACAGGACTGTTTATCAAGGGAACTTCTTGTTCTCTGAACATTGGTGGTGGAGTGTCCCTTTAAAAACAAGAAGAAACAACACGACCGGGCAAGAATCTTCTTGCTGTCAGAGAGTTCCCTTTCCTGGCATCAGGGCCAGCAACATCTGGCAATTTAAACCTTGTGCTCTCCTAGTAGGCAGCTGTGAACAAACTGAAATATATTTTATCACATTTTTCCCTATGAGAAGCTCAAATAATTCAAGTTACAAATAATTAATGTGAGAAGTACTCTCTAGTACAAAGGAGAGCTTCTAGATATGAAGATGGGTCATTTTCTAAGAGCTGAGACAAAGACACTAAAAAGAAAGGAAATCCTTGATAGATGTATATAAATTTTAATCTATTGATAAATGATTATCCATCTATCTATAGGTCAAGGACTTTTTTTTTTTTACTTTTAGTGTCCCTGTTCTTAGTATCTATCTATACTTATTTCATAAATATATATTTTCTTTTATATATCTATATCATATATACATCAAGTAGATATATGGTTATCATGTATTAACCAAGACAACTGTAAGGGGTTTTTGATTAATTTTCTTTTCTTCAATAAATGCATTGTAGACAAAAGCAGTGAGTGTTTTCATTACTTGTTTGGACTCTTTTTATTATGCTTCTTTGGACTGTTTGGAAACTCATTAGCTGTGGACATTCAAAAACTCTTGAGAAATTTTAAAATAGAATATTGCTGAATCTTTCTTGCCCTCTCTAAATGTTCCTTAGAAACCCAACCTCCATGTAATTAAACTAGAGAAATCTAGAGCCTTAGGGGGAAAAAAAAAACATGCATAGGATGAACCAGATATTTTACAGGGCAATCCCATCATATCGTTTCTGTTTTCTTGAAACTTCCTTTTTAAGGAGGTTCTATAAGCCCTCACTGATGGGGACTATAATTCTAACTTTCCTGCCAGTTCTCAGACAGCAGGAAAACTTAGCAACTATACTAATTTTACCAGGGAGGGGGGAATGGTTATTGGCTCTTCTCTCCAACTACTTAAATGATTCTTCTGTGGTAAGAGTAAAGAAAAATCCTTAACTCCAAGTTCTTGGTGGTTTCTAGTTAACTGACTTCTAATGAGGTATCTGGCACCAGCAGCTCCATGAAGCTGAAAATGTGTCTCCTCTTTTTTTGGATTTAGGTCAATCTTGCATTGAGTTTGAACACTTTAGCCCAGCTCATCCAATGCATGAAGGTGAACATATACCATAAAAAAGCTCTTTAAAATGTCTATCAGTGCCAGAAATATCATGTATCATGCATCATTGCTTATAAACATAAAAAATAATAATTACTAACATATGTAAATGCTTAACCAAGTACCTTGTTTTCCCACCTCCACCATGGAAATTATTTGGGGACAAATTCTTGCCATTTCATGACCATTCCCTTGCTGTGGAGAGCTAGGAGCATGGAAAGACATTTGCCGTAAGACTGCACTCCCAGATGATCTCTCTCACACGTATCTTTTCTTCTGCTTTTCTCTCTTTTTCTTCTCCTTTCCCTTTATCATTCTCTTTTTGGGTTAACCTTACCTGAAAAGGGCAAAGGAGTCTGAGATTTCTACTCATTTTGTTTGTTACCAAATAATTACCTAATTAATTGAAATAAAGAGACTGATTTCGTTAAGCACAGAAAATAAAGTATGCATTGGAGCCAGGAACAATAACAAAAAATCAGCAAGGTGGTGAAAGTTGAGGCTACAGAGTATTGGCATGTTCCCTTGTTAATGATATAAACATGGTTAGCCTGTTCTTATGAAGACTCAGTATTCTCATCTACATATTGGGATTCACGTTGGTTGTGTGAGAATTTGACAGGCTTAATACATAGCACCCCTCTACCCTACCCAAGTTCTGAGAAAATTGAGAAAATATTACAAAGAAGCGACAGATGAAGTTCAAATGATAAAGCTTAAGTTATGAGGATGTAGCCCCATATCCGAGCTAAACAAAACTACTGCGTAAATCTCAGAGTGAAACAGAAAACCATCCTATACATGCCAGACTGCACCTGGCAGGAAAAGACCACCAGTGTCAGACCTAGAGCATGGAGGAACTTCACGTCCTGGGGGCAAGGAAAAAGAAATAATGAACGGGAAGAAGAGGAGCTTAAGTCAGGATGACCAATTTATTCTCCTCAGAGTTACTGGTTGGATAAATCATTTCATTTCTTCTGCCGGCATAGTGATTAAAGGTAACAAAGGGCCAGAAGTGTTCCTATTTAGGAACACTTCTGAAGCTGGAAAGAACCCTTCCCTCGTATTATTCCTCTGGGTTTCTGTGGTCTTAACCCGTTGCACTCGGACGTCAAGCACATTGTCAATGAGGGAAGCAGTCACCACCTCAGGAAAAGAGAGCAATTTTTAGGACAGTCTTATGTTCAGTTTCATGGACTCCTGCAATACCAAGATTTCCTGCGAGACCCACAAGTGGGGGCTCACATTTTGCTCCCAGGAAGCTCTGCAATGGGTCAAAAGGAATGTTGGATAAATGTACTCTCAGGGTAAAATTTTCCCCAAGGCTGAAAATTCACACCCTGTTTTATTTCCTTATTTCTGTCTTGAACTGTGTCCAGCCACGTAATCCAACAGAACATATCAGGACACTTGAAAAAGATCAAATGACAACCTATGATTCAATAATAAAATTCCCTCAAATAAGAGATTCCGGGAGGGAATGAATTCAAACAGTATCTCCCCATGTAAGTGAAAAATTGTATCATAAGCATATTATATTAGTGCCCAAAAGGACTAACCCTCAACTATATTCCCTTCCCTTTGCAAATCAAAGATATGCATATATATTTAATACTTCATATTAAATATATTTATTTATATTTTATATTTATTTTATTATTTATTTATATTTTATATTTATTTTATTATTTTATTTATATTTAATATTTATTTATTATTTTATTTATATGTTTATATTTTATTATTTTTATTTAATTTTAGTTATATTATTTTATTTTAATATTTTATTTATTTATATTATTTTATTATTTATTCTATGGTTATATTAATCTCTACCCATGCACCTACATATATATATGATGTGTGTGTGTATAGATACATACACGTACACACTAAGAGGCAGCCAACCCTGTTTCTTGTTCTGCTTAGATTTATCTGAAGGGTGATTGATATCAACATAGAGTTACTTTTTGTCCAGTAGCTGGAGTCTAGGCTGTTTCTCTCAACAATAGGGCTCGTTTCTTGAGGATTTTGGACATTCCATGGGTTCAACACTGAGACTCTGATGCCCATGTTCTTTCTTTACAGATTCCAACAGAAATAAACCCACATAATTATCACCAACAAATTTAGAAAATGAGATCGTCCTCAGCTACAAGAGCTTTATTCTAGGAAATGGTATATAGTCTCAGAACCTAGCACTTGTTATTTCCAGAAGCTGTAGAAGACACAATGTTATCTCAGCAGATGAAGAACACCTTACTTTTGTCCTACTGGAATAGCTCTCAGTTCGTGCCAGTTACCAGAATCTACAATCTGTAAACTTGCTTGGTGGATTGTTGGCTCCTTACAGATGGTTCCTTCTGGCACTACTCACTCATTCCACCTGGAAGGAAAAATTTGCTTGTTGTTCTTTTAGATATCACTGCTTTCTTGCCAAATTAATATTTTGCAGTGGTGCCGTCTGAATCCTCAGCTCTTTTGGGGTTCTTTTCCTCTTTATATCTACATATCTGAAACCTATTCATTTCTGCTTGTCCCTCGAGGCTCATGTTTCTGCCACCCTCGTTCTAAACTGAGCCCACTTCTGCACCCGTGCTTCTGAGTGGAGGCATTGTCTTTTCTTTTTTTTGGTGGGGGGGGGGGCTGGTCCAGAACTGACTACTTAGATCTAGCATCTAAACTTTAAAGACCAAATCCGACTGATGTACACTACTCAGTCTGGCACCAAAAATGTGGTTCAATCCCCGATACCTAGAAGGGTTGTACGCAGAAAGATTATTTTCCTAATGGCTGGGATTTTTGCTAACGAGGAGAGGTACCTCTGAGATAAGCTATAGGAGCTTGATACTGAGGCTTTCTGCACCTATTCCATGCAAGCTGGTAACTCACACGAGGCCCACGTACAACCTGCATCTTTCTTGGGGGAGACCACCTGGATGGTCAGCTTCTATGGAGGCCAACTTGTGTGGCTGCCATGACTTTATCAAAGCTATTCACAAGGCCTGCATGCCCTGCCTGAGGTCTGAGTACCCTGAACATCCTTGCAAGCTCTCTTGCTCCGTGGTTCAAAACCAGTACCTTTGCCAAGGTTATACCCCTTTGACGTAGGCAGGTAGAGCCCAAGCAAATTTCCTTTGAAACTGCCTGTGCATGTGTCCCTGGTTCTAGGGAAACAGCTACTTTGTTGCAGACTAAGTCACCACAAGCAACACCAAACACCTGAAACAGCCAATTAAAAGCTGAATGGCCTTTTCATAGGAGCTAAGAGCCAAAGACATGAGGGCAAAGATTTGCCTGGGTTAATATGAGCCTATACAAGCCACGAAGATAAGAACATTCTTCCCACACATTGTGCTCACAGCTCCAAGACATATATCTTAGCCACAACAAAAATCAATTAGTGGGTATATTCAGCTTCTCTAAATTTTCCATTTTCTTCTTATACACAGGACTCTCAGGAAGTCCCAAATCACTGTGGGCAGATTTTCAATAGAAATGTCAAACCCGTTCTAAGACAATTGATTCTGTTTGCCTTCTTTGAGAATAAAAAAGGACCAGGAGAGTAAGGAGGAAGACATTTTATGAAAATGCATTTTTTAGAGAATAGTGCATGGGTTTCATCCCATCCCATCCCACCTGTGAGAGGTCTGTCCATCCATCTCTATTCCAACCTTCCGAAGGGCTTCCGGAAGGCTATTTGGAAAGTTTGTAACATGACTCCAGCAAGTCAGGGGCGTCAGGATCTGCCTCGTACCTGAGAAACCTAGAGCATAAGCAATGCTCTAGGCAGAGCACATCCAATGGGGATGACAGGGAGGGAAAGATGGGTGGGGAAAGCTGGAGGTGAACTCTAGGGGATCAAGAGTATCCCGTGTGGTGATAAACCAGCATCTTCCACTCATGCCATGTCGTCCATGTGGATGGTAGCATCAAGAGTGAACAAAAGGAGGGGGGGCCTGGGTGGCTCAGTTGGTTAAGCGACTGCCTTCAGCTCAGGTCATGATCCTGGAGTCCCACGATTGAGTCTCGCATCGGGCTCCCTGCTCAACAGGGTGTCTGCTTCTCCCTCTAACCCATCTCCTTCTCATGTTCTCTCTCATTCTCTCTCTCTCTCTCAAATAAAAAATAAATAAAAATCTTAAAAAAAAAAACAATAAAACAAAGCAAAAAAGTGAACATAAGGTTGCCTCCCTACATAGCAAATGCCCATGTAATAGGTTTGCCGTGAGGACTGACTCAGTCATATAAGTGAAAGTCTTAGCACAGTGTTCTTACTATCTACGATCAATACTGGCATCACTAACAGCCCATGTAGGTGAGTGCCTTTGTGACATTCTTTCCAACCTTTTATGACACTCTCGCTGCCCTACTCCTCACCATTCAGCCTCAGCTGGCACGTGTGGTCATTTCTGCTACCGTACGACCCACGTTCCTCAAAATCAGTACTCCAAGCAGAAATCATGCAATTAAAAACCACCGAGCTTTGGATACATTGAGTTAGGGGACGCGACATTCAGAAACTTCATCAATGACATTTCAAAAACCTGCTAAGAACCTTATGAAAAACAGTAGCCCATGTTAAATGGTTAAGAGCTACTGAACTACTCCCATAAACATGGCGCATGATGCTGGCCCGGTGGACGTGGGGACGGTTGCAGCAGCTGGGAGTTATTGTGCAGTGGTGGAAGGAGCAGCAGAAAGTGGTCCCACCAGATGTGGATGGGTGTGGCTCGTGGTCGGGTGAGGTCTGTCTGTTTGTGTGCTTTGTGTATTCCTAGATGGCTCTGTTCATAGGAGTGAAGTCCTCTGTGTTTACCCAGTGTTCCCCATTCATGAAAAGCACATCAGCAAATGCAAAACTTGTGTTATGCGCAAATTGGTCCTTAATGTACCAATCGCATTGGAACAAATTCACATTTTCAAGACAAGGAGAACTGACAGTGCATCTTTACAAACCAGAAGCCCCGCAGCTCCTGGCCTGCTTTGAAACAGTATAATTTATGAGAATATGATCTCCCAAGTGCATTGGCTACAGCCTTTGGATGTAGGCCATGGGTGTTGGCCAAAAGAAATATATAATAGGGGAGAGAACTCTGAGGGCCCTTGTTGGGAGAGCCATAACACCCTCACAAAGTTACTCAACTCTCTGGTTAAATTATTTGTGAGGGTACGGACAATACCTACAGGATTGCTACAAGGTCTACAAGCAGAAAGAGGAAAAAAGAAAGAAGAGAAAAACAAATGGTCCCGACCAATTCTTAGAAATGACAAAGGAGATATGACTCACCCCACAATATCATGTGATAGATTTAAATGGCAACTTTTTTTTTTTTTTACTAAAAACTAAGACATGGGATTTTAGAAAAAAAATCAGTATGTTTACAAAAATCTATCAAAGCCTTCAAAGCCTAATTCCTCTTATTTCAAGGTTGATTTTTTAAAGATTTATTTATTTACATATTTATTTATTTACTTATTTATTTATAGAGAGAGACAGAGAGAGCATGAGCAGGGGGAGGGGCAGAGGGAGAGAGAGGGAGCAGACTCCGTGATGAGCAGGGAGCCTGACCGGGGCCTCCATCCCAGTGCCCTGAGATCACGACCTGAGCTGAAATCAAGAGTCAATTGCTTAACTGGCTGAGCCACCCAGGTGTCCCTCAAGATTGATTTTTTTTTAAATGTCTACTTCTTTTGGTTTTGGGTAAGAAATAACAAATCTAATTTACCAAGAAATGTAAAAGCTTAATTTTTTAATGATTGAAATGATTAAAGAAGACCTAAGTTGTATGTAGAAGCAAATTTTTAGTCACTAAAAACACACATCAAAATAAAATCTCATGAGTTTAAAAAAAAACACGGTAAAAAAGGATTGAAATATCATAACAATAATATGATATCAAAATAAGAAATTCATACATTCTCACACCTTTGAAAAAATTTAGTTTGGGGGCATTTCTATAATCTTGAATTTCCTTTTTCTTTTTTAAAAAAAAGAAATCAGTGTTTGTGGGTAGGGTCCATTTCTTTAGATGAGAATTTCACCAAGAATCAAAACTGCCTTATTAGTTGTATTCTTGCACATCCAAGACTTCTCTATCCCATCTGTGGTCAGTTGCTTCAGTGAAATATATTTTGGACAATGAGTTACTTGGCATAATGTAGCAAAGCAACTGGCTGTTTGACATTTTTTTGTTTGGTATCATGTGGACAGTCATTTTTAGAACCAACTGTAAATAACTTTTCTCGAGTATTTAGCAAGAATCATGCTATAGTAGGCATTCCAGAAATATCCAGGGAGAATCAGCAAGCTTTTATCATACAGTCATTGGTCCTCACATGCTCCTGAGCTGTTAATTATATTACAGTAGGGTTTCGGTGTCTCTTACTTCCTTTTCTACTAGCTCTAATAAGGACTCTGGTTTTAAAGAGTTTATTTATTTATTTGAGAGAGAGAGAGAAAGAGAGCACACATACACGAGGGGCAGAGAAGGAGACAGAATCTCAAACAGACTCCCCACTGAGTACGGAGCCTGACTCTGGGCTCAATCCTAGGACCCCGAGATCATGACCTGAGCTGAAACCAAGAGTTGGACACCTAGTTGATTGAGTCACCCAGATGCCCCAAGGACTCTGATTTTAATCCTTCTGTTTTCTCAAGGTCTAACATAGCACTGAGTACAAAGTAGGTTCTCTCTCTATACCAGTTATACAGAATGAAGACATTATAGGAAGGTTAGGGCTAAATTGTCCTAGTTTGGCTTTTTATATATTGAAATAATCACATGGTTGTTGGAACCAGATTTTATTAGTTCAGAAAGGAAAACATTCTGGATTTTATTTCTTCCCCATTTTTAATGGACTAAGTCAATTTAGGTCACTGTGGATGTGTGGATGAAGCCATGACCTGCAAGCCAGGGTTGCTGTTCTTATTTCTAGGACTATGGCAGCCCCTTTAAGCTGAAAGGCTCGTATGGAAGTCATCACTAGAGTTTCCTGTCCCCCTCCCCGGCCCTCAGTCCCCTCAAAGTTAGTCTTCCTCTGCTTCTTTCCATGTCAAGTCAGAACTGGACTCGTATCACTGGTTTCCTAGGAAACCCTGAAAAAGATGATCTTTACATAACTTGCTTTGCCCACTGTTGGAACGCAGCCACTTCTGGGGAAAGGCGTAGCAGCTGGCTAGCTGGCTCATAGCAACACTTCACAATAGTGTAGGAGGAAAACAGAGAAGAGCAATGCACTTAAATTAAACCGCCCTGGGGAGGGCAAGGGACCCGGGGCAGAAGACAATCATTTAGAATCCGGAGTATCTAATTAGTCAGCAGACCTACTCCAAAAGGGGAAGGCAGTGAATTTTTCATGAAATCACCACAACGTCTCTTTGGTTTCATCTTCTTGTCGAAAGGCAATGAAACACATTTAAATGCTATCTTTTATCAAAAACTAACAATGTACTGTATGGTGACCAACATCACAGAATAAAAATAAATAAATAAATAAATAATAAATGCTATCTTTTAAGGAGTCCGTCTGTTTTGAACACACTACCCAAGGGTCAGTTGTTTTGTTGTTGTTGTTTTCATTTGATGACTTTTATTTCAAAACAAAACGACAAAAGAACACCAACAGCAAAGAATAAAAGTCAACTGGGTTATGTTTTTGTACAATTCCTACTATTTTTCCCAAAAGTTCATAACATTTCGCTCAACCACCACTTGCTCAGAATTTGCCAAAACCCAGATAACAATGCAAGAAGCTTCATTCCCAACTGGTCTGGTCTGCTTTTAGCACAGAAACAAGCTCCCTATTTGCAGCACACCCCCTCCCGTGAAGCACGATTCATTAACTATGGGTTAGAAGAAGAGAAGGCAAACTCCAATTTGCAAATGGTAAAGAGGAAAACATTTGAAGGGATGAAATCAAGACCGCCCTGTAATGCTGCCTCATTCGTTCTGCATCAGGGCACCCAGCCAAGGGGGCAAATAGAAGCTTAAAATTCTTCTCAAGCTGCTCTAGCCTCGTGGCTCACCCAGTGGCCAAGCCACTTCTTCCCGGCACAATGGCGCCATCTGTTGGCCAAACTCAGAGTGGGGCTACTTTCTTTAGTGGGCTGTGGTCAGTCTGCGGGAGGGAGAGAGCCCATTTTTTTCCACCAGAAACTCCAGATCGAATCTTAGAAGCCAGGAGCCCCAGAGGGTCTTCTGGTAGAAATACTTCATTGTATAGACAAGGAAACGCACAGCCCGCTACAGAATGAAAATGGGAACCCCTGATTCAGAAAACAGGCAGAAGTATTGTTCAAAGTCCTGAAATTACTTTCTTTGGAGATCTCTCTCAACTTGTCATAGTATTTTTAATTCTATTAAATTCTTTTTTAATTTATTAAAATTAATAAATGTCTCTTTTTTAAAGATTTTGTTTATTTATTTGACCCAGAGAGAGAGAGATCACAAGCAGGCAGAGAGGCTGGCGGGGCAAAGGGGGTGGGGCGGAGCAGGCTCCCTGCTGAGCAGAGATCCCAGGACCCTGAGATCATGACCTGAGCCAAAGGCAGGGGCTTAACCCACTGACCCACCCAGGCACCCCTCAAGTGGTGTTATTTCTTTAACATTGTCCTCAGCAAGAAAATTTTAAAATGTGGTAATTAGCATGAATTTCTGGTTCATCTTTCTAGTCCCTGGGGCCAGTTTTAAATACAAATATAAGAGGATTTCACTGGTACATAGATTCGCCTAAATTATACAATTTGTGTTTTGTAGGTCATATCTGCATATCTGTTTCCTTCACAACAGTGGAAATGTTACAGAAAACTACTTGTGCTGTTCTATCGCTTCTTGATATACATTTTATCAACATTCTACCTGTGGCTTACTGATGAGTAAAGACGGAGTGGAAAGAAAGTAACTATGGATGTTACTCTCTTTCCACCATGGTCATCCTTTCCAGCATCAGAGTGTGGCTGATACAGAGTGTGACAGGTTCCTCAGTCATTTATGTTTCCTAGAATGTCCCTGCCTTCCTTCTGCATTGGAAAGCAACTTCCCACTTCACGGGAAAATGCATCTTCCCAGCAACGTCGGAGGTCCTGCTGGCTCACTTGGAGATAAAGCACACCTACCTCGTACTCTTGAGGGCAAGTGTGTTGATCCACACTCCGTCCCAGGAACTTCCCTGGTAAAATCTGAAAATGGCCCCTCTACTTAGGGTAGAGAGACCAAAAAAAGAGGCAGGCCACTCCAAGTGGGTAGGTGGCATTTTAATAAGCAAAGGCAACTTGCCCATGAGGCTTGTCTTGGACAGCAAGACAAGATCCCTGCACCTGCCCGCCAAAACGTAAAAGTTTACAGAGGCCCTTGTCAAGTGTAGTCACTGCTACCTTGTGGTGTGGTCAGCACCCAATTATGATCTCTAGGCCATGTCCTTGGGGAAGCCTCTCAGAGTGGGAAAGCCAAGTACAACCCACATCCTAAAGACAGTGGAGGGGGAGAGGAACTTCTGAATGCCAAGATCCAGCTCACCAGTCAGTCAGTGGCCACAGCACTGGGAAAAAGGAGGGGCATGGCACATCTTTCCTGCTCACCATTTCTTCCAGTTATTAGCTTGGAATGAGAGTGGTTATTAGGTAAGAGCTGGAAAGTAGAGCATGAGAGAGTGTACAGAAGTTAAATGAGAATGGGAGATGTATTTAAATGAGTTTTGTGTTGACTAAGAGTTCTTTATCTCAAGTTTTTTTTTTTTTTCCCATGGTTCCTCAGAAAGTTGAACCTTCATAATTTATTAGGGACTATGACTTCAGAGCAAAAGTGATGGACAGGGATAATAAAACAAGAGAGGAGAGAAAATAAAAGTAAAGATGTTTTGTCAGCTCGGCCAGGATAACTTGTTGTTCGATCCAATGGGACCTACTTAGAAGCTGCATGGAATAAACCTTTGAAATGATCATTCCACAGAGGGAAGAGAAGCTTTTATTCATTGGCTCCCATCCACTTTTGTTAAAGGGTCAATTTCATAGGACATTAACCCTCCTAAAGTTCAAGGGTGAACATGCATGAGCCCCAAGTGAGTTTCTGCTCCCGTGTCACAAAAAACCCAGGGGCAGGTAAGGGGAATGTCACACGGGCTTGAAGGGAGGTAGTGCCAGGATGCACCTGCAGGAAGCTATTTGGAACCCGTGCAAAACTCATCACTGAAATGGTGGCCAAAACCAGAAAACAATGAGACGGAATGGATATGTTATAAAACATAAGAGGCGTGCAATATAGGTACTTTCCCAGGTTCTATGGGGGAAATTTAACTTGCCCTCCCCCTTTGAAACTCTGGATGTATGCAATCTTGCCTCCTCATCAAATGCCTCCCTCCCCCTTTAAGACCCTATCTTTAGGAGGTTTGCTTCATACCACCTCTCCCCTCTCTGAGTTTGGAGTCCCCTCTTACCCTGTCCCTCCCAATGAACCTTCTAGGTAGGACTTCAGTGGCTACAGGCCAGTTCTCTATCCTACCCAAGCCCACATCTGGTCATAGTCACATATTCTCTGGTCTCTGTGGAATTGAAGTATCGTTACTTCTGAAACCAAGAGCAATTCACCTCTGTTCCACCAGCCAAAGCAGCTTCCCAGACTTTCTTCATGCCCTTCACATCTCCTTGGGTGGAAGTTAGACCCCAGTTTACCATGTCTTCAAATGCCAGGATGTATATTAGACTTTCCAAGTAGTCTTGTTGAAGCCCATTCTCCCTAGCCTGAGGGCAAATGATCCATCCCACACTGTCCTGACGTTAACTCCTTCCAGAGAATTCCCACAAATCCCCACACTTTCTATCCAGAAATGGGGTTAGTGGTACAAGAGGAATGGAGTAGACTCTTACACCTACATTGGCGGTTCCTCTAGTGCGATCTGTGTCACACTCACACGAACCCATCTTCTCTTGGCAATGCAGTTGAAGGTAACTACAGAGTTATGAACTCCTCAAAATACTATAAGCGATTCCCCCTTGTATGTTGGTTAGTCTTACTGTTGGTAGCTTCTCTCCTCTCAGACTGATAACTAGTTTTCTCATACTCCCTGGAGACAGTCCAACCCTTACTGGTCTCAGAAACTAGTTGGATAACACCAGAAAAATCTCCATACAGATATGTAAACGTATGTAAAGAATATTCTTTCAATGTAATTCTTCAGTAGGAAACATTTCCTTTAATTTTAGTAATATAGAATACAATATAGAGTTTTGTTTTTTGCTTACTATGTTTTGTTTTTATCCTTACTATGGCCTTTAACAAAACTATGTAAAATTGTGTATACTATATTATATTTATTATCTGAAAAAAGAAGTAGAAATAAATCAATAGTTTTCTGGTTTTACTTTGACTAGAAAATTTTGAGGGTTGGGGCGCCTGGGTGGGGCAGTTGGTTAATAGTCTGACTCTTGGTTTTGGCTCAGGTTGTGAAGTGATCTCAGGGTCCTGAGGTTGAACCCTGCCTCAGGCTCCACGCTCAAGGCAGAGTCTGCTTGAGATTCTCTCTCTCTCCCTCTCTCTCCCCCCCTCCTGCTCTCTCTCTCAAATGTATAAATAAGTCTTCAGTGAAAAAAAATTTTTCAGGGTTACATTTATTTTAAAGTACTTGTTAAGACTTTAATTAGAGTTATTGCTCTGAATTAGGAGAAAGGAAATTCTAAGAAACTAAAAAATTCAAAGTACAAAAGCGTTTTGATCTCAGGTTGGGTAAGTTAGAAAGAAATGGCAAGTAGAAAAGGAGGAGAAAGTCAGGACCAATATTCTAGCCTGGGACTATGGCTGTTTGGTCATTCTGTGAGTTATTTTCACTGCTGCATACATGACTTCCTGAAGCTAAAGGTTTTAAGCACAAATAAGGATAATGCTAACTGGTAGTATTTTTCTTGTGAAAAAGAAATAGCTCAGGTACAGTTTAGAACACATAGTTCTGAGTAACAGCACAGCTGGTCAAGTTCATCCACAGGCTCTTATGTGCATATGAAATGGAGTTAATTAGAAAGCATGGTTTTGTCTCAAAGTTAACTCCTTCCAGATCATTTTCAGAGCACTAAGATGACAACTAAAAGTCATTAGTAGCCAGTTTTGCCTGAAATATTACTGGGTCACTCTAAGCTGTTCTGTTATTTCACAAGAAAACTATCAAAATTACTTATTGTAATCATGACCAGGAAGTTTCGAAGGGATTTTTTTTCGCCCGTGATTGCATTCACCTTTGTTTCTAAAATGGCTACAAACTAGTTGTGCTGTTTTCCCAGAAATAATGTTTTCATTACTATTTTTTTAAGATTTTATTTATTTATTTGACAGAGAGAGAGAGATCACAAGCAGGCAGAGAGGCAGACAGAGGGGGAACAGGAAGCGGGCCCCCTGCTGAACAGAGATCCTGATGCGGGGCTCGATTCCAGGACCCTGAGATCATGACCTGAGCCTAAGGCAGAGGCATTAACCACTGAGCCACCCAGGTGCCCTCTTTTCATTACTATTAATAAGTAGCTCGTTTTATTAGTCTCAAACAAAAGATAGTTAAAGAGACCGTGATCAGAGAATATTCAGGATTTTGTTTTGTCTGGTTTTATTTATTCCTCCAATGCTAATGATCTGGGAGAAAACACCGTTTCCTAATTTTTAGCCCTCAACAGTATGATATTATTTAAGCAATCACTGTAGCAGAGTCCCCTGTGTTTTGGAAAAGGCCCATTAGCTAGTGACACTGAACAGAAGTCGTTAAAATTAATAAGCAATGCAGAGGAGTCCTGCTTCTGAAGATGATTAACATCCCTTCCCTATTTGTACTTTTTTAAAAATGATGAATTTAAGTTTTAAAACGTGGGCCACTTGTGTTTCTCTGGATATCCCCTTCCCTGAGTTATCTTAGGCTGCACTGTGTCAGTCAGAAACTTTTTCTGATACTGGAGGGTGCACCGTGAACTTTTGGCTTCCCCATAGACAATTTAAATTGCTTTGAACCGTTCTCCCTCGAGGTTCCTGCTAATGTGTCTCCTGCTAAGGGGAGAATGATAAAGCTTCAGTTAGCCTGCATGTTGGTTGCATAGCTGTCAAGAAAGTGAGAAAGCGAGACTACTAGAAACATATGCTCTATGTCATCGTTTTTTTGAAGAGGTGATGGAGCGTGGCGGTCCACCCCTGCACCTGTCCCATCCCCAGAACACACCTTGAAGGATGCTGGCCCGATGTTGGACAGCTGGAGGTGCAATTTCCACCAGACTCTCATTCAGTATGCAACAGAGAATTCCATATTGCAGAAAGTTAGCTGCTTGTAAAACTACTTGCTTTCTTCCCTTTTTATGGAGAGAAGAATATAGTTTCATTGGGTACTTGGAAAATGTATTCTATCAGTGCAGGGCTTGGGGAATTTGAGGGCCAATTAAACTTTTTTAAGATTAAATTTTTATCTATTATGATTATTTTCCTGAAAAAAAAAACCCATAATATTCAACACCCTATTTTAATTATAGTAAATGTCTTGGGTGCCTCACTTATTAGATCCATAACTCACATATTTAAGTTAAAAAATGTTATTAGATACCCATTAAAAATTTTAGAATGCAAGGTTCCATTATTCCGTAAGTAAATTTCTTAGTGAAGAGGTGTTTCCCTTCTCCCCCCTACTGGTGAAGCAACATTATACATTCATTTAATTGTTATTAGTCGATAATACATTGCTGCAAATAGTAATTCTCTAATCTCCTCGGGATTTACTTCATGTGTCTGTCTGAGATGGTTAGAATGCCCTGAAAATTGCTTCAACCAGCATCAGGACGATGAGTAAACTCGGGCTTTCAGTAAAGATAGACTTCATCTGTCTGTGTCAATACATCTGACTTAACCTTTGTAATGAGGACCCTTCTGACGCTTCCTAAATGCTGGTGCAGCATTATGGTATCTTATGCCCTTGTTTTAAGGCTATTTGTTGTCTTTGCCCCAGGCTGGTGACTATTCTTAGATGTCAATCTTATTATCCAGAACCATGAAACTGAAGCTCTCGGGTTCATTGACATCTAACATATGAATTCTTTCTTCCAAGTCCTAGACACTTTGAATCATCTACACTAAAAAGTAAGGTAGATGGGGTGCCTGGGTAGCTCCGTTAAGCATCCAACTCTTTCCCCCCTCCCGAGTTTTATTTATTTGACAGAGAGAGAGATCACAAGTAAGCAGAGAGGCAGGCAGAGAGAGAGGGGAAGCAGGCTCCCTGCTGAGCAGAAAGCCCGATGGGGGGTTCGATCCCAGGACCCTGAGACCGTAACCTGAGCTGAAAGCAGAGGCTTTAACCCACTGAGCCACCCAGGCGCCCCTAAGCATCCAACTCTTGATTTGGCTCAGATCATGATCTCAGGGTTGTGAGATCAAGCCCCGTGCTGGGCACGGAGTCTGCTTAAGAAGTTCCCTTTCTCTCTTTGCCCTTCCCCCACTTGCACGCTCAATCTCTCCCTCTCTCTCCCCCAACCCCTGTCTAAAATAAATAAATAAATCTTAAAAAAAAAAATAAAAACTAAAAGCTAAGGTAGCCACATTCAGCATCTCTGTCAAATGGTGCCCTTGGGTTTCTAAAGCAGACTTAACTAAATCTGTCCCAAACTTGCTTAGTTCCAAAGAGCCACTCACCCACCCCTTATGTTAAAAATCCTCTCTACTGCATGGAATGCCCGGGTATCAAATTTATTAGTTATGTGTGTGTTCATAAGAGTGCTGGTCCCAGTTGCACCACATTCAGGTAGAATTATTTTTAAGAGTGACTTTTTTTTTTCTTTTTTTTTTTTTTTTTTTGTCTTTGCTGATTATAAACTCTTTGACTTCAGAGCTCTTACCTGGTCAGTTCAAACACCATCCTCATCTCAGAGGAAGCCATGGGAAGACCCCCAGCTCAGCCCACGACCCCAGAGAGGCTGGAAAATCTTAGAGGGTCAGGAGTGCACAGAGGGGGAGGTTTCATTTAAAGTCTTGCTTGGAGAAGCATCTATGGATTAGGCTGTAATTGTATCCTTCAAAACCAGGCAATATTAGGAATATAGGACCACATGGAAGAAAACACATACATACATACACACACACACACACACACACACACACACACACAAACCCGTGTACACACACAGTTACTCAAAGCTATGCAGGCAGAATAGCCTAGTAGAATATTTGCTAGTTTTGAATTTAAAAGAACTAAAGGCCTGAGTTTACATTTTAGCTCACAATTGGACCAGATGTTTTTTACATGAGGTGGTCCACATTTCCTCGCTTCAGTTTCTCCTTCTAAAAATAGAAATATTGGGGCGCCTGGGTGGCTCAGTGGGTAAAAGCCTCTGCCTTCGGCTCATGTCATGATCTCAAGGTCCTGGGATCGAGCCCCGCATCGGGCTCTCTGCTCAGCAGGGAGCCTGCTTCTCCCACTCCCCCTCCTGCCTCTCTGCCTACTTGTGATCTCTGTCTGTCAAATAAATAAATAAAATCTTTAAAAAAATAGAGATATTACCTGCCTATGGGATGGATCGCTTGCTCAGAGCCGCCATGCATCATAGTGTAGCCACTAAATGCTAGGAAGGAAATTGAAATTATGAGACCAGTGGCTGTGTCTTGGATTTTAGCTGAAGAAA
Source organism: Lontra canadensis (assembly GCF_010015895.1). Taxonomy (NCBI): domain Eukaryota; kingdom Metazoa; phylum Chordata; class Mammalia; order Carnivora; family Mustelidae; genus Lontra; species Lontra canadensis. Next base: position 9,546,409 of record NW_022631035.1, on the reverse strand, counting down.
GAGGAAGGAAAACTTAGCCAGAACTTGTCGCCGTATAATTTATTTTGAACAAGATCAACTTATTATTTATACTATAATAACATATGTTAATTATTCAGAAAGAACACAGATTATTATACATACCCTATAAAATATTTGTGTCTGTATAGAGTACTGATGCATAAGTGGTAAGCGTAATACGATCCTGCCATCTTGTGGTGGTGTGACATCTGGCAGCCGTATTATTTTCCTGGGTGTAGTGAGTTTTATCCTAATGCCGTGCCTCCGTGGCATATTTCCCCAAAACAAATAAAGAAGATGAGGTAGATCATAGATAGATGGATAGATAGATAGATAGCTGGATGATAGGAAAACAGAAGTTTATAAAGATTATTTATTTGTTTATTTGACAGACAGAGATCACTAGTAGGCAGAGAGGCAGGCAAAGAGAGAGGAAGGAAAAGTAGGCTCCCTGCTGAGCAGAGAGCCCGATGCGGGACTTGATCCCAGGACTCTGGGATCATGACCTGAGCCGAAGGCAGAGGTTTTAACCCACTGAGCCACCCAGGCACCCCAACAGAAGTTTTTAGTCAGCATACATGTTATTCAGCATATACTTATTTAACAACTTTGATGCTTTTATTTTTTGGAAATGAATGGATATATTTTTTTTTCTTAAGATTAAACCCATTTATTGATTCTTTCAACATCACTGATGGGGTGCTTTCTATAGTTTAGACACAGTGCAAGACCCGGGGTACATGGCTGATCAGGAATGTGTGCCTGTCTTCAAACTGCTCAGGATCTGAGGGTGAATATTGTTACAAGGTAAGGTCATGATCAAGTGATGTTATAGAAATTCCCAGGTGAGCCACTGGACTCTGAGTGGTACCCCTCAGAGGAGCCTTGAGAAAGAGGAAACAGGAAAGCTGAGTCTTGAAAATTGGAAGACAAGCTAGATTAATCTAGGTTCATTAGTCTAGAAATACTCCACTAGAGTAAAACTGGGGGAAATAAGGCAGGGGAAGAAGTAGAATCAAGGTAGTAGGAATATCTTGGATAGAGAGAAGGAGCAACAATTTTAGTTCAATTCCTAAGGCCTTTATGATTGATTTGCCAGGTGTCCCACGATGTGCCAGGGCACCCCAGGAGTCAAGGCACACATGAAAATTGTTTCTTACAAAGGAAGTCACATACATGAGATGAATGAGAAAAAAAGTGGGAGTAGATTGTCCCAAAACAATGGGATTTGCCCTGATTTTTGAAGGGCGGAGACCACCGTGATAAACTAAAAAATGATTTAAAGACTAAAGGGGAAAAGACAGTTAATCAGGTAAGGGGGGAAATGGATGGATAAGAGGAAGAATTTTCAAGGCACTGGGGACAGTGAGAACCCTGGAACTATGTGCTTTCACCATAAGCCTTTTCCCCAAGAAACAGAAGGAAATTGGATGGGAGCAGACCATGAAATGCAATAGTAACGAGTCTGATGTGCTAGGCAGACTAATCCCTACTCTCCAAGATGTTTATGGCCTAATCCTGGAACTTGTAAACACTTATATGGTGAAAGCTAATTAAGGTTGCAGATGGAATTAAGACGGTTAATACACTGACCTGCAAATGGGGAATGATCCCAATCAAATTATGTGAGCTCTTAAACATCAGAGAGGGTGGAAGAAGGTAAGGCAGGGAGTTGAGATAAAAGAAGAAGTCCAGGAAATGACAAGGATTGAGCCATCATTGTTGTCTTTGATGATGGATGAAGGAAGTCATGAGCCAAGGATTTGTGTTGCATCTAGAAGCTAGAAAACACAAGGAAGTGGCTTCTCTTAGAACCTAGAGACAGGAACACACCCCATTCCACATCATGATTTGAGTCAGAAGCTGGACTTCTGACTTAAAGAAGTAAAAGACAACACATAGAAGACATTTAGGCTATTGTAGGTCACTGAGCTTGTAGGCATGTGCTTGGATGGTGACAGAAAATTAATACACTAAATGTGTTGTCTGTGGGGAGATTAGGGCAGCCCTATAAGCCTGGTTATGGATTTTCTTCTTTGTGACCAACAGGGAGCTCTTGTCTATTTCAGGAAGGAAGATGACATAGTCTGGTTTGCATATCCAAAGGTCACACTAACCAGCCTCACTGAGAATTGGTGAGTGGGAGCAACAGGGGACACAAGGAGATGCAGGAGAGGGACTGCTGCTGTCGCCACTAATATGCAGTGGTGATTTGGACTAGAGCCCACAGCAGCTGTGAGAAAAGAGACACATCCACTCACTTCAGAGGTACCAGGTGGGAGAGTTGACAAGGTGTGCTACTTGGCAGACAAGCATGTTACGAAGAAGATTTATACTTATGCTAAGATTTCTGGTCTCTGATTGAGCATAGCATATTATTGTGGAAAGTGCTTTAAATACAGGCAGAGGAGCGTTCTTGCTGGGAAATGCAAATTCACATTTGGCAGTGCTGATTCTGAGATATTTGAGAGCTATCCAAGTGGAGATGGCCAACAGAGGGTTGGGTTATACTGGTTTGTTGCAAAACGGTACACACTGGAAATGTACATATTTGGGAGTTACATTTACAGGATAAAGAGAACCATGACATTGATAAGATTGTTTGCGAATAGTATTAAAATAAGGACTGAGAGAGCTATGAGACTTAGTAGCATTTATAGAACTAAAAGATACAGAGAAACTAGTTTAAAAAAGGGGAAGGGGCTACTGGAGAGTACAGGAAATCAAATGGGTAGTGTTACATAAGCCAATATAATTCTCTGGAAGCAGGGAATGGTCAAATGTGTTACAAATTGCAAACAGAGAGATCCCTAAATGTAAAGACCACAATGTTTCCATTACATTTATTGACATAGATATTATGTGATATATTGGCAAAAGTACTATTTATGGAGTGGAAGACAGGAATCATAACTAGAGTTAGCTACGGAATGAGTGGAAGGGATGAAATGATTACAGTTAGTAGGGAAAAATTGAAAGAAAATTCTGGGTGACAGTACATTGCTTTCTTGCTTTGTTTTTCTGTCTTCATAAACTTGAATTTGCTACAAAGAAACCCTGATATTGTATAACAACAGAAAAATAAAACCAAAAGTCAAAGAAAACTATGCTTGGCACATCATAGTCAAACCGTGTAAAACCAAAGAGAAAAATGTGAAAGTGACACATATATATTGGGGGACCATCACTTAAAGACTAGAGATCACTCAACAAAAGACTTGGAGTCCGGGAGACAGTGGAAAACATCTTCAATGTAATAACAAAAGTAGCTGTCAACTCAGAATCTTATAGCCAATGAAAATATCCTTCAGGAAGGAAGGTGAATTAAAAAATTCTCAGTTGTAGGAATGATAATAGAATTAGTTGCTCTGAAAGAAATACTAACATAATTCTTTAGTCTAGAAGAAAATCATACCATAGGGAGAGTTGGAGATTTAAGAACAAAGGAAAAGCCACAGAAAGGAAAAATATCTGAATAAAACATTATGGACTCTTAAAGAAACTTCTTCAACATTATAAAACATTGTAAAAAATTATGTTTTTTTCTTCTTACAGTCTTTAAAGTATGGTGAGTATTGAAAGAAAAGATTTCGACATTGTTCAATGGTACACAAATGTAATGTATATGACAACTATGACATAAGGGGTGGAAGACGAAAGGACTTCTATGGTTGTAATATTTTAATACTTTAATTGATTTGGTAAAATAATAATGCTAGACTTTGAAAAATTAGGTGTGTGTATTATAATCCCTAGAACTACCTTTCCTCCTCTAATAATACAAGCAGAGAGAGCCCCAAACCAAGAGATAAATTGATTAAATGGAATACTCAAAATATTTAAATAATCTATAATAAAAGGGTATGCAGAAGAACAAAGAAGAACCAATAAACAGAAATTTTTTAAGTGTAGGACCCAGTCTAATCATATCAATGTCACATTAAATACCAGTGGCCTGAAGACAAGAACTCAAAGACAGAAACTGTCAAATTGAATAATATTAATAAGACCCAATCATTGGGATTTTCCCCAATTACTTAGGAAACATTACAATTATGTCTAATTACTTGGCAAACACACTTAAAATATAATAACATTGATAGATTTAAAGCAAAAATGATGGCAACAATGTAATATGTAAATGCTAATCAAAATAAAAATGGAGTGGCTATATTAATGTGAAACAAATTGAGAAGAAAAATAATGGAGGGAAAAAAGAACATTACTTAATGATTAAAGGGTCTATTCATCAAGAAAACATAAGAATCTTAAGCGTTTGTTTACCCAACAAAAGTGTACAAGAATACATAAAGGAAATTAATAGAACTGAAAAGAAAAACAGACACGTTTACTAGTTTCCTTGGAGACTTTAACATTCTTCTCCCATTAAGTGATAGATTGAGTAGACAGCAAATCAGCAAGAATATAGAAGATGTGACAACTAAAACGACCTAACTAATAGCATCCACAGCTGTTTGGAAAACACTTAATATTCAACATCCATCCATCATAACACCTGTCAGTCCTCTAGAAGTTTATTTAAGTGTCTGGAGAACACTGGAAAGAACAGAAAAGCTACAACTGGTATCCGATTTAAAGGTGGAGGGCAGTATTTTTATCCCTGGATCACAAATATAGCAACAGAGCACAACACCACCAATCCTATTCAGCGCGTTGAAATGGTGATGGTAATGGTTAGACATCTACGAGAGAGAGAGAGAGAGAGACTTAGAAACATATTTCACACCTTAATACAAAATTAACTCAAAGTGTATTGTGTACCTAACTAATACAAAAACTATAAAAAAATTCTAACAAAACACTGGAGAAAATGTTTGTGGCTATTGGTTAGGCAGAGGTCTTAAGATATAAAACCAAGATCACGATCTATATAAATAAATGAGACTCCATTAAAATTAGATTCCCTTCATATTTGCTCTGTGAGAGAAAATTGCTAGGGACATGGAAAAACAAGGTACAGAATGTGAAGAAATACTTATCAGTTATATACATCTGACAAAGGACTTGTGTCCAAAATATATAAAGAGCTCTTACCAAAAAAAAAAAAATTTTTTTTTCAAAATTTTTTTTTCAACTTAAAAAAAGAGAGCAAAATAACCGGGCACCTCAGCCAAGAAAATATACAGATGGCAAATAACCATATGAAAAGATGTTCAACATTATTAGTCATAAAACAAATATGAATTAAAACCACAAAAAGTATCACTATACAACTATTAGAATGGCTACAATTAAAAAATTTTTTAAAAAATGATAGTGCTAAAATCCAGCAAGGGTATATTATGGCAAGTTTTAAGGTATGTTTTCATTCATTGTTGTTGGGAATACAAAATGGTAGACCTGTTTTTAAAAAAGTTTGTCAGCTGGGGCGCCTGGGTGGCTCAGTGGGTTAAGCTGCTGCCTTCGGCTCAGGTCATGATCTCGGGGTCCTGGGATTGAGCCCCACATTGGGCTCTCTCCTCTGCAGGGAGCCTGCTTCCCCCTCTCTCTCTGCCTGCTGCTCTGCCTACTTGTGATCTCTCTCTCTCTCTGTGCCAAATAAATAAATAAAATATTTTTTTAAAAATTAAAAAGTTTGTCAGCTTATTATAAACATGGGTTTACCCTATTACCCATCAATCTCAATCCAAGACAGACCCCTTGGCAATTACTCCCACCACCCACCCACCCCATCCCCAGGTAAAATCGACCTCTTTTTGTCTCTTAAGTATTAGTTTGCATTTCTAGAAATTGATAAAAATAGAAGGATGAAGTATGTACCTTTTTAATGTCTTTCACTCAGCATAACTAAGTGATTGAGATCCAACCACATTGTTGAGTGTATCAAGAACTCATTCATTTTCACGGGTAAGTCATATTAAGTTGTAAAGAGATCAATTATTTTTATCCATCCTGTATTGATAAACATTTGTGTTGTTTCCACTTTTCAACTATTACAAATAAAGCTGCTGTGAGCATTTGTGTATGAGTCTGTGTATGGACACATGCTTTCATTTCTCTCTGTGAAGTATATAGAATTAGAATGGCCGGAATGTATGGTAGACATACGTGTAACTTTCTAAAGTAAAAGCCAAATTGTTTTCCAATCTGATGGTACCATTTTACATCCCCATTAAGAGCATAATGAGGGTTCCAGCTCCCCTGCATCCTTTCCAGCACTTACTATGATCAGTCTTTTGCACAGTAGCCTAATGCATGCAATGTTGTCTCCTGGTTTTAGACTACATTTCTCTAAGGACTGATGGTACCGAACATCTTTCTTCTTACGTATGCTTATTTTATTTGCTATCAGATTTTCAGGGTTAAGTTGTCTGTTTTGCCCATTCTTCATTATATTTTGCCCATTCTTCATTATATTATTTGTAGAGTCTGTTTAAAGACTGATGACAATTCCAGTCAATGGTCATACTTCTGAAAGCCAGACAATCAATAAAGACACATGGTTTTGAAGCTCCGATGGTGTGTGACAACCACCACAGACACATTTCTGAATGCCAGTCAATCAACAATGAGCCCGCCTGGATAAGTCCACTCTCACACTCCCATAGCTGACATCAATCTCCTCCTGACTAGGAAAGTTAGAATCCTTGAACTCTACTTTTTCCAAATCCCTATTAAAATAAGATTCTTCACATGAAAAAGTGCTCCGCATCACTTGGCATCAGGGAAATACAAATCAAAACCACAGTGAGATACCACCTCACACTAGTCAGAATGGCTAAAATAAAGTCAGAAAATGACAGATGTTGGCAAGGATGTGGAGAAAGGGGAACTCTCCTACACTGTTGGTGGGAATGCAAGCTAGTGCAGCCACTCTGGAAAACAGCACGGAGGCTCCTTTAAAAGTTGAAAATAGAGCTACCCTACAACCCAGCAATCGCTCTACTGGGTATTTACCCTAAATATACAAATGCCGTGATCCAAAGGGGCACACGCACCCGAATGTTTATAGCAGCAATGTCCACAATAGCCAAACTATGGGAAGAACCTAGATGTCCATCAACACATGAATGGATAAAGAAGATGTGGTGTGTGTGTGTGTACCTATATATGGATATAGATATCGATATCTAGATATCGATATAGATATCGATATTTATATAGATATCAATATATGGATATATGGGAATACTATGCAGCCATCAAAAGAAATGAAATCTTGCCATTTGCAATGACGTGGATGGAACTAGAGGGTATTAATGCTGAGTGAAATAAGTCAATCAGAGAAAGACAATTATCCTATGATCTCTGTGATATGAGGAATTTGAGAGGCAAAAAGGAAAAAATGAAACAAGAGGGGATCGGGAGGGAGACAAACCATAAGAGACTCTTAATCCCACAAAACAAACTGAGGTTTGCCAGGGGGGAGAAGGGTAGGGAGAGGGTGGTGGGGTTATGGACATTGGGGAGGGTATGTGCTATGGTGAGTGCTGTGAAGTGTGTAAGCCTGATGGTTTACAGACCTGTACCCCTGGGACTAATAATACATTGCATGTTAATTTAAAAAAAATCTAAAAATATGCAATTCATTACTTTCTTTATTAAGCTGGAATTAAAATTAAAAAAATAAAATAAAATAAGATTCCTGCCTTGCAATCAGGGAAACCAGACCTAAAAAGCACAGCTTTGTCTTGCGTAAGTAAGTAACAAATCAGGGGCACCTGTTTGGCTAGTAGATGGAGCATTCAATTCTGGATCTTGGGGTCGTGAGTTCAAGCCTCATGTTGGGTGTAGAGAACACTTTTTAAAAAATTTTACAAAGTAAGTAATACATTCAGCTTTTTTTTTCAAATGTTGAGCAGTGTCCTCTTCCTTCAATGCCTTTTAATTTATCTAAAAAAATTTTTTTTTTCTGTATGTTTGGTGATTTAGGAGAAGTCTGCCTTTTCGTTCCTCAAAGAAAGAAAATTTCTTCCTCAATATTTATGGATGAGTCTATTCTTTCCCCACTTATTTAACTATTTTATCATAAACTAAATGTTTACATATTCTTGATTCTATCGACACATTTAATAATGGTTTCCTTTGCATTTCCAAGAAGTTTCTTCTGGAAACGCAAGTGCTCGTTTGCTACCAAGCTGCTGTTCCCCTCCCACTGGAGTCTCTCTTAAACAGTCTCACACAATTTAGAAATTGAGCTTTGTCTGATACAACAGAGGACTCAATTTATTTATCCTAATGCTGTTTCAGCTCTTTTCTTTGATCCTGAAGCCTCTTTTTGAAGGACTCTGGGGTCTAGTCATAGAAAGTAGCTACAGAACAAATGGATGGCAAAAGAGAAAACATAATGCAGAAGAGAAAAGTAGAGGGGTGTTTTCTTTCATGGTCAGTCAGAAAGTTTTCATTTCCAACTCAGAGCCTGTGATGTTTCATGCAATTGGAAATGTTGTTATTTTTCACTTTGCAGACCCAGCAACTAGAGGGATGACTTGCCTGTGCTAGACGTTGAGTATCTGTGGGACAAATGAATGAGGGAATGAATGAATGAATGAATGGATGATTTTTGTCTTCCTGTTTGTATTCATGTGATGCATGTAATAGGATAGAAAGAAGAGACATCATTCTCTTTTTAATTTTTTAAATTTTTTAAAATTTAATTTCAGTTAATTAACATAGAGTGTATTGTTAATTTCAGAGGTAGTGCTTAGTGATTCATCGGTTGCATATAACACCTAATGCTTGTTCCATCACGTGCCCTCTTTAATGCCCATCCCCCAGTCACCCCATCCTCCCACACACCCCCCTCCAGCAACCCTCAGTTTGTTTCCTAGAGCTAAGAGTCTCTTAGGGTTGGGGTGGCTGGGTGGCTCATTGGGTTAAGCCTCTGCCTTTGGCTAAGGTCATGATCTCAGGGTCCTGGGATCAAGCCCTGTATCGGGCTCTCTGCTCAGCAGGGATCCTGCTTCCCCATCTCTCTCTGCCTACTTGTGACCTCTCTCTCTGTCAAATAAATAAATAAAATCTTTAATTTAAAAAAAAGAGTCTTTCAGGGTTGAGACATCATTCTTTGTTACGAGTGATTACAAAGTGGCTGGGTGGACAGTCTGACAAACGGTATTTGTGAGTTAAATATAAAAGTTATCCTCTAACATCGGTATAAGTTTAGATTCGAAGTTATTATTTGCAATCGAGTGGTGTAGACCACAACAAACTGGAGAGGTGTAAATCACTGAGGGCTAAGGAGGTCTAAGCTCGCTAGACCTACATCTGGTCTCAGAAAGGATATTGATATTTTAAACCATGAAGCTCTCCCTTCTGATCTTAGATGTGGTATTCGTTGCTTCTTCCTCCAATTCATTGTGATTCTTTTTTTGTTTTTTGGGGTTTTTGTTTTGTTTTGTTTTGTTTTGTTTTCATTAAGTAACAGCTTGGTCTCTTAGCAGCTCAGGGGAGCACTGGTCACATGTGAGAGATGCTCAAAGGTCAACCAGAAAAGAACAAAGGAAATGGTGTTCCCAGATTCCTATTTTTAAATGGACTCAGCACATTCTTGTTCTCTTCTTCCAAACATTGCCATTTCCCCAAGACTTAGCATCTTTCAAATCTTGAAGATAATGTCATAACAATATAATAGTTATAATATTATATAATATTATATAGAACATAATAGCTAGTTGACTCACAGATACACTTGTGCTCACTTTCTTCTTGTTCTTTTTTTTGCTATCAAAATAATTGCAGTAGGGTGCCATAATTTGGTATATTGAAAAGAAGCAACTGGAATAGATTAAGGAGACATGATAGGAAATGCAAGGGGATATCCTGAAATGGATTCTGGAACAGAAAAGGAACGTAAGTAGAAGCCTCAGGAAATCCAAACAAAGTCTAAAGTCCCTAGTCAGAGCTATTAATAAGGTACCAAAGTTAATGTCTTAGTTTTGGACAAAGGCACCATGAAAAGGTAGGATGTTAGCATAAGGAGGAACTGGATCAGGTGTATACGGAACCCTTATACCATCTTTGCAGCTGTTTTGAAAATATAAGATTGTTCTAAAAGTATAATGCTTATTAATAATTAAATATGTAAGCTATTTCAGTAAGTTTATTGGGGAATTTTTAAATTCACTATCTTATTTTTACTTATAAAGTGAGATAATTTTATTCATTATGTTTTGCTTATTGTGTGTAGCCTCTGGAAAGTACTCGAGAAATATTTGCCGATTTTCATTGAATGATAGAGAATTCAGGAATTATTTTTAGTTTTCCACAGAAGAATGTTGTATTCTCCAATCTTACCACTAGGTGGCAGTATCAACACGTCCGTTAAAATTAATTCTTCACCCAGAAGCCAAAACTACCCTTTGAAAACAAACCACATTTGAAAAATGCTGTGATATGTCACTATTATATATGTAGTAGGACGGAGAACCCCTAGTATGGTGATGAAGATCAAGAAAGATACGAACTGGCTGTGGACAGGAATCTGGGATACTAAGATATCCAGAAATAAAGTGGAAAAAAAAAATCAGCCATTTATTTAAACATTTCCAGACGCGGATATAAGTGCAGTTGGACTGATAGCACATCTGGAGAATTAACGGACATCTATCTTTCCCCAGACATAAGTGTAGCATGCGATGTCTGAACCTACCAAGGCCCGGAAGTCTAAAATGATCAGCACCATGCCTTCTGTGGTTCGATATGGGTGATAGGTCTCCCTGCAGGCAGACCATTTAAGCTGGATGCTAGTATTTAAAGGACCAATCTGCATTCTTTCTGCCACTTTCTTTTTACACCTTGAATTATTCAGGAAATAGAAGCATTTTCTAATATTGGCCAATGCAAAGCATAACTAGGAAGGCAATTTCTAAACCCCAAAAAAGGAATTAAAATAGATTCCTATCTCAAAAAAAAAAAAAAAAGCTTGCTTTGTAGTTTCCAATTTATTAATTTTATTAGTTTGAGCAATCAGGTACCTGTTATGACTTGGATACTAGGCCAATCAAATTCTCTGTTCCCTGCGTAAACTTTCTCCAGAAAGATTGATACAGGTGTGAGAGGAAAGCAAGATTGTTTCCAGAAAGATTATATTAGACACAAGTTAACACAAAAGGAAACCTAGTGATTCAGTCATGATTTGGCAAATAAAATTTATTGACTCAGTGACATGTACCACATTGTGTCACAGGCTGACTACTGAAATATACGAATGATGATTTGTCCATTTTCTGAGTTATCAGAAAAGTTCTAAAGCTTTTAGTATCTGTCATGTGTAAAGCATGTCTTTACCTGCTTTTCAACTTCAAAGATGCTAGAAGTCTGAGAGCTTATTCCTGTTGCAGATGTCAGGAATATCCGTAGACTGGAAAAAATAATAATAATAATTACTTATACTGGTTCTTTTTTTTTTAAGATTTTATTCATACATTTGACAGAGAGAGAGATCACAAGCAGGCAGAGAGGCAGACAGAGAGAGAGAGGGGGAAGCAGGCTCCCCGCTGAGCAGAGAGCCCGATGTGGGACTCGATCCCAGGTCCCTGAGATCATGACCTGAGCTGAAGGCAGAGGCTTAACCCACTGAGCCACACGGGCACCCCCTATACTGGTTCTTTTAAATAGAGAAAACCTACCATCAATAGTTGAGAAATAACCGTCTTGGCATTAATGTTTTTAGTGCTAAACGTGCAACTCTCTATGTCTCTAGCAATAGAGTCTAGTTCTACTTATTTGTACACATATTTTCTGCAGTTGAAATTTAGACAATGTTTGAGCAACATTTCCCACAGGGATGGCCAACCACATCCATTGCAAAGGTGAGCAGCTCAGAAAGGTTCATTTGGCTTCCTTGTTAGTGATCTAACACAACATTCCCTTTATCCTCTCCTTCTCTTTATGGCCCTATCCACTTATTTCATCTTTATCCAGGTTACTTGGAGCAGAATTGCCACACGCGGCATTTTCAGGAATTACACTTAATAAAGCAGGACGTTTAGTGTTTGCAGACTTCTGGGTATAGTTCGAACGCCTTTCATCAGAAAAGCAGACCACTCTCTGACTCAGTCCTTCCTGCTTCGAGGGAAATGGACTCTGCGTATCAATGTCCCTGCCATCATCAATCAACATACACGGTTAGAAGCAAATGTTTTGCCAAATGTGGGACAATTGTAAGATAACATATTGGGTCAAAAAAACACCTGAAAAATGACTTGTGGACACTTATGATCCAGAAAGATAAGGTACAAGATATGCCCTGGAAGAGGTCTGTCAAGCCTGACTCGGTGGGAGGGGGTGGACAGAGCAGTAGACTTCTGTGGGGTCACCTTGTCAGCAAGGAAGACAAGGGACAGTCCTACTGACCCTTCCATGGGGAGAAGAGTGAAACACCAGGAGGCTGGCTACAGACACCATGGTGGGTGATTTCTCAACATAATCCGGATTTTTCCTGCATACATTATCTTCTACATCTTTGACATATAAAAGGAAGAAACTGTGAATCGAAATTGTCTCTACTGGCTCTATTTTTATTTGGGTTTTCTTTCTTTTTCTTTCTTATTTTTAAGATTCCATTTGAGAGAGAGTGAGTGAGTGAGAGAGCACAAGCCAGGGGAAGGACAGAGGGAGAGGGAGAAGCAGACTCCCTGCTGAGCAGGGGGCCTGATGAGGGGCTCGATCCCAGGACCCCAGGATCATGACTTGAGTGGAAGGTAGATGTTTAACCGACTGAGCCACCCAGGCACTCCTTGTTTGGGTTTTCTTAATACAGCAGAAAATCTTAATCACTTATTACATACTTAAAGGTGTTTATAACAAATAAATGGGAAAACAGCATTTCATCTTCTCATTTGTGCCTGGAAATATGTCCAATTTGGGGACAGCCAATTTGGGGACAAAATTGTAAACTGTTCACCTACTTTCCCAGATGCTGTGTCCCTGAACTTTGAGTCCCCCCCCCCACCTCCCACACACAGATAATAAATAAATAAATAAATAAATAAATAAAAATAATTTAAAAAAATAAAAAAAAATCACATTTTTGTTTTGAAAGAAAAGAAACAAAGGTAAACATTGCATGGCTTGATTTTTTTTCAGTACCATTTCCTGACTGACTCCTTTTCAATTTTGGATATGTGCCATTAAACAAAACACGAATGAATTTCTGAAAACACAAAAGACTGGTTTGTTATTGTCACTATTAACTACCAGAGCCTTCAGGTCTGTTCTCTTTCACCATCCTTGTTTGTCTCATTCCCAAATGCTGATTCTTAAGGGTGATGCCTTGTACTTAATCATTGTCTAAGCTCTTGGGAGAGTTTGCTCTTCTATTTAATTTTTTCTTTTTCTCCTCGACAGAAGATAATTTCTGGAAGAGAGACCACAGGAAAGGCCACAGATTTAAACAAAATCTGCAGAAAGTGAACAGTGACTGGCGGCATCTTACCTAGAAATTTCCATTCTCTGGGGGTACGGGATGGGGAGCGTCACTGAAAACCACTGACCGGATCCCTGCCAGGACCCAGTTTAGACCTGATGGAGAAGGAATAAGCAAAGGAAAAAGGATGATGAATGTGTGCTTGTTGCCACAGAAAACCCCTTTCCAAAGGGGGTTTGGAACTAACTAACCAACAAAAACAAAGTCGAGTTGAAAAGGCAGTGGACCTCACCCTCCAACCAGGTGAGTCTGCAGATTCCCCACCTCCCCTGGCCAGGCATGAAGAAGAAGGCTGGCCCATCCCTAAATTCGCAGCCAGGGTGGTCGTCTGTGTGCAGAATTTAAAGCAAACAAGGGCAAGCTGTAGCCAGATGTGGGGGCTTTCAGGTTCACTGGCGGTTCCTGGGGTCCGCGGAGTCAAAGCAGCTCACGCACGTTCCTGCTCTCCACCAGGAAATGTGGAGACATGGAGGCCACTGGAATCTGATGGGCCAGCCGTCCCCAAACCGGCCTCTCTGTGCAGTAAAGGACCCCACGGCCACTCCTCCAAGACTCATACAAATGCCTTTAAAATCCCAGCAACTGTGACTGACTGAAATCGCTCCAGTAGATCTGATAAGTCAACGGCTCCTGCAGATCTGATAAGTCAACGGATGGGCCTTGTGGCCCAAGATCCAGTAATGAATTTCCTGTGCAATTATGTCTCTGCCCCCGTCGGTCTGTGGATTTCTGGAGACGTGCCATCAGCCCTTTCTCCAAAGCAGAGATAAGTTTTGTTATTACGTCTTCAGAAAGATGGAAAGAAAGTTCTTCCCAGAATCATCCAATTGTTATCTCTCCCTCTTCTCCCCACACCCAGCTCGTGACTCAGGAGCTTGGTTCTAAGGATTCCTGACCTGTTTTTTCCTTTGTTTTGACTTCTCTTTCCCCCTTAACCTCAAATCCCACCTCCTAAGCAAACAGCAGGAATTTTAAAAAACATATTCATTCACGTGGTTTTATCACATTAAATCAGCCTTGCATATGAATTAGCATGGGGCCTTGCCTATGGATTTAGGGAAGACACGAGAATGGGTTTTCCCGGTTGGACACGGTTCAGTCCAATCTTCTGTGTTCAGATGCTCTCTGGGTTCAGACGTCTGAGGTCATTTACCTCTTTCTTCTTTCTCTTCTTGGAAAACCTTTTGTGACGTGACAGAGTCACGTTACCTCTGCATCCCCATGTCTAAAACTGCATCCTGAGTTGGGTGAAACAGAAAAGATCTAATGATGATCGAAGAGAACAGCGAGCTGGTTCTTATAAATCGTTCGCTTTCCGAGTGGGCCTTGAACGTACCTCTGAGCACTGAAAACTTTATTGCTGTTCTTTCTCTAGGTACCGGTCGAAATGAAACCAAATTTCATTTTACCTCATTGCAAGTCTGTTTACGAAAGTCAGTAAATCACCCTGCTTCTGACCTCGGCTGGAAGGTCAAACCCTTTTTCACAGCCATTAACTTTTTCACCATGCAGATGTGCATTTTGTGGCTTAATCTTTTCCATCCTGGATGATACCGCGGGCCTCCACCCGATGTGGGCCTGGCGACAGCAGGAAAGTCTCATCCATCAAATCCAGGGTGCCCGTTTTTTTTTGTTTGTTTTTGTTTTGTTTTGTTGCATTTGATAAATTCAAAATAATTTCTTTTCATGGTGAAGAGTCATACGTTTGCTCAGTAATTAAAATCAGAGACGTGGGGAGAGGACGTCTCTGGGGTCCTGGCCAGTCCCTTATTTCTTCCTATACTCACTAAATTCACATCTGAGTCAAATTCACGCATTAGAGTCAGATAGTCTGTAGTTTCAAAAATGCCTGTTCGTCAGCACAGCACTCTGAATCATTTTTCACACAAAACTGTGTCAAAGGCTGTGTTTGCCTCTAAAAACTAAGAAGAAGAGGAGTAAAGGAATAAACTAAGAAATTGGAGACCTAGACTTACTTTTTTGCTTGTTCCAAGTGGGGATGATTGCGTTTTGTGGTTCTGAATCGTTATTGGACCTCTTTCTTACAATTAATACTAAAAGCTAACATGTTTATTGCTTATTGCCAGAACCTAAGTGCAAGATATTTATTTACATGGGCTGTTTTGATTTTCCCCAAACATGATGAGATGCACGAATTAACATCCCATTTAAAGAGAGGAGAAAATGGAGGAACAGATGTTTTAGAAAAATAAATTAGCTTCCCTTCTATTCTATTAGGTCTCTACTGTAAAAATTTCAGTCTCTAGGCTGGTACAGAGGATAACAGGAGGTTCAGAGGGTATAGAGTATTGATTTTTGTATTTTTGGGGGGAAAATAAAACTATACGCGTACTTTGATTCCTTTAGGTAGAAAATGATTTCTTTCTGACGCTGAATGATCTGGTTGGCCACATAGAAAGGGTTGCAACATTTGTCCTTACAGTCCACAAAATGGAAGGCTTATCACGTCACTGCCTCCCCCCCAAAAATGTATATATACATGAAGAAAATTGGGAAATATTATGTGTAGATACAGATGACATTCGGAGCCTTATTGGCTCTATTGTTCCTCAGAGAAAATGTACTTGTTGATTTTTAGCCTATCGTTTAAAAATTAAATTCCTCCCAATTTACTCCCTTTCTAATTGCAGAGACCAGCTGCCCTTGGATTGAGTTTTCCTGTTGTTTCCTTGTCCCTAAAGTCTCTGTAAAAGATTTTATTTCTCTAGGCAACCAGCTGGTTTTTCACATAGATAAGGTCAATTAATTTGACCTTTGTTTCAATATGAAATGCATAATAAAAGCTCGTGCCCCAAAGACCGGATGTGGCCTTTCAGAAAAGCTACTTGCCAGGACAGGGAACAATAATTTATGGCCTTGTAAACCCCCGTTGAAATGCTTGTTGCCCCGCATTGCAATGACAAGGCGACTGTGTGTGTCTTTATGTGTTTATTTTTATTCTAGGCGATAGGGACGGGGACGGGAAAAGAACCAAGCACCTGCATTATTAAAGATGACAGAGGCAGAAAGAGGGCTGCTCTTTCTTTAAGGATCCAGGGACGCTGTTTGAATGTGTGTTTTTCCGCAGCAGCTTGTTTTCCAGGGACAAAAATTCATAAATCGAGGCTCCGAGAGTTTATTATTGACTTTTGACCGTTAAGGGCTCATTAGTAAAACAAACTTCCCGACTCAGGCTTTGAGAGCCATGTAAACTCTTCGTGCAGCAAAATATGGAAAAGAAAGGAGAAATTGGTATTTATGATCAATATCAAGATGACGGGTATCTGCAGTTTGATTGATTAACTGATTGATCCGGGAATCCAATTTTTAAAAATGTATGAGGATTTGAACTCTTTTTTTTTTTTTTTTAAGATTTTATTTATTTATTTGAGAGGGAAAGAGAGAGAGAGCATGGTGAGCAGAGGGAGAGAGAGAGAGAGCATGGTGAGCAGAGGAAGGGGTAAAGAAAGGGGCAGAGGGAGAAGCAGGTTGGACACAAGGCTGGATCCCAGGATCCTGGGGTCATGACCTGAGCCAAAGGCAGACTCTCAACAAACTGAGCCACCCAGGCGCCCCTACTGTTCTGCATTTAAACAACCCTGGATGAACCCCTTTTACTTAAATCTGTGATCAGGTCTCTGATTACATCCTAGAAATGGGCCATCTAAGTCAAAATATACAGCTATCTCTTAGACGATTGATAATGCTTTTTAGTAAGTATAACTCATCATCTCTAGCCACCATGAAATTAGGAATCCAGTATTTTAGCTGTTCTTTTGAAACTGGCCTTTTTGTACACCTTGAATGGGGACACATGGTAGAAGACCTTTGCTCTTCAAGACCTGCGTTCATTCCTAAAACCAGTCTTTTCCTGTTCTGCAGATACCCCTGCCAGGAAGCTTTTCACGGATGTGTGGATGCCATTTTTGGAGACCCAGTGGTAATTTGGATAAAGAACGTTTTCTAAGTAACAATGCAATAGGAGGGGTAATCAGGAGAAGTTTACCGTGTATGAGGTACTGGCGGCTTTTTGAGTTGGAAGACACAGAAACAGCAACCAAAAAGGATGGGTTTAGAAAGAGCACAGGAAGGAAAATGAAATGATGCCAAAGACAGACAAAGCTATTTCAAAGTCTTTGCACAGACACATGCACGCCTTTCTGATGAGAATGTGAAGTAGAGGCACCTTCCTCGAGGGCCATGGGCAATACCCATCCCAGGGCTTACACTGTGATACTGTGCCCCAGAAAGTGCAGTTGGAAGCACTGATCCCAAGAAAAGCATACAGGTATTCCAAATGACTATTTTAGCAGAAGAAAGCTAGCGTGCACAAAGAAAAACTATGTTTATTTCTTTGCGGAGTTTTTCCCAGGTAGACAGACCAATAATCCATACCGTGCATTTGGTTTGCAAACAGCTTCTGCATTGATTCATCATGGGCTAATAGTGGTCATTCCTTGTCTGTGATTTTTGTGTGATGCTAAGTTTTCTTCTTTCTTAAAACTCCAAGACACACAAACATGTTCTTTTTCTTAAAAGAAACAGCCACCAGCAAACACCATCTTATGATACCTACAGATGATTTGATATCAGATCTTTAAAAGGGGAGAAGTCTATTTTTCCCACCTTCCTTCATCCACTGGTTCCCCCTGGCCTTTTGCTACCAAGATCTGGACCTGGGGTAAATGCCATGGGTGCTATATTTCAAATACATTATTAGTTAAATAGACTTTTTCTTGACCGTCTTAAGATCCTAACCACAATTTATATCATTGTTTCCATGGGGAAAAACCTGTAACAA
This sequence comes from Lontra canadensis, assembly GCF_010015895.1. Taxonomy (NCBI): domain Eukaryota; kingdom Metazoa; phylum Chordata; class Mammalia; order Carnivora; family Mustelidae; genus Lontra; species Lontra canadensis. The sequence goes on along the minus strand of NW_022631035.1, from coordinate 9,528,218 downwards.
GTTCCAAACAGCTGACATAAAAACAAATTCAAAACAGCTTGTTTGTACCTTGAAGATTGTCTTTATTTTTTTTCTTGTTTTTACTACTGAAAGCAAGTTGGTACCCAGAAGTCATTAATGGCCCTAGAGTATAGTACATCCACAGCCGGAAATTGTGGGCTGGACTGTTTTTGACCTCTAGTTAAGAAGGGCTTTTTCTGGATTTGGGTCCTGTACAGAGCCTTCTTCCCAGGGGGCTTTCTTTATTAATTTATTTTTAAGGGCATCGATCGAAACCGCAGATTTACTGATGTGTGTGTGTGCTATGTCAGAAAAAAAACAGGATAATCATATTTAAGACTACTAAGTGATTTTCCTTCGTTACTTTCTTCGTGCGATCGTAGCAAAACCTCAGAAGAGTGGCATCTCTCCAAAACTCCTATTATTTCCCTCCAGAGATCTAGCTAGCTCAAAAGGAGACGGCGATTGCACTAACTGAATAGATCCCCACTGCAGCAAAAACGCACCAGAATATTGCCAAGTGCGTTTCTGCAGGAAAACTCAGGTAATAAGCTGAATTTCAAGCTGTCTGTGTCCAGACGTCACTCTATGATTCTGAACAATAGTAGGGGCAGGTCAAGACGACAAGGTTAAGATACACAGCACGGAAGAAAGGGAAGGAAGGGCATAAAAGCTCTGTGAGTCTCAGGAACATAAAACTGTCCGTTATGGGCAGCGAAATTCTCATGACCCCTTCTCTTAGTCACTTATTTGCAGAAATCCATTAAAGAATAAACAAATCCATTAAAGAATATAACATGAGGGGCACCTGGGTGACTCAGTGGGTTAAGCTGCTGCCTTCGGCTCAGGCCATGATCTCAGAGTCCTGGGATCGAGCCCCACATCGGGCTCTCTGCTCAGCAGGGAGCCTGCTTCCCCCTCGCTTTCTCTGCCTGCCTCTCTGCCTACTTACAATCTCTCTCTCTCTGTCAAATAAATAAATAAAATCTTAAAAAAAAAAAGAATATGACATGATTAACTAATAGGCATCTCCATGAGGCATCTCTAACAGGAGTTTCTCTGAGGTGTAAGAATATTTGCCTATCATTCCATTTATTCATTAACTACTTGGTCTAATTCTGAAACTCCAGAGTTAGTTCTGCCCTTCAAAAATTTCCCAAACACCTGGGATTCACGAATTTGAAATCCAAGTTTGACATTTGTGGTCTGAGGGTTTTAGGAAGGCTTCTCATTTCCACAGACAGCTTGAAAGACCTAATCACTGTGAAAGCGGAATGAGACTGGAAATTTTTCCCCTCTTAAATGAAATGCAAGAACAAGCATTTGGGACGACGGAGCAAGCTCTTTTGGGAAGATACTTCTGTTTTACACTTATGCTAAGTGTTACATAGTGTGTTTCTGTTTTCTGGATGTTTATTTTATTTATTTATTTAATGTATTTATTTATTTATTTATTAAGATTTTATTTATTTATTTGTCAGACAGAGAGCGAGCAGAAGCTGGGGAGCAGCAGGCAGAGGGAGAAGCAGGCTCCCTGCTGAGCAAGGAGCCGGATGCAGGACCTGATCCTAGGACCCCTGGGATCATGACCTGAGCTGAAGGCTGACACTTAACCCACTGAGCCACCCAGGTGTCCCTATTTATTTACTTTTAGAGCAGTGTTAGGTTCATAGCCAAATTGAGAGGGAGGTAAGGAGATTTCCTAGAATACCCTGTCCCCACCTGTGAATAGGCTCTCCTGTTATCATCATCCTCCACTAGAGTAGCACATTTGTTACAGTTAATGAACCTACATTGACCCATCACAGTCACCCAGAGTCCATAGTTCACGTTACCGTTCACTCTCGGTGTTGTACATGTTGTGGGTTTGGACAAATGTGGAATAACATGCACCCATTGTTATGGTATCACACAGAATATTTTCACTGCCTCTGTGCTCTGCCCATTTATTCCCCCAACCCAAAGTCTTGACAACCACTGATCTTTTTTACCATCTCCATAGTTTCCCCTTTTCCAGAACGTCCAATAGTTGGAATCATACAGCCTGTTTTGGGGTGGCGTGTACTGAACCCTTTCACTCTGTTTTCTTTCCTCTTTTTATTTTATTTTATTTTATTTTATTTTATTTTATTTTATTGCCTTTGATCACTTCAGTTCTGCAACTTAATCAGCATCTCTTGCTATTCTGATTAACCTTGTTTTATCTCACCTGCTCCTGAGTTTTTAAGCAATCTATACAGACTTTCACAAATAGAGACCCTCTAAGATGTTGACAAAATCAGAATCACTCCAGTCCTGCCATCCAGTGATAGTCTTTACAAACATGTCTGTATATTTCATTTTTTTTTGTTCTAAGTATAATCCGTGTATGTGTGTATCAATAAAACTCGCTAATAATATGTAATGGGAAGTTTGCTAGTTTCATATCCCCCATTTATCCCCTTGCATCCTAAATAATGCCCAGCTGACTCATTCTTAGAACACATTTATCTGTATTTACAACAGGACCATGCATTACATCATTCTTTTATGTCATTCCTTCAGCATCCTTATCAACCTTCCTATCCCCAAGATGCATTAAGCATCCGTACTCTGGGGTACCAAAGTATCCTTGTATTTGTTTGTATATCCAAGTACATGTCACACTCATTGTAAGTCTCTTATGTGTTTATCTCTTCAGCGGCACACTAAACTCAACAATCCATTTGTTTTTGTTGTTGAAATCTTGAATAAATATGTGTTCATGATCAATTAAATCTATGTCTCAAAGCCTTTTTATGTGTATCAAAAGAAGTGCATCAATGAACACATATTTCCTAAGAATCTACTGTATAATTAACCCTATGGTAAGTGCTGTATATCATACAAAAGAAATAATGGTTATGTTAAACACAAACAGAGAGGGGGAGAAAGAAGATCTGGAATCAGAAGACGTAGTGATTTGGTGCAAGTGTTATCTCAGGTGACATGAATAAATTCTTTTATTCTGCGTGTTACAGATGAGGAAATTGAGCTTAAAGCGTGCCTCACAAAACTATTTTGAGAATTCCCAAAATGAGTGCTTTCACGATGTGAGATCGAATGTTAAGAAGTACTAATATTGTTACTGTAATTTAGTAAGATGATACATTTACAATTCAATGAATGAAGCATCAGCACCTCCAGTTCTTATTGATGGTGTCAAACTTCAACTTGTCCTTCTCTCAGTCCTTCTCAAACTCGTAAATAAAAGCTAGCAATGGGATTCCATCCTGATTTATTACATGATATATATATATGTATATATATATATGTATATATATATATATATATTTTCACACTTTCCGGAAACCTTGATCGTGCCTCTTACCGAATTGGATCTCCGGCAAAAGCAAAGATGTTGCTTGAAAAAAAGAAAGAAAAAAAAAAAAAAAACATTGTTGATGAGATTATTTTTAAAAAGAAAGGATTTGTCTGCAAAGAGAGCATGAAGACAAAAAGGAAATAAATAAAAAGTACATTATTTGATTTTAAAGTCTTAACACTTAGATTAGATTACTGAAGCCCAAGGAACTACCGCATACTTCCACAAATCTCTGGAAGACATATTTCCAGAGTAATGTACAGTGTTAGCCTGATGTTGGCAAAATCTCCAGACTAACCCTTTGGTGACCAAATAGATCTCTAGAAAAGTTCATATGAATTCCACTTATTTAGTATGTAACTTAGCATTTTCACAACAGATTCTTTTTTTCACAACAGATTTTAGTTGACTTCTTAATATTTAATCCTCAAAAATATAGAACACGACGTCCCAGTTAACTATTCTTTAGCACTAAGTGTGTTCTCAATAAAACCCAAACAGAAATCACATTTTAAAAGAGATCATCAAAATATATATTTATACATATTCAAAATACAAAATGCACATTCCATTACACGGTTTTTCACTGGTTTATGCAACCTTCCGTGTTTCCCTCCTCTGATAAAATTCAGCATTCCCTTGTAATTCAGGAATTCTCAGTGACAAAGTTCTGCTTTAATTAGAATTGAGATTTGTAAAGAAAGAGACTGAGCACAGGAAGTTATTAGAATAACAACATGACAGCTGGAAAAGTTTCAAATGGACTGATAGGACATATTAATGGATCCCAAATGTTTTTATTTTTTCTTCAATTTCTGTGTTTCCATATGAAAGCTAGAGAGAATCGTTTAAGCTGAAGCATTATCTCATTAGAACAGATAAAACAAGCAAACTTTTAAAAAATGACAAAATGTAAGAAAAAATATTTTTGAAATATAATATTTTGATAAAAATCTTTCTTTTCTTGGCATGTTCATATTGATTGTTTACACTCATTGACTTTTTCCCACTCCATTTTGTGTGTGTAAATAGTATAAAAATTTTTTTTGATAGTTTATGGTATAATTATTTATTCAGTTAAGTAGCATTGAATCATAGCAGAGTAAAAAATTATGCAAGACTGGTCTCATGATTATACAATGCCATGTTAATAATATTCAATTTCTCACTTTATTTGTTGTATGTTGCTATTACTATTAACAGGCATTACTAAATATAATTATTAACATTTTCTTGAGCATTTGCCACTGTCAATAATGCTAAGGGAATTAACATAAATTATCTTATTTAATTCTTTTAACACTACTATGAGGCAGTTACTACCATCCCAATTTTAGATTCACAGAGGATAAGTAACTTGTTTAAATTCTCATAACTGTAAGAGATTACATTGGGAATTAAACTCCTGTCTATCCAAACTATGCCCCATCATGTCTTAGAAACATACCTGCACACAGGACAGTTATATACGCTAGCTTCTTTTGGCAGAAACAAACACAACGAACTTACTCCAAGTTCTTATTACTCAACCTGCTCATAAACACCCATCAAACTCTTAGAGATTTTGGGGTTTTTTGGTTTTGTTTTTGTTTTTGTTTTGGTGTTTTTTTTTTTGCATTCTGGTGAGGTTTCTCACTTCATCACAATTGCTTTTTAATTTGTATTTGCTCTTTTAAATATCTGACCACTTACCATGCGTAGTTGCAGCTGTCCTAGGATGAATATTAGTTTAAAATTTGATACTAAATCCATGATTTTCTGTGATTTGTGCCCTCCCTCTCCCCACCACCCCCCACCCTCACTGTGGTAAACAAGTTATTAAAAAGAAACAAAATGTTTTCAAGCATCGGGCAATAGGTAATAGGTAGTTCAGGGAACTACCTTAAAAGAAGGTAAACACATTCCCTGGTGTTTTGCCTGGGGACATGTTCAGACTTCTTGGCAGGGCAAGCTGAAGGACAGGTAGAGAAGAGAGGTCTCTGAGCTGATGACGTAGAGATAAGAATTTAGGAATTTGCTGAGCAGACCCTAGAAAATGAGGGGTTGCCTCAGAGGAGGGTCCAGAAGTCTGCGTGAGGATTTACCGGGAGGTCTCCGCTGAGAGAATGTGTGGGGACACAAGGCAAGCAACCGGGAGGTACAGCAGAAATCGCTTCCCACGGAGATGAGAAACAGCGATATCAAAGGTTTTTCAACAACAGGAAATGGAATTTTGGCCCAGAAAACCTGGAGAAACCTCTCTGAGAAACTCAAGCATTCAGGTAAAAAGAGCCCAGAAAAGTCACAGCTTAGTGATAGGACTACCTTTTAAAATAAAGTCCCTGCCCTAGGTCTTAGTTCAAAAGTAAAATCATTAAGTCCTCAGAAATAGCAAAACAGCCTCGTAAGAAACAGAAGGATCTGCCAGTAATTTAACTTGCCTAGAAGGGGAAATAAATAAATACATAAATACCAAAAAATACCCCCATTATTTTAAGAAAGAAGGAATAATCCAGACTCTTCATAATATATCACCATATGCAGATTATAATAAAAATTGCTAGAAATGTGGGGCACCTGGGTGGCACTTCGGGGCACTGTCAGACTCTTGGTTTCAGCTCAGGTCATGATCTCAATGTTGTGAGATCATGCCCCACATCAGGTTCCCTGCTCGGCCTGGAGTCTGTTGAGATCCTCTCCCCCTCCCTCCGCACCCCCACACCCCCGCACATGCTCTCTCTTTCTCTCAAATAAATAAGTAAATCTTTAAAAAAAATTACTAGTAATGTGAAAGTGCAGGAAACGTGAACAAAAAGATGTTGTCAATATTAATGAATCACACAATATCCTAGGGGCTGTAGTCAACAGATGGAATCTTCTCAAACTCCAAGACGCCAAGGAAGAATGATTCTAATGAATCAACAGATGAAAGATCTCAGCAGAGGAACTCAAACTACAACAAAGTGGGAATTGGGGGATTTTGCTATCTAAAAGGAAAAACAAAATGAGCTCTGAGTGGCTTAAGAATAGTGTGGAGACTGACTGCAGATGCGTTAGTAAATCTAAAGATACATCGGTAGAAAATGCTTAAAAACATTTGGAAGAAACAGAAAGAAACAAGGTTGAAGAAGAAAATGAACAGAGACTCAGTGGCCTGTGCAAAAATAAACACTAGTCTTACACACAAGTGACTGGAAACCAAATTAGGAAGGAGAAAAAGAAAGGGCAGGGAAAAAAAAATATATAAAATATAAAATATAAAATTATAAAAAATCAAAACTAGTCTTACACACAAGTGACTGGAAACCAAATTAGGAAGGAGAAAAAGAAAGGGCAGAGAAAAAAATATATATATAAAATATAAAATATAAAATTATAAAAAATCAAAACTAGTCTTACACATGACTGGAAACTAATTTAGGATGGAGAAAAAGAAAGGGCAGAAAAAATATATTTATATATAAATATATAAAATATGAAATTATAGGTATACATATATATATATTTGGAAGAAATTTCCCACCCTCAGGAGAAAAAATGTCAAGTTACATATTTAAGGAGTTCAGTGTACACCGAGTAGAATAAATACCAAAAGAAACATACCTTGGTATATCATAATCATACTACTCAAAACTAAGACAAAGAGAAATTTAAAAATCTGCCAAAGGAACAGAAAAATTACCTCTAGGGAAATTTGATTTTATTATATGACATCAACCGATTTCTCGATGTCAAAAGACACTAGACTGGAAAGAAAAAAAAAAAAAAGACACTAGAAAACAATCAAACAATGTCTTTCAAGTGGCGGGGGGGGGGAGCTGACCTAGAATTCTGCATTCAGTAAAAATCTCCTTCAAAACTGGTGGTGAAATTAAGACAATTCCTTTCAAACAACAGCAGAGAAAATTAATTGCCACCCGTGTCTTATGAATGTGGAAAGGATTTCTTCAGAGTGAAGAAAAATATCACTTGGTGGAAACAGTCAGAAGGGAAATACTCTCTTCAGAAACCCACAATAGGATACTGCAAGAATCATTAGGCTATGCCTGGGAGCCAAATCCAGCTGAGGACAGTTTGTGTAAATTTATTGGAACAGAGCCACACCTACTCATTTGCATACTGTCTAGGACACTTTTGTGCTGCAAATGCAGAGCTGAGTTGTGAGAGATGCTATCTGGCACTTTACAGGAAAAGAAATTGCCAAGTCTTATCATAGAGAATAAGAAGCGGAAACCATGATAAAAGGTTTGTCCAAGGACAAAGGACAATATAATAGAGCACGAATTGATGCATTGAGGAAACCCAGGGTTTAAAAAAAAAAAAAAAAAAAAAAAAAAAAGGAGCTATGTGGAGATTTTCACCAAGGAAGTGAGAGATTGAAAAAGTGAAAATTGTATGAGCCCTAACTAAAAAGTGACTAGTCTGAGTCTATGCATCCGGTAGGACAGAAGAGTTGGCGAATGGTTCTTTGATGCCATCCGGGGTTAGAGTCAAGACGTGGTATAAAAAAGTTAGGATTCTGGGGATTTTATCCGTATTTCAATTTACTTCAAGGCAAATGGAATTTTGAATTGTGTTTGCCATGTCTACACAGACTAAGTAAATAAATAAAGGATTTGTGGATGGTTTATCCCGTGTTCCACTTCTTAAAGAATGATTTCCGTAAGGCATTATTTCTTAAAAAGCATTCTGTCACAGAGTGGAGATTTGTGGCGAAATTTGTCTATCAGACTTGCGAGAGCACAGGTGGGAGTTTGGGGAAATTAACAGCACCCATAAGGACCTGTTGATAAATTTGAGTTCAGACTTTTGCATCCCTTATATTCTCTTTCCTTTCTCTCTCTGCACATCTGTGACACTGGAGTTTGGCCCAGAGGAAGAACACACAGTTGAGATAAAGAGACCTGTGCCAAGAAAGCCGCATATTCGGATCAGATGGGACGCAGATGCACATCTGTGCTGAGAAAAGAAAGCCAAGGGTGATATCCTTCAACGTTGAAATAACTATGCAGAGTTCTACCCCTGTAAAAAGCTCCCTTTTTTTTTTTTTTTTTTTTTTTTTGGTGCTCTGAGCTTTTCACTTAAAGAAGCAACATCTCTCTCTGTGAGACACTTAAAGGTTATCTGCCCACTCCTTCGCAGGTGTGCGTTTGTTTCTTGCTTGGGTTTACCCATTCAAAGGCGCATGCAAAGCTCCTATTATTTGTATCCATATTTAAAGTGAGTTTGACAGTCAGATTTTTGCACTGACAGGCTCACAATAAAAATCATGTACTGTTACGAGTTTTCGAGGCAGAATTATTTCATAACAATTATCTTCAAATCTCCAATGTTCTGTGTGCTCCAAACCAATTGTCTTTATATTAATAATTAAGTCGAAGTGACAGTGGATGACAGCTGCAATTGGTTTCGTTTGTGAAGCAAGCACGGCTTTCACCATCACCATGGAATCATTCTGGCTGGGTGTCAGAATATTTAAGCCATTGAATGTAACCAAATTGGTAGTCAGACAAGGTGCACATTTTCAGGCAAACACACATTTGTGTGTGTGTGTGTGTGTGTGTGTGTGTGCGCATATGTAACATAATACACAGACTCACCAAACCCCGGGAGCTTTAGCAAGATTTATAAAGTAAAGAGCTACAAAGTATTTGATAGATACAAAGGTATTTCTTATGTAACAGCTTTGTTCCCATGTTGTCCCTTTAAGCCAAGGGTTGGCCAAAATTTTCTGTAAAAGACTAGATAGAATTTTTGGCTTGGAAACCATATGGTCTCTGGCCCAACTATTCAGCTCTGCTCTTAGGGTGTGAAAGCAGCCATAGACAATCCGTTCATGAATAGATGTAGCTCTTGTCCAATAAAACTGTATTTACAAATACAAGCAGCAGGAAGAGTTTGGTCCATAGGCTGCTTTAAACCGTTATTCAACATATTTTATTTGGAGCATAGAACACACCCTTTTCATTTCAGTTCTTATTCCCTTTCTGACTATTAAAATTACAGACCGTTACTAGAGATGAGGAAGGAGAAAATGTGGTTTAAAAATAGAAGTTTGGTGGTGATTTATGATATCAAACAATCCAAAATGTATTTTATATAGATGGAGCAGGTGATATTTACATGGCATGTAACCAATGACCTCCATGTAATTTATCTTGTTGGATTCCGTAACAATCTTGTGAGTTACAGAGGACAGGTTGGATTTTTAAAGCCCATAAAGCTTAAAGAGGTTAAAGGGCTCACCCAGTGTCAGAAATGCTAAATGTAGAATCGAGATTTTGAACTTTCCATCTGGGTACCAAAACTTTTATTTGGGGCAGCAAGCCATGTGGGGGACCTGATTTTAGGTGGTCATTTTGACGGACTAGAAGTGTTCTGAATTCAGCTCCTGATGTGCAATTCCTGTTAGAAGTGGAAAAAAAAAAAAAAAAAAGGAAATATTTTCTGTATTATTAGATTAGTGAAGATAGCAAGAATGAATAAGAAAAAATAGAAACAAAACTCAAATACTCATTTTTTACCCTTAATAACAGCATTTCTCTGCCTGCTTTATAGAGGTAATTACCCCAGTGATCCTTTTGGCTTCCCTTGGAAACAACACCTTAATAGCCTTTTATGCAGGACTCTGTCACTTCAAAAAGAGACTCTAAAACGATTCACTCCTAGCCAGCTGGCATTGGAAGGATCTGTTATGTACGCTTTCAGCTTCTGTACAATTTTACTGTTACAACTTTTATTCCATAAAAAGCTCAAAAAAGAGATAAACCACTGCTTTAGGATTTTTGATAGAGACACCAAGCCATCAGTGCAAGAAACCACACTCATGGATTATGTCCGTAGCTCTCCTGTCTAAGAATGAATCACCTTATAGTATTACCTTCTAACTTTCATCTGTATTGATGGTTTTTCTCCAATAAGAGCAAAATGTTTTGGAGAAACTGTCTGAATATCTTTACCACATTGGTCTAAGATCACAGGGTTTACAATTTCCATCCTTACATTTTTTTTTTCTTAAATGACTCTCTTAGAGAAAACCAAGTTGAACTATTTCACAGTTGTACGTATATAAAACATCTGAGAATGTCAGCCATTTATGAAGGCTTTCCTGATGCTAAAGCAACATAAATATTAAGATTAAAGCTGCTCATTAATATAAAGTTAGGTGAAAATGCCTTATGTGGGGAAGGAAAAGTGGTTGGGGACATAGCTCTTCATATTCCAAAAATGGGATTGCCAAAGTATAAAATGAAAAGGCAATCTGACAGAAACAAGTATCTGTTTTCCTAGACAAAGTAATGCCAAGGGTGAGAGGTAGAGCTGGAGTAAGGGTAGAAATCTGATAGTGACCTTATTCCCCCCAATTTCCAGGAAGAGGCACAGTCAGTCTCCTCTTGGCTGTCAAGAGTGATGCCATTCAAGGAAGCAATGTTCATTTCTCAATCTATTTCAGAGTAGATGGCGGTACCCTAACTTGAGCCACTGACAGTCTCAAGGATGGAGATTTCATGCAAGTGGCCATGGGGAAGTGGCTTTCTGGTCTTTCAAAGGGCACGCGTTATTTTTGGGCATCATTTGCCATCTATCAAAAGTTACAAACAGCGCCTGCAAAGCAGTGCCATTTGAAGTTCATTTCCCTTCCTTTATTGAATTCTTATCAGCAAGATACCAAGGTAATTACAGTAATAACATCACTACACAGAGAGAAAGAGAGACAGAGAGAAGACCTTTGAGGCATTCCAAATTATTTTCAAAAAGTAGAGTGTACCTAGGCCAGTCAAGAATTAGATCTGTCAGTGCCAGCCAGCACGAGAGAAAAAAAAAAAAAATCTTCACACGTAAAAACCATCACGGGTTCCAGTCTCGATGGGTAGGATGCGGGGGCAAGGGATGCGGGGGTGGGGTGGGGGAGGGGAGGTTGTCCACTCGCACCAATACAGAGCGCCACAGCATGAGTTGGGAAAGTCCTTTAACAAAAGGCTGTCAGATATGATTTACAGAGCTGTCCTCTATTGGGTAAGCCTCACTGAGCACTCTGAATTCGAGCTTTCTACACTGGCAGACTTTTCCATAACCCAACAAAGACCTAGAGTTATAGGCAGTTCATAAAAGTGATGTCTTTTGTTTAGATCTAACAGGGTCTCTCAACAGGGGAGGCAGAAGCAATGAAGTGAAAAATATAATATGAAATCAATTTCCCTTCTCACACGACCCGGAGAATAAGAAAAGATGCTTGTTTGTCTGGGGCTGCAAAAAAACCAAATGTCTTCTGGGTGGTTGGAACAGAAGACCCAGAGAATTTAAGAATATTTTTAGCTTAATTAGATTAGGCATTTCATTTTGAGACAGATTGAGCGCGTTTCATCAGTTGGTTTCGGGATCACAGGAGTCTGAGTGAGATCATCTTTCCAGATATAGGGTGAGGGAGTTTGGGAGAGAGGTTGTGCTTAATGAGATCCACTTTTGGAGGGGGGCTGGAGAATGTATTAGTGAGTAAAGAAAGGGAACACTAAACTATGTTCCAGGACCGACTTTAACCACTTAGATGATTTTCAAACATGGTGATGTAGGTGACTTTTTCGCCCAGCAGAGATGGGTGGAAACATTCTGAACTACATTTAATGGCTTATTCACCATGCTATGCCTGAGGACGTGGTACAATTCTGCATGTAGCTAGAACCATGGTGATGTTCGAAAACATGCATAGCATAGAAAACATCTTACTAGTTTCATGAATAGAATACATCACACAAATAAGGAAGCATTGCTTGTTCAGAGATGGTTGAGGTCTAAAAGTTATGTCTGATTTTGGTATATAATAGGAAGCATTTTACTTAAACTGTGCACTCTAAAGCTCTCCATAGTGTGATTCTAGCCCTGGAGGTACAAATGTATATTTCTCTATATTTTTTCTACAACATATTCCTTACAAGTTGTAAATTAGTCTGGACCAGTCCATCTGAGCTTATTTGTGACATTAGATTTTTTTTCAAGTGATAATTGATTCAGTAGTATAGGTAATATCATCCACTTTTTACCCAGGATATAGAAGGAAAAAAAATATTTTATTTATTTATTTATTTATTTATTTATTTATTTATTTTAAAGAAAGGGAGAGAGAAGAGGGGAAGTGGCAGAGGGAGAAAGAGAATCTTAAGCAGTCTCCATGACAAGAATGGAGCCTGATGGGGGCTTAGTCTCACAACCCTGAGATCACGACCTGGGCTGAAATCAAGGGTTGGACACTTAACCGACTGAGCCCCCCAGAGACCCCTGGAAAGATAATTCTTAACATTATGAAACAGAGTACCTGAGCATCAGAGTATCACTTTGAGTTCTCCAAGAACAGACATCAAAATGGAATTAGATATGAGCACATTCATTGGAGAAACACCTTTGAAGGATAAAATGAAGGAGGTAAGGAGAAGGCAGATAGGGGTCTGACGTCTTTGAAAGGAGAGAGGGAAGGACGGAAGGGAGGGAGGGAGGGAGGGGGTAGAGGGAGGAAGGGGAGAAGGGGTCCCACGCTGCAGGAGAGCTCTGACAAAGTCTTGGCTAGGCTGATGGGGAGCTCCAGAAGAAACATCATTTGTAGGAAGAATCCTTCATTCAAAAGGAAAGTCTGAGCTCTAATACCCCAAATGTGCTCAGGCATTACCTGGGATAAGCCCAGAGGGAGCATGTCCTCCATCCTAAGACATCCCAAGACACCATCCCAAGCAGCTGGAGGCTATCAACCATCCATATTTCTCTCAATAGAGTCTCTCCCGAGGCACAGTCTAAGCCCTATCCTCCATGGTTGTCACAACTTAGAAATCTCACTTGTGGGATATCGAAATGGTAAACATGAAAAGAAATGACACATGCAATCATCTTGCAAGAGGGATCCCAACCTATTCGAGTCTAAGGTAGATAAGACAGGTACTAACCATTCAAGACCAACTCATGAAAAGAAAATCTAAAATTGAAATAATTTCATCCATCAGTTGTCTTTCTTAACATAGGAAAAGGATGTTAAATTCAGCATTCGCAGCAATAATCCTTGGATCATCTCTAAGCATATCAGAGTTCAGTGGGGTCATGCTTTCATAAATAGTAGGATAGGTTATGCATGTCATGATTTAAATTCATGATTTAAAACATTGAAACATAGATGGTGTGCCAATGGTACCCTGATGGTTGTGCCCCTTGAGGAGGGAACAATCCAGAACAAAAATAAAAAGAAACATGTCCTCACCACCTCTTTATTCCTCTTTTACTTGCTAATCTTCTGCTAGCTGTCCACATTCTCTGGAGTTGCCTTTTATTTTGTTCTGTTTCCTGCCACTAAGGATGGACTGGATCAACGTCTCTCAACAAGGCTCTCTCCAAAAGTGTTTCTCCTTCAGATTCCACAATCTCATCTTAGGTGTCATTCATTAACAGCCCTTTTCTCAGATCCAGATGAATAAGTTGAACACATAATGGGGTTCAAGAGGACCGAACACAAAAGAGCCGTCTAGCTTCTCTCCAATGATGGGGGTCTATTACAGGGGCACAAGGAAAGGCAGGGTAACCTACGCTGGGGGCCCACAATTCTAACTCTGGGTGTATTGTGTGTTTTGTGGAGGAGCAGACCCATAGCTCTGATTTATTTGGGATATATCCCCCTCCAACCCTTCTCTGGAGATACTCCCCCGACCCTACTCCCAATACACCACCCCTTCTCCTTTCTTGTAAAAGAGAATGTGTCCTGTTCCATTTGTCCAAAGAAATGTGGAGCTCGGGGATGAGTCTGGGCAGATTGTTTTACCTGTTCTATCTGGTTTTTCTATCTGATGGTTCTATCTGACCCCTAACTGCTTTATCATGACTGCAACTTTGGCCTCATTTCCTTGACCAATCAAAAGCTGCCATGCTAGCAGGGTTCCTTTCTCATGGTGCTCCTGGGATAAGTCAGAGCTGCCTCGTACATAAAGAACCTCTTGGGGCTGCTTTCCACAGAAGAGGGCAATTAGAATTTTATGGACTCACCAGTACAAGTGTTAATGTTTGATAAAACCTAACTATGTTACTACTTGCACTTAACTGCATTTAACCATTGTTTCAATGCCTATAACTCTAAGAGCCATGCTTGCCTTGCAATCACAGAGCTGGGATTGGCTTCCACCCATGCTGTATGTTTCTCTGCAAGAGTCCAGACTCATTCACCGACCATTGGCTACCCGCCCTGGACTAATCATTGCACTTCTTGTAACCAAAGTGAACTTTATCTTCGGATCTTGTCATGGACTTTAACTTCTGTTTCTAGCTCACGATCATGATTTTTTTAATGACAACTTGGCTCTCAATTCAGGTTGCTGTGTGATTACTTAGGACATCAAATTCTTTGCAACTCATATGTGGCTCAGCACCATGAAAAAGTAAGGGTGTAAGGCTGTGTCTGCCAATAACAGAAGCCCAATAAAGTTAATTATTTCTCCGTTAGGCACTTTTCTGGTACCCTGAACACATGGAACCGATTATCTAGCCCTGCAATGTTGTTAAATAAAATGTGCAAAAAAGAAAATACAATTATTGCTAAAGTAAAAACATACCACCAGGGGTTATTAAAAAAAGCAAGATGTTTTACATTTTAAGGATGTTTTGCTGCTACATGTGTGTGTTTGGTGAAAAACGATTAGCTCCAAGACACTCCAGTGCCAGTGTTAAACTTTTCCTTCTGCTCCATTGTCTTCCAGTCGCTTGAAATAAATGGAAGCAGACTTTCTCATTCTGCAGGAAGATAATTTTTTTTTTTAATTAAAGACGTATTTTGGCAACGTTGGAATATAGACTACCTACTTGAAACATTTGTTTTATACTATAACTAGGGTGATTCTTTAATAAGAACCTATTTATGTCTATCAAACCTCTGGGTAGGTCTAAATTGCTATGAACTGCATTTACTCACAAATGGATATCATCGCTAAAGTAACTGCATTCTGGTATAGATATAAATTACTTTTGTACACGGGGTGGGAGGGGAACCTTATAATCCTCTTTTAGCTATGCTTAAAAGAACCATGGGAATTTAATAAATACAATGTGTTTATAAGATAAAGTGCCATAATCAGCTTCTTTAACTTTCAAATTTTTCCATTTCTCACCCAAATTTAACATAGTATTATATTGCCTAAATGTAATGCGATTACATTTACACTGACCACCTTTCATTTTAAATTGCTTTTCCCGTATTGCAAATGACTGTGATGGTAAGATATCTGGCTGACGTGCACTAGAGATTATAAAAGAATGTTTTAAAAGATTTCAATTTTGTGTGCATGCCTTATAAATAATCAAACTGTATACATTTCAGTACAACACTGTTTTAACCCATTTGACATTACAGAATGATTCATAAATTAGCCAAAAACACCTGAGAATCAGAAAAATAAAAACCATTTTGGATTTTAATATCTGTGGCTTCCATTAAACCAAAGATTTTTTTTTTTTCCTTTTTTGGTCAAGTGTCAAAAGTCAAGTGAACTGACATTAAAACACATCTGAGTAAACAAATCTGGACTCTTGCTTCATAATTGTCCTGCAAAACCAAGTATTGTGTTGACATTATGTTTCAACGTGTGGATCTTGGACAAGGAAGACACACCCATGTCCGTACAATACTTGATTTTGCTGAATTTCCCACATCTTGTTATGAATCACCAGAAAGATGAAAATTGAGAAGTGACTGGAATTTCCAAGACGAACATCTGCCATTCAAGATTTTTTATTTCACTTTCACTACACATGGGGTCTAGTAGGTTCACCAAAATCTTACACTTTCTAAATGTAACATTTTTCAGCCAGTCATTCGTTTTGTACTCTGCTTACACCATGGCTTTCTTACATTTTAAAAGAGTGATCGGGCAGGTGAGACTCTTAAAAGGAACAGAAACAGATCTCTTTTTCCAGTGGACAGAATCAGGAGGCCAAATCTTCATAGATCACTGAAGACAACATCCTTTGGGGCCACCCTGCACAGCATTCTCGCTACATTTCACTGGAGAAGCATTTCATGTTTTAGAGGAATCTGGCTACTTCTCCTCTGTTTTTACCCTCAGAATCAATGAGATGTGATCACACTCCAATCACAATTTTAATAAGAACTTCTGGTGAAATCTGAGCTTCTTTTTTTTTGTACCATTCTTTCTAGCTTAGGGAATATTTGATTAGAGAAGGTCAGCATTGGTTAGGTCAGAAGGAAGCAAATGGTACATTCAAAAAACTGGATTAGCCTGGAGGGGATTTACCTGGAAGCGTTGTCACCCTCTTCTCTACTGAAAGCTCAGATAGAGCATTAATGACAAAATCAAGTGCCTAGCCTAGCTATGACTTCAAATTGTTAAATATAATACACTTACAGCTGCACAGTATGATTTAAATTATATAAAATATAACACTGTAGCATTTCCAAGAGGAAGTAATTTAGGCTAATGGCTTTAACTCCCCTTTACTAAAAATGCAGCTAGTTGCCAACAATTTAAAAGGGACTTTGTTACCATCAAGACAAGCCCTTCAATTTCAAGGAGATGATGACTCACTGTTGATAACCCTGATTTCTTTGAGATTTTGATGTGTGGAGGAAAAAAGGTAATTTGACTACTATTAATAGGCATCTGTGCAAAATAGAAACAGTCATTGTGAAGCATGTAGCCAGAGGCTATTTGAAAGGGAATCTGGAAGATAATTATAGGATTCCATAAATGACATAACTAGGTTTTGGCAACTTTTTAGAAAAATTTGCAGACAGATATTGTATGTTTAGTAGGTTAACTAAATCATCCAAATTACTCTTTTTATTCGTGTTATAAGTAATGTAATGTAACTACCCTATATTTTATAGATTTGGCATAGTCAACATGACTTAATATACTTACATTCACATGTACACTCAGCATTTCTGTTCATTTCAAGTGGGCTTAAATGAAGCTAAATTTTGAAGTTTAATGTATAAACATGAATACTGCAGCATTAAAGAAAAACATTTTCTCTTAAAAAGTCATCTTTTAAAGTCATTGTACATTAGCATTTTTTTTAGCAAGCAACAATTAAATATTTAAAACTTACTATTTTATGCAAGCTCCATGATTTTCCAATTCTTCACAAGCAAGCATGTTTTACACATAATCTTCCTTGAAATCCTAATATTTGAAAACAAATAAACTATTATATAATTAGTATATTTATTTTATAAATTTAATGTTTATAACTTCCAATGATTACTGAATCATACCACAGGAAGCATATTACTTTGTTAAACAAGGACATCTTTGAAATTACACCTTCGAGACGTTAATGGAAATTTTACTTACACGTCAATGTACCATTAGCTCCCACTTTTTTTTTAAAGTATCTTATTTATTTATTTGAAAGAGAGAGAGATCACAAGGAGGCAGAGAGGCAGGCAGAGAGAGAGTGGGAAGCAGGCTCCCCGCTGAGCAGAGAGCCTGATGCAGGGATGGATCCCAGGACCCTGAAACCATGACCTGAGCCAAAGGCAGAGGCCTAACCCACTGAGCCACCCAGGTGCCCCTGCTCCCGTATTTTTATTTAGTAGCATAATATTCAGAAAACCTTGATTTATTAAACCAAGTCATATATGGTAACAGACATAATATATACCATAACAGACTTAAATCTCTACCCTCAGATCTTAGGAAAAGTATCCTAATAGTGATATCTTAGGATATTTATGTTCAGTTTACAACCCAAATCAACATGTTCCTAAAATGCAATTCTTTTTGTATATAAATACTGTGTTGTAACAGTGTTAAAGAAAGTTAGCATGTAAATCATGCATATCCAAAATGCTGAATCTCATGTTTGCAGAATCATGTGCAACATCTTTTGTAGAATCTTAAGGTTCTCTGGAGCACAGCATTTTCAAAACCACAACGGTTATTGAAGAAAAATATCAATAGTAACCATAATATTAATATAAATTTTGCCCTTAGCATTTAGAATTGATTTAATAAAAGCCCACATGGGAATAATTTAAGAATAAATGTTATCAGAGGTTTTGTTTGTGAGTGGTTAAGACCCCCTCCCCCCACCGATAGCAGTGTCATGACAAACGGGAGTGTATTTCTCCTAGTCCAGAGAGAGGTAGGTCAATTCATGTACGAATGCATCTGATTATCCTACTCACTTTGCCCCCAATAAGATGGGACAGGTGTTGGGAGGGGTACATGGCTCTTAACCCTTTCAGGACATTTTTTGGCATTGTCATACTGCTGCGACTTACACCCTATTAATCAGAGCTAAGTACCATGACCACACATATTTGCAGGGAATCTGGAACTGTGATCTCTTAACTGGGTGACCTGTAGTTTCCACTACCGAGACAGAAGGAAGGAAGGAAGCAACTACATCCCAAACACTAAAAACAAGTTATCTTTCTTTACATTCCACCTGTCACTCTAAATCATGGCACATTTGATTTACATTTAGAATTTGGTAAATCTTAGAAAACACCTCAACTTCATCCTTTGGTTCTTCAAACTGGAATCATTATAAGTCTTTTTTTTTTCTTTTTTTTCTTTTTTTTTCTTTAATTTCTTTCTTTTTTTTTTTTTTTTGGTGTTCCAAAATTCATTGTTTATGCCCTCACCCAGTGTCCCATTATAAGTTTTCTGTAGAAGTGTTAAGCCATCACTGCTGTCCCCCCAGCTCCCACTCATGACCCCAAATGGTACATGTCCTCAAGCTTGAACCAGTGACTATAGAAAACGTTCAGTCCATTTCCTTCCTTCATGTGTCAGTTCCCACTAGTTTCTGCCACGGTTTAGCTATTTTCCAGGGAATTCAGGTAATTGCTCTTGTATTTTGTCCAGAGCTTCTAGCCATTATCTGTAGGAGACTTAATGCAATAGAAGCTTATCCATCATAACGTGAAGGAGAAGCTCATGGAATTTTTTTTTTTTCTTGATGTTTGCATGACTGTTTCTTCTTGTCATTCAGATTCAACATAAATGTCATCTCTTTAAGGCTTTTTCTGACTGCAATTTAAAATAATCTTTAACCTCTCTGTATTAAAAAAAAAAAAAAGCAGCTTATTTTGGGGCACCTGGGTGGTTCAGTTGGTTAGGTATCCAACTCTTGATTCCAGCGCAGGTCGAGTTCTCAGGTCATGAAATCGAGCCCCGTGGCTCTGCTGAATGTGCACTCTCTCTCAGAATAAAGCAAAACAAAATATCCTATTTTAAGACTGTGCATAACATTGTAGCAGAGCCTGTTTTCCTTACTTTTCAAACCTCTGAAGTCAAGTGTCCGTGAGTCAGTGAGATCTCTTGACTGTGTGTATGAAACCCTCCACCCTCTTCACCACCCCCAAACACACATACATACAAGTGTACACACACCTACAATGATCATATTTTCCAGTTTGCCTGGGTTAGTCTCAGATTATGCCCCCTGTCATGGCATAACAGTTAATAATATCTTCTAGTCTTCCCCAAATTGTCTAGATTGGACTGATAAATTATATGTAGTGTTTAAAACACCTCTTATATTGCTCTATTTTTCTTCACATCACTGATCATCACTTGATATATTAGAATTTATGTCCATACATATATAAAATATATTTAATATATTACATATATGTTTATATATTAAGATACATGTCTGTCTCCCTATTCTAGAATATAAATTTATGAGGGTAGGGATTTTCTGTTTGGTTATTAAATATTAATGTTAGGGCCGTCCTTGGCACAAAGAAGATTTGTTAAAGGAACAAATGAATAAATCAATTATTTTCTGTGTTTACCCTAACAGAATATAACTTACATGATACTGAGACTCAATGCTCATAGTTTTCCCATTTAGCTCCTGTTCCTGGCATCTAGTGGGACTCCAATATATTAATAAATTAATCTTACAACATAAATTTACTGTTTCTGCTTTGAAATTATTAATATGTGAGTGATGAGCTATGATATCTGCTTAGACAACTTGATTGAGTTTCTTTTAGTGCATAGATCTTGTTTACCTCAAAGATCATGAGTCTTATTGACAATCAGATGTCCATTTATTTTATGTGAACAGAGAGAACTAAGGCAGTTTCTAAGCTCCCAGATAAAGGCTCAGTGTGAGGGGTGGAAAAATGCCCTCTCAAAGATGTCCACGTTTTAATCCTTGGAAACTAGGAATATATTACCTCCCATAGTAAAATGGACTTTTAAGTTATGATTAAGTTAAGGATCTTGAGATAGGGAGCTTTTCCTAGATGATCTGGGGACAAACTGACATAATCACAAGAGTTCTTTTAAGTCGGAAAAGCTAGCATCTGAGAGAGGCTGAAAGATTTACGCTGTTGGCTTTGAAGAAGGAGGAAGGGGCCATGAGCCCAAAAAGGCAGTCAGCCTCCATGAACTAGACAAGGCAAGGACGGAATCTCTCTTAGAGCCTCGAGAGGGAACAGAGCCTGCTGACGCCTTGATTTTAAAACCTATTTAAGACCTCTGATCTTCAGAACTATGCGATAGTGTCAAATAATACTGTTCTCTTCCTTCTGCTCTATCCTATGGTGGGAGGGGCACAAGGGCAGCGTGATTCTAACCATGGCATCCTCTAGGTGTACTGGGAATCACCATGAAGATCGTGCTTCCCTGGGACCCAAGACATGAGACTGGCCTTAGGAAGCCCCCTGCCTGATCATGTGAGCATATGGAACCCAAAGATGAGATATTGCCCACCACTGAGGTCACAGAACAGAAGGGTGTGAAGCCAAAGCCGCACCCCATGCCACAGGTGGTACCCACGGCATAACACGTTCTCCTTGGCGGCTACACTTAGAATATGGATTTTGCTCTATAAAGACCTTTAATAAAATCCTTGAAAAAGGAAAAAAAAAAAAAGGAACTATAGGAGAGTAAATTTGTATCGTTTTACACTACTGGGTATGTGATAATTTATTACAGTTGCAACAGGAAGCTAAGACACCCTGGGGTAGACTGCTTTGGTGTCCTTCCCTGCTGGAGGGAGAATTTTCCCGGTTGATCTTCTGGGAGGTACAGAACTAGATATGTCTCTGCTCTGAATTTCTCCCAGGCTCAATCTACAGCACGGGCCATCCCCAAAACTTGCTTTGCCTCACCCAGAGAAGAGCTGGGGAAAAGGCAGTAGGCACCTGCTTCATTTGCCTGGAGGAGAGGAAGGGACTCACCCATACTGCAGTCCTCCAAGGGAACTCCAATCCCTGGGGCTGCCCAGCCTCGTCATTCTCTCTGTGCTGACCAGAAAAAAAGAAAGTGTTTAATATTTTAAATCACCAACAGCACGTTTTGTCTTCTGTCCCTACTGCTACCGTGGGGCTTCACTCTTTTTAGATAGACTTATTGCTATTTCATTGGGATTTTGGGAAGAAAATTAAGCAAATACCTGTGGTCAGTCTGTCATCCTGACTTGGAAAGTTCTGTTTTACACTGCCCTTTTTCTGCACGTTTGGTTACTTTCTGTTCTACTCATCCCCATGTGTCTCCACTTGTGAAGTATTGGGAAATTGCATAGGGCTTTTTTGTTTGTTTGTTGCAGTGATCAAAGATTCTTGGGGAAGTGCCCTCATTATCTGTTAGGTCTGGGGTCTGTGATTGAGAACAGGTGCAGCCCAGCGTTTACTTTGCCTACCACTTCTGTCTGCATCAAATGAAAAGCAGGAGTCAGTTTCCTATGGGATCTTGCCTTCCTTCTCAATTCTCTTGTGCTGGAGAACTTCCCAAAATATTGACAAGGATCTGGATTTGTGGCTGACCAATAGACCCACATCCTGCCATGGCCCCCACCCCACAAATTTTGGGGCTTTGAGATAGATTTTTATGTGGTTCCCCTGGAGTCATATCTTTCATGTCATTTCAATTTAATCGGCTGCCTTACATCCAGTGAATTATGATTCATTGATTCCCCCCTTTAATATTTTTATGTGATCAAGTCATTCTTTGAAACTTCTCTACATGGATGGCAGCACTCCCTTACTTCTAAATCAGATTCTGTACTCTCTACTCAATATATTCCTTTGTGTGCGAGTTAAAGAGGGAGATTAAACATGTGTGCCCATATCACCACCTTGCAGAGCAGTTCTGGTATGTTAACAGAATCAATAAGCTTATGAGAGCGATTCTATATTTTTATAATGAGTTAGCTTAGACCTCAATGCATCCATGATCACTACATTTTATAGTCTAATCCTAAATTGCAGTGGAAGACCTAGAGGGCTCAATGCATGCTTGCATGATGCTCTTGTGAATTCCAGGGTGTTTTAATGATAGGGGAAAGTCTAGTCTAGCAGACGGATTATGGTTTCTAGCATTTAAGGTAACAGACAATGAATGACATTTATATTTTCCTATCTCCACAAGAAAGCATCAAAGTATGCCAAAAATGACCAAGCATAACCCTGAAGGAGATAGAAGTCCAGAAATATTACAGACACTTGGAAAAATGGTTTCATAATTTGGTCAACAGAGAGGGAAGGTCCAAGTTCCTGAGCTGAACTGTGGCAAAGAGAAAGATAAATTCCAGGGGAAGACAATTGGCTCAGAAAGGAGGCTTAGGTACCAGACCTTATGGAAGGGGGGAGGCAATGGGAAAAATAGCTAGATAATTATACCATTTATCTGTCACACTATCTTTTATTCATATTGCCAATGAGCTAAAAGCAAAATTGCAGAACTACGAGCCTATGGAAAGCACCTTTGCAAATTTCATGGCTTTGTAGTTGAAGTATTAACGTTTACTGTCTTGGCTCAGATATGTGTACTCAAAATATTTTTTGACTGCCTTAAGCTTAGGGTAATGATGTTCATATTAATTTGGGTGACACTTATTGTAAAAACTCAAACATTCCATTATTGTATCAATAAAATTTTAAATAATTAGTTAGGTACTATTAAAAAAAAAAAAAACACTTCTTAGGAGACGAAGAGAGATTCCCCAATCGACCAACAGCCAACTGTTCCCAATTGCTTTACTCTTTTAAATAAAGGATTCCTAGCATACATTCAGAAGAAATCCTATGCCTTCCAGGGACAGGCAGCTGGGAAAGAGGGAAGAGCTTAATACGCAGAAAGCTGTGGACCATCCCAGTCCTACTCTTCAGTTCCTTGATTGAAGGCATTAAGTTTTATTTTATTAACTTTTTTCTTGCCCTTCAAAAGTTGAGGGTGCTCACTCCAGGGCTCGTGCAAAACTGCCCCAGGGAACCTTAGTGCAAAGGTTTGAAACCACAGCTGGCTGTGATTAGAAGGATTGGGGGAGATCACGGCTTGATTAACTTTCAGCTGCTCTTGGTTTGCCTCAGTTCCTGCAGGAGAATTAATCCGTAGGTTCGAGTAAATTTTGGATCTTAATGGATACCAGATACATCGAGCCCACCCAGACCACCAAGATTTAGCAATCACTTTCCTCACATTTAAATTGTACAAATGAATTCATTCCTCCTTACCCAGTGGCCAAAATAACTCCACCTCGCTGTGTTTCTCCCATGGCACTGGCTTTATTATGTCTTCTGGTCTAAGAGAGGGGTAGATTCTTTAAGGTGAGATCCAGGTCTTAGCTTTTGTATTTTCTGAAGTATGACTTGGATTTCTTTCACTCCAAGAGTCTGTTGGATGGCTAACAATGCATTCTGCTCCCTTTCTCTTCATTTGTGTTCAATACACATGATATTATCTCGGTTCTATGATCAAGACTCTTCATTGTCCACTTCTGTACCATAAGGATTGACTCTCCTCCTCAATTGCATTTATGCCATCCTGGTTAAAGGTCCTTGAATTATAGATGTAGATTAATTACAGTAAATCATCATTATCTTGATAACATGGAAAGGTAATTGCTCATTAAACATTCTTACAAGAACCCATGTTTTGGGATTCTTATACCCTTTGCTTGATGCATAAATTTTGTAACAAGGGAGACTCTTCATGTAACCCCTTCCTTGCTAACTGAATATTCTAATGCTTGTGAATTGAGGAACTCCCATGAAAGGAAAGTTGGCATAAATGTAACATACATATATTTATGAAATTTTAAGAGACTTCTATTTTTTCTGATAGATTTATGTGATAGCATTGACCTATAAGACGTACAATGTTAGGATCAGAGACAGGTAAACAAAAATAAAGGATTAATCAACATAAATAAATCAAACAGAAATTTTCCTAACAAGCATGTAACTCATTTCCTTTTGTAGAATCTAATTTCAGGAAGTATCAGGAGAAGAGCTGAGAGAAAACAAAGCTTATTGTAATATTCATGTATGCCTCTGAGAATTTCAATTTAACTAAATGAGAGGGGCAAATTTTTCATTGGTGACTTCTTGAGTTGCTATGATCAGTTTGCTTTCAGATTCATATATTCCATTTATTCTCTTACAGCAATATTTATTGGCTCTACCAATACACATTTTTCAGAGCTAAGTGTTTCTTAGTAACAGTTCCATTCTGTAAGCATCATCCCTCCGCCTGAGCTCCTCCACCAATATCAGACAAATTCACATGTATATTTATATATCTCTATCACTACTTTTATTACACTTACTTTCTCCCAATTTTCCCCTTCCAAAAACCCTGCCTCAGTTAACCTCAATTAAGCTGACCTATTCATTTTCTCTGTTGATATGGTACCTACTCCACATTTTGCCTTTGCCTCATTCACTTCTCTGACCTATTGTGCTCTACTCCTTGCTATTTGCTACATCCTAAGTGATTCCCATCCTGCCTATTACTGTTTTCCAGTATATGTAGCCTGATACATAGTACATTGTACCTAGTTGGTGGTCAGTAAATAATTTCGAATGAATTGAACAAGTAAGTAAAATAATCCAGATAAAACCCAAGTGTAGGGGCACCTGGGTGTCTCAGTGGGTTAAAGCCTCTGCCTTCAGCTTGGGTCATGATCCCAGGGTCCTGGGATCAAGCCCCGCATCTGGTTCTCTGCTCGGCAGGGAGCCTGCTTCCTCCTCTCTCTCTGCCTGCCTCCCTCTCTGCCTGCTTGTGATCTCTGTCAAAATAAATAAATAAAATCTTAAAAAAAAAAAACAAAAACAAGTGTAAAAGCAACGTTCCTATCCTATCTTCATTAAGATTACTTACGATAGATAAATAGAGTAACAATAATGGAATGGCTACCTGAATTCTCATAGAGGGGCTCATCCAGATTCATGACCAGAGATAATTTAACCTTTCTTTCCTCAAGACAATGAATATGTTAATGCATTTTAAATATGCTGAAAATTAGAGAAAAATGGAAGAAAAATTTCTCTATGTGTCAATGTCTTCGCAGATCAATTCGGCCAAACTTTCACTTTTGCTAAGGGGATTAGGATTTTGAGCATGTTGGAAAATTCATGACATTTCTCAAGCAGTTAAGCCATCTTTTTGACTCAGTAGTTGCTTACTTAAGTCAGCAAGAGAAATTCTCTCTAGGCTGAGCAGTGCTTTTCCGGTTCTATCTGGTCTCCTTTCCAGCCTATGGCCTTTAACAAATTGAGTATCTCACCAACAGTGCTTGAAAGACTAAACCCCCAAAGTTATGGGGTGCATGAAAAGCTAAGGGTTCAAGGGTATTAAAAGAGATGATTCATGTTTCTTGTGCTCATCTCTGTTATCGTGACTGAGACCCTTTGTACAGATGCCCCTGCTCTCACTACTCACACCAATCCCCCAAGTTCAGCTGATTTCATCTGATGGTTGGAGAACTGATTTAACTCATTCCCACTAAAGCAGGGGCATCTGGGGCGTGGTTCCTAGAAGACACAATTATTTTTACAGTTGTGCTAACTCAGATCTATATCTACATGTTAGGTCTTACTCAAGGTTTTCCAAAAGAGTCCGATTAAACACAAAACAGACTCCTAGAAATATTTTAGAACAGGTTGGTATTTTTAAGGGGTCGGATCCTGGGAATGGCTTCAGCAGACATCACTCACAAAAATGCCTTCTCCACTTGAATTTCTCAAATGTGTCTTTCTCTACAGATAGCCTGTCTTAAGCAACTTTCCCTATTCCACTGGAAACCAGCAAGCCACACTTTGATCCACCGGTCAGACAGGCATTGTCCTCCTCTCATTAAGAAACAGGGAGTATGAAGAAGAGGACAAGAATGATGGTTCAAGGCTTGTGTGCACGTGCGTTAGGAAGAAGGATGCCTGCATGTGAGCATGTTGGAGCCAAGCATGAACAGTCACATATGGTGCAGATCGTTACTAGGTTGAGGACTTCCAGAATGCAGGTCCCCCACAATTCTTCTACGGTGGTGATCCATCATCACTCACTAAATTAATAAGGTGTATAGTAATCCATATAAATAATAGGATTTTTTTTTCTTTTCTTTTCTTTTTCTTTCTTTTTCTTTTTTTTTTAGGAGTTAGGATTTTTTAAATCACACTGGGAGTCAAGTTAATAAGAGCAGAGTTACCCAACCCATGAGATTGGTAGACCCGGATCATTAAGTCTGAAGACAAGAAAGAAAAAGAAAGCACTAGAAAGAAGACACTCTAAAATTCAAGAAATATTGTTGACACTCAAGTTTCTAGCTTGGAAAAGAACAACAGAAATGCAGATAAAGTCTTTTTAATCACACGATTAAACTCTATAACCGCTTTTGGAGGGCACTGAAGTACTAAGCTGTGTTTGAGAAAAGGGGACGTTCATCGTTCATTTTTCTGAAAGACGGCAATCGGCTCACAAGATCATATAAGAAGGGATCTGTTGGATTATTTTAACCCATTGGGAAGTTGTCAGCATTTAGGATGACGAAGGACCTCTCTCCGTCTTGCTGGAAATGCCGTTACCCACATTCGCACTTGTGGGGGCCTCTCTGTTCCCATTTTGCTTATTTCTCCGTGGAGGAGAACTCCTGCTCCCCATCTCCCTGCTCCTCATTAGACACCTTAAGGGTCACTGGCAAGCAGTGGTCTTTTTATGGGAATAAGGGTCTGGCATGAATGTGTCATGGAGTTTGAATAACTTTCTCTTCCCCTAGGATCCTGCAAATCAAAGCCGAGGTCCATTGCCAAAGGCTGTGGCTCGGCTGGAGGTTGTGCCTGGAAGGAAGGGGTGGGGCGGGGGGCGGGGTGGTATCTTTGCACTGGAGGATGTCCTTGCTGTATCTTCCCTGCTGTTAAACTACAGTTTTCAGAGGCTACTGACCTGGGAGCTTTCATCGGCCTTCAGCCCACTTTTAATAACAACAAGCTCAGGGAATCCAGGGGGCTGTTTACCAAGGTCTGGAAGTCTGACAAAACATCTCCTCAGGGTTCTGCTCGGGAAGTGCACCGCTGCTTCATGGGGCATATCTCCTCCCCTGCACCAGTTATTTCTGGAGCTAACAGCAAGCATCACCTTTTGGAATGAAACGTGCAAATAAAAACAAATGAACCCACCCCACCACCGCCCCCCTCCCTGCCTCCCAGAGGTATATTTGAGCACGGTGCTTTCTTTAATGTTCTGTTTTACAGCGTTGCGTACTGCATTCTTTCAACGGTTACCATCCTGGGAATTGGGGCATGGTAGTTCCACGTTCTCATTAATCATCACAGCGCATTCTGCTCCCCTTGTCCCAGCACACGGACCGTCTCGTCAGAAGCTCAAGGTTCTTCTCGCTGCGACAAACAGCCTGCAAAATGTGTTTACATCAAAGGTCAGTTACCGTTAGCCTTGAACTGGGGGCCTGGTGTGAGAAGGAGGATGCCCGGCCAGGTCCGTTTCAGGATGAAAGATACATCAGAGCTCTGAGCACTGAAATCCTGGGTTTTGACTGAACTGCTTGCAGTTGATGTCAGAGATTTGACTAATGGTTGAGCTTCAATTCCAGCAGTCTGTGTCCTGAACGAAGCGTTGCCTGAGTCAAAAAAGCACATGAATAGGGGCGTCTGGGTGGCTCAGTGGGTTAAAGCCTCTGCCTTCAGCTCGGGTCATGATCTCAGGGTCCTGGGATCGAGCCCCACATCGGGGCTTCCCCATCTCTCTCTGCCTGCTTCTCTGCCTACTTGTGACCTCTGTCTGTCAAATAAATAAATAAAATCTTTTAAAAAATAAAAGAATTAAAAAAAATTAAAAAGCACATGAACAAAGCGCTCTGATTAACTCGCATGCTCAGTTTCCTGGGCTTCACAGAAGAGCTTCTCTTTCTTTTTTTTTAAGATTTTATTTATTTGACAGAGAGAGATCACAAGTAGAGAGAGAGAAAGAAAGAGAGAGGAGGAAGCAGGCTCACTGCCTAGCAGAGAGCCCAATGTGGGACTCGATCCCAGGACCCTGAGATCATGACCTGAGCCGAAGGCAGAGGCTTAACCCACTGAGCCATCCAGGCAGCCCAGAGCTTCTCTTTCTAAAGTAATTTCTCCTTGTTTTCCCACACGCGTCTCTCTCTGTGGTCTGTGCCCCTTACCACCGTGAATGGGATCTCATGGCTCTTCTTGAATCAGGTCCTTTTCCTACTCTTTTCGTTTCCAATTAGTTATGTGATTTCTCACTGTTCTGGAAGCCTACTTCATAGACACTCAACATCTCAGTGTTCAGCCTTCCATGCCCGCTGATGATTTCAAGCGGGTTACTTTCCTCTTACCAGTCGGACAACATTCTGAGAGCTGTAAATTCAGAAATCTCCTCATGCAAGGTTAGCATGAGAGAAGGAGAATCTCTAAATGTTATACCTCCCGATCCGGTCAAATTTGGGGAGTGACCACCTCAGATTTACCCAGAGTAAAAGGATTTTCCTGGTTTTATCGGACAACTTTCTAGATTGTAATGGAAAGCCCAGAATCACACACAAACACCAGTGTTCAAGAGCCCCAGAGGTAATGTTCTCCTAGAATGTAAAGTGTCTGGTACAGGGATTATATTTTCTATCCCTCCAGTCTAAGATCTTCAATGGGGAAGATTTTGCCCATCCCAGGGACATTTAATAGTGTCTGGAGACATTTTTTGGTTGACATAGCTGGGGAGAAGGGCTGCTACTGACGGCAGTGGCAGGGAGGCTGTTGACTACCCTGCAGTGCAGAGGAACACTTCTGCCCCCAAACCAAGAATTATTTGGCTCAAGATGTCCATAATGGCTGAGGCTGAGGAACATGGGTCTGGTCTGTGTCAATATCCAGCTCCGTGCTTTATAGATATTGGGCACTCAATAAATGCTCGAAGAATAAAGACATGAATAAATCAAAGTTTCTGAACTAGAATCAGCGTTCACTCCTGCTCACCAGTGCTCCCTTATTAATCTGTTTGGCCCTGGATCTGGCCCCTCTGCCTAGACCCACGTACCTTCCTATGTCTCCCCACCAATCCCTCAGCTCTGACCTCAGTCTTTTGGCTTCATCCCACCCAGCGCGCATGCCTGCTAGGCTCTCAGTCTTCCAAGCTGACAGCCTGCTCTCGAGCCAGAAGACTGCAGCACCAGGATGCATAAGAAGCATTGGGATCTGGAATCAGGAGTGGCGACAGTTGCCACCACCTATTGTAAACAGTGACGTCACTTGACGGGTTTCGGCAACTTTCCCATTTTATGCCAGCCCCTGTTGATACAAGTGCTGTCGCTGTAATGAGGTTCAACTCAATGTATTTTTTTCCTTTCGTTATAACTGGCAATAATTTTGCAAGTTCCCAGCTACCGTGGAATCCATTTGGGGAAGGCAAAGAAAGCAAACAAGCTCTGGTATGAAATGTAATTGTGGTTGCCACATGTGAAACAGGTTAGCTACCAACTTTTCTGGTTAGCCTTACTCAAGGGTACAGACACTCACT
Organism: Lontra canadensis; assembly: GCF_010015895.1. Taxonomy (NCBI): domain Eukaryota; kingdom Metazoa; phylum Chordata; class Mammalia; order Carnivora; family Mustelidae; genus Lontra; species Lontra canadensis. The sequence continues at coordinate 9,498,137 of NW_022631035.1, read as the reverse complement.
TTGGCTTAAATCAACTACATTTCACTGATGGGAAATGGAGACAATTACCTGGGCATTTTATTTAAAGAAAAACGCACTTTTCCTGGAAATGTTCAGATTACAGAGACAAAATGATTGTGAGAATCTATTGCCCCAGGGTCCATCGACATTTTCAGATTACTCCTCAGAGAGATGTGGAAACACCTTTTGTGCCAATGTCCAGAAAAACCACCCGTTAATTAGTGCATGCGCACTATACACTAACACACAGAATGTAGCACACACTCCCTGTTTCATTAGCGTGAGGTAGAGAGTGGTATCTTTATCTTCATTTATACAGTGAAGGCCCCTGAGGTTCAGAGAGGTTGAGGCACTCCCAAGATCACAGATGGGAACAGACGTTTCACTTAATATCAGGAGGAATGTAGAGTAAAAAACCTTAAGTTCAGGGGCCCCTGGGTGGCTCAGCTGGTTAAGCCTCTGCCTTCTGTGCGGGTCATGGTCTCAGGGTCCTGGGATGGAGCCCAGGGTCTGCTTCTCCCTCTGTGTTCTCTCTTTCTCAAATAAATAAAATCTTAAAAAAAACCCCAAAACAAAAAACCGTTAAATTCATTAAGATTATAGAAAAATCTTAGACAACCATGGGAAATTTTGACATTTAACATTATGAGATATCCTTCATATTCTTTCAGCAACAAATAAAATTTTCAACTTTCACCAATGTTGAGTTTCTACCAGTTTAAAAATCTGCTTCTCTCCCTGATTACCTTTCCAGTTACAATTTCACGAAAGGACAGTGTATCTCTGAAAGGGATGGTTCTCTTTCCTCCTAACAGAAACAAATCATGTACCATTTCAAGTTCTTTTTAGATTATTTTTAATTATTTAGGTCATTTTAGATTATTTCTCCTCTAAAAATCATGCATTAACAACTGAGCCATGTCCTAAGATCTCATTTGACTTTGGATTTGTCAGTATAAACACTTCATTGTATCATTAGGTAGAAGTCCTTGGCCACCTTAAAACAAATATTTGAGAACAGTTTCATGAGCAAAATGTTTCCATGGGTAGAGAAGATACTCTGGGAAAAAAAAAAATAAGGAAAACTGGAGGAACTTATAGCTACTGCAAGTTTCTTTTCTTAATCGTACTTAATTCATCTTATAAGTGAACTCTATTTGTACAAGCAAAAGCACACATTTTATTTAAGTGCACCAATTTGCAGAAAGCCTTGTACCTACTATAAACATGAACACACAGAGTCCTTTATACTTATTGTTTTTTTAATATTTTTATTTCATATCAAGGATTTCTACTGACGTCAATGGCAGTCTTAGGATTGGAATGAGTAGTAAAGATTTAACAGGCAGTGGCTCTAAGAGGGTTTTAGCTCATCCACTGAAAAAAACAAAAACAAAAACAAAAAACACAACCTTACATAAGTGATCTATCTAACCCGTGGATCCTAATTTAAGAAATTTCATCCATTTCCATCTTTAGGAGTGGAACAAATAGCATCAGTAATAAGAATAATCGAACAAGACCTAAGGTTTCAGATACTTGAATGTTTTTGTTGGGGGGAAACTTGTAAGGAATTACTTTCTCTTCCAACCCAACACTCAATTCCAACGTTTCCATTTCCAATAAATTTTTTAAAGATTTTTATTTATTTATTTATTTATTTGACAGATTACAAGTAGGCAGAAAGGCAGGCAGAGAGAGAGAGGAGGAAGCAGGCTCCCCACTGAGCAGAGAGTCTGATGTGGGGCTTGATCCCAGGATCCTGGGATCATGACCTGAGTTGGCCAAAAGCAGAGGCTTTAACCCACTGAGCCACCCAGGTGCCCCTCCAAATAATCTTTACCAGAAATTTCCACAATTATATAGGGAAATAAAGGATTAGGATTCACATAAAATTCACTTATAAATTCACATTTGTATTGACACTTTACAAATTAGTCTCCAAACATCCTTACTCTTTTAGCTTCTATGCCTGTCCACTTTGAGAACATCTTTTTCAGAAAGTTTCTCGGAGTTTGTCAGATAGGAAAATATCCCCAGGATCTGTTGCACTATGAAACCCTGCATCAGATTCCTGGGAAGGGGACTATAACTTGCCACTGAATGATATCTTTGTCTCCTCTGGTTTAAAAATAGCCTTTTCTGGGGCGCCTGGGTGGCTCAGTCAGTTAAGTGTCGGACTCTTGATTTTGGCTCAGGTTGTGATCTCAGAGTCATGAAGTGGAGCCCCATGTTGGGCTCCCCACTGACCATAGAGCCTGCTTTTGCCCCTTCCCAGTTCTCTAAAAAAAAAAAAAAAAAAAAAAAAAAAACACTTACCTAATAAAGAGAAAGAAAGAACATAGCCCTTCCCAGGTAATTCAGTCTCTGGCAGGAAAAAAAATTAGATTTCATATTTACTCCTCCAGCCTCCCCATATTGTGTCTGGGTGTTCACACTAGAGCACAAGATCACTTCCCTGACCCAAGGAGATCCAAGAAAAGGTCTCAGTGCATATGTACCCAAAGAAAACCTAATCCCATTTTATAATCTTGGCAGTTTGGTAGGGGCACGGCCAGTGGAATGGTTCATGTAACTTATTTAATTTGCCCCATTTCTGATAAGGAAAGAAATTAGAAGTTTTTCAGTTTCAGTTTTCTTAACAATAATGGAGGTCATTTTTCAGTCTTCAGAGAGGAAATCTGCATTAGTTGGAACTCAGAGCTTTGCAGTCATTTTAATAACACACAGAAGGATTTATGTGTATGGGATGGGGAATCAAGTGAAAGAAATTTTGTGCATTTCTTCTTCATCTTCTTCTTCTTTTTTTTAACTTCTAACTCCTCTTGTAACTGGTTATTCCAGCAGTGGCTGTGAATTTAGGGTTCTAGAAGCAGCTACTGACCATTCTGTATCCCTACATTATCTGTGATCTTGGGAGGAGAAGAAAAATATCTGGTTTTGAAACCGATACGGGTCTTGGAGTGAAAATGGGATCAGCTTCCTTATGTGGGACCCCCCACCCAGGGCTGCTTAGGGGGAAGCCTGCGTTCCTCTTTTTCACTTTGTATGAAAAACAAAGTGCTAAGTCCTGTGCAAAGACGGAGGCAGCAAGTTTCACCACCCTGAATTTCCCAGCTCTCCCGCCTCACCTCGTGACGCCCCTCCCTGGGTCCCCATGAATTACACATCCCTCGTTTTTCCACGCAGCTTATCCAATGCCTGTGGAAGATGAATGGCTTTGACTAAAACAATTAAACAATGGCAAGACTCAAGTACAGCACAGAGTAAACCTTACCGCCCCGCAGAACTTCCTTTCTCTTTTTCCTGTTTCTGAGACTAGGTCTGGGTCTTTTGGCCATCCCTCGTATTTGCTGGAATTCTTCTAATCACTGGTGTTTCTCTTTAGAAATTGGAAATTCCGGTCATTTGTCTTTCCTCGTTTTCTTTTCAGGAGGAAGCTGCGCTACGTTCAAACGCTCTACCAGGTAGAGCATGTGCAGATCTGGACGGCGGCTTGTAACTCTTTAGTTTTGGCTCCTGGGTCTGTCCCATGAGGATCACTTTTCTCACTTGCATGGCACAAAGAGTGGTTGCCTTGCTTTGGCTTGTGGGATAGTTGGGAAGATGCAAAAATACAATGTTTTTAGAAGCAACTTGGAAACTTTTAAAATGTGCTGAGTAGGGGGAACCTGGGTGGTTCAGTGGGTTGAAGAGTTAGTTGACTCTTGATTTCTGCTCGAGTCATGATCTCAGAGTCCTAGGATCAAACCCCACATGAGGATCCCTATTGGTGGGGGTTGTAGTGTGCTTGAAGGTTTCTCTCCCTCTCCTCTTACCCCTCCCCTTGTGCTCCCTCCCTGTCTCTCTCTGTCCCTCTCTCAAATAAATAAATCTTTAAAAAAATAAAATGGGCTGAATGGGAAAAAGAATCAAACCAGGAAGTCTTATGGCAGACTTACTACATTTGCTATTTTAGTACACATCATCAGAACTGACTGGACACATGAGTTGAAAAGGAGCAAGGAAACACGAGCAAAGTCTATTCCAGTGTTTCATGGAATATTAGTTAATTGGGACAGAAGTCTCCTACGTTTTAGCTTTTAATGGCAAGTAGCAATTCTGGGTGGCTGCTGCTATCATTACATTTCAAATTTCTACCTTACCATGAGATAATTTAATTTGATCCAGGACCAAATCTTCTTTACCTGCAAAAGCATTTTGCCACTAATTTGTATCATTCTGCAAATGCAACCATTAAAGTACTAAATTGTTCGACAACTAACAGAGTTTCTGGAGAGCAATTGTGGGTTTCCCCACTTCCTGCTCACAGAGCATGCAGGTTAAATTATATTCGGTCTGACTGCCAGGATATGTAGAAGGCAGCGCTTACCAGGGACCAGGATTGTGGGACTTTATAAGGGTGGTGCGATGCCTGAAGAGCATAGCACATTTTCAGCAATGAACACCTTAGGGCCTTGACCTGAATGGCTCTCTTCTACGCAGCCCAGCGATGAGGTAGCTCACCCAGGATGGCTGCAAGGTTGCTAATATATAAATTCCCCCATATTTGGCATCCAAGAGCATCATATTTCTCATTGTAGCACATCTAAAAGCATAAACTTGAGATCTTCCAAATCCATGAGATGGTCCTTGTTCCTTCCCAAATCCTCTAGACAGGGATTTAGGGATCTCACGCAACAAGGAGTCCAGATGCATCCATTGGAAAGACACATCACATGGAATGGTGAAGTTTAGAGGACACCATTCACCCTACTTGCCCTGCGCTTGTAACCTGCTTTTGGTTTTCCCTTTTCTTGATGGGAGAAGATAAGCAAGGTAAATGTCAGTCATTTGGGGACCACAGCCTTCAGGAAGCAGCACAAGGTTTGACCCACCCCAAAAGTGAGAGAAACACCCCTGTAAGTATCAAAGGGTCACATGACCTGACTTCGGACGGACTCATGTATGCACAGGGTTCCTCTATGAGTGGTCGTCCAAATCTCCATACGAAGTGAAGAGATAAGGGGAGTAAAAACAGAGATGATGGATAAACCCCTCTCTTGAGGTTCCTTTGTAAAAAATCCATGCACCTATGATTCTTAAAAAGGAGACTCAAAGAGAAGAAATTGAAGAAATTAAAAAACATATAAGTGGACGAGCAGAATTTGGAAGCAATGTGGACGCAAGGATACTTGGGGAGATGAAGGGGAAACCCACGACAAGGAGAGATGGAGCAGAAGATCTACTCATCTACAAGTTGTATGTTTTTAGGAATTGGGATAAAAGAGTCCCCCAAGGAATGTTTCTGGAAGAAAAGGAGTCATCGATAGATTCCTGGGAATTTGACCCTTGATTAAATCCTCCTTGTCCCATGGACTCAAGTTTCCAAGATTAAGGAGCCACAATTACTTATGTTCCAGATGAAGCTCTCCTCGTTCCTTGTCAAGGTTGTTCATCAAGTAACAAGTGACAGGTATTGATGACATGCAGCTGCGCAGAGAATGGGACAAGCTCGGCACTCCGAGCCTGAGGGAGCTGCAGGAATTAAAAGCTACTGAAGGTTGAAGGGACCAAGAGCTTAGGGCTTCCCCGAACAAAGGAGATCCGCGGCCCCCAGTAGGGCCCCTTCAATCACACCTCTCCTCAGTGGAGGGCAGCGGAGACAATGGAAATGGTGCCCGGGAGCCACACAGCCAGTAGCTGTGCGGTCTCTGCGCGTGCTTCATTGGGGTTTGTCGCTGCCTTTTCTTAAGACGACATAAACTGAGTGCTGGCTGCAGCCTATGGTGTCTCGGGAGTCTGACTGTCTGGTAGAACTCAACACTGATTGGGTCTGATGGCTCTAAAGGAGAAAGAGGTGGAGTAAGAAAACCCTGCTGTGGACTGGAAGAAGAGTGCTGGGATGAGAGAGAAGGTCCCAGCTATAGGTTCCTACAATCAGAACAGCTCAGATGGGTGCGCAGGTGGGAAGGCCAGAGAAAGATGAGCATGTGTTGAGCATGCGTGAATGATTCAAGGTTTCTGTGATGAAGAACATTTAGCGTGTAAACTCCCGGCGAGAATGTAAATTGATTTATGGAGAAAAAGAGCCGCCAACACCAAAATGTCCCACCTAAATACTGGTGACATGCTATATGTTTTTCCTAGTATTTTCCTAGGACCCCAAAGAATCTCTTTGAATAGAAAAATAATAGAAGTTCATGACTTACTTAAACACCTGTGGTTTGGTGGTTTTGGGGTTGGATACAACATCACTTTCCATACCAGTAATTTAGGTTAAAAGGAATTTAAGTAGCTGAAAGCTCGACACTGGATTCTGTTGCTCTGGGGTTCACTTGCTAATCATTCATTTATAGCATATCTTCTATGAAGATTTTCCTAAGTCCCGTTTTTTTTTGAAAGCAGTCTCTTCAGACCCTATTTTTCAAGGAAATAAAACGTGGTGGTGACTTGGGAGGCCCTTAAATGTCATTAGTATGACATTAATCATACTAGCAAGTCATTAGTAAGACTCATAAAGCCAGACAAAGACGAATAATGCAGGCACATGTCAACTGTTCAATATGATAAGAGCACGGGCCAGATGTCAAGAAGGCTAATAATTCGGATGGAATCAAACAGCAAATAGGAGGTAGCATTTAACCAAGCAATTAAGTAAAGTGTGTAGATTCAGATAATATGATGAAACGTAGTCAGTTAGTGGTTTAATTTTGATCCGGGGACTTTGTATCACAAGATCAACTCATCCGGGGGACACATTCTTGGAATTTAAATCTCCAAGATGACTCTAATAATGAGCTCAAGTTTCCTGGGAGTGCCAGGTGAATAATTACCTTACAAATGGAAACTTTGCCCAGTTAAGCTTTGGAAGAGTGAGGCAGCATCTCCAACATTCCCGAAATGATCCAGTTGTTTCTATGAGGGACTGATCACTGTTTAATTTTTTACTTATCGTTGTTATTTTTTTTTTTTTTACCTTTTGATCCCCTTTTACCCATGTCTTCCTGTCCCCCTCCACTCCCCCTGCCCCAGCCAGCAATCTGCATTGTGTATCCAGGAGCTTGGTTTTTGGTTTTGTTTTCAGTCCCGCATATACAAGAGATCATACAGTATTGAATAACTGTTTGCTTTTAATTATGAAAATGTTGCGAAGTGATATAGATAGGGTACTATCCCACGTTGTGGTATCCACAGGTTTTGTAATGCTTAAAGATGAGTTAGTATTTTAACTAATTTAACAAAATAGCCTTGGAGGTCCGATTTAAAAGAAATAATTGAGTAGGTAATCTTAAAACTGAGATTTTTAATGGATTTATTTCCTCATTATAGTAATACCTTAGAACGCATGCAATCATTTATCCATGGAAGTTGATTTTGTAATCAGTGACATGGATGGAAGGCAGTTACAGGGACTGTACAAATCCAATAGCTCACAAAGTCCCTGGTTCAGCATGAGGAACAGGGAAAAGGTCACGGCTGATAAGATACGGGGACCCCATGTTTGGAGACTTAACAACTTAACTTAGTAACCTTTAGTTAAATTTGGAGCCTTGGCATTTCTAAAAGCATTGTGGTTCCTGACATTCTAACTGACTCAGGCTTAACGCAGTAGAAAAACCCGTGGTCATGTATTGGTATAAACGAGATGTTGTTCTAATCAATTCAGTTACTAAAATTCTTTTTTATTAAAATAATTTTAGTTTTTAAAGATAAGAAGACTGTTCTATCTTTACTTAAAATCGTTTTGAGCTGAAATAAATGTTTCTTGTTAAGGTGTGGTAATGCTGTGTGCTTCAAAATCATGGCTCCAATTTAAGGTCCCATGGTCCTGGGTCCGTGGTCCTTCCTTGGGTCTAGATCGGCTGGAGCCTGGTCTGGCTATGAGGAGTGGATCAAGCAAGTGAACTGACAGTGATATTTCTGGCAATGAACTCAACAGAAAGCAGATGGGGAGCTCATTCCTGTACGCTGGGTCCACTTTTAAAATTGCAGATCCAAACAATGCATTATGCGGGTATCTAAACCCCAGAGAAGTGGTGGTCTCTTCCCCAAATTTCCATCATCCCCTTGTAGTTAAATTTCTCTATGGTAGATATTTTCTGTTTCTTGAACGACCTTCCCCAATGTCGGTCTTTTCCAGGACTTAGTGAATGATGGGGCTTTGTCAGAATGTTTCAGTTGTGACATCCCCAATTCTGAGCTACGTCAGATTATATGGTTGTCTTTTCTCCATGTTTGAGCAGTGGAGATTTCAAGCTCCAGACTTTGCTACATGGCCCCCTCTTCCTGAAATGCCTTTTGTTTCATCACCAAAATAATGGTGAAAAGATTATGCCCTGGAGCCTAGATGAGCACTTTCCTAGGTTGTATTTTATACAACTCTGACTTGAAAAGATGGAGTTTGGAAACTCAGTTTCACAGGTTCCCGCCGCTAATGGTCTATTCGCTAAACTTCCATTAGCAATTGTACCTGCCAGATAAGTTGTTGTTAAGACAACAACAACAAAAGAATTCTATACTTGTTTGTTAAAAACAAAAACAAAAACAAAACAGAGTTGAACAGAGTCAGAATCATCTAAACAGTTATCTCTTTTTTTATGCACCTAAAGCTACCTTTTATGGAGATTGATCAGTGCTAATATAGTCAGTTCCTTGCCCAAAGGGAAACCCTGGACACTGAACTAAGGATATAACCCATGGGGTTTCCTTTTTTTTTTTTTTTTTTTAATTTATTTACTTGACAGACAGAGATCACAAGCAGGCAGAGAGGCAGGCAGAGAGAGAGGGGGAAGCAGGCTCCCTGCCAAGCATAGAGCCCAACATGGGCTTGAACTCAGGACACTGGAATCATGACCTGAGCCAAAGGCAGAGGCTTTAACCCACTGAGCCACCCACATGCCCCAGATTTCCTTATTTTATAATTAATTCTCAACTGAATTTTTAAAAATATTTTATTTATTTATTTATTTATTTATTTGACAGAGAGAGAGAGAGAGAGAGAGATCACAAGTAGGCAGAGAGGCAGGCAGAGAGAAAGGGGGAAGCATGCTCCTCGCTGAGCAGAGAACCTGATGCGGGACTCAATCCCAGGACCCTGAGATCATGACCTGAGCTGAAGGCAGAGGTTTAACCCACTGAGCCACCCAATGGGTTTGTCCAAAATTTTTATTTTAGACATTTGTCTTTCCATGTTCATGGGGAGTCACCAGAGCTTTCTGGCCCTGCCCCTGACCCCAGTCCCACAGATGTGCTTGGAAGTGATTTGTAGGGTCTGCTGGACCAGATGCCTAACTAAAGGTCTATTAAAGGTGGGGAATTCTCCCCCAGCTAACTCCAGGTTGCCCATATAATAATGAAAACAAATCTTTTTTACAACAAAAAACAGCTTACTTCTTTGGATGTCCCCCCTGTCTTGCTTCCTCCCAATTCTCCTTGCAATTTGGCAAAACAAAGCTAGGGCCAATAATTAATGTTTTTTTCCTTTCCTCCTTTACCTGGGTTGAATATTATGGACAGAGATTCAAGATGATTTATGACATCATCTCATCACCCAATATGGAAGATCCATTTACATGAGAAAAGATGTTTCTGGGTAGAAAAGAAAAAAAAAAAAAGGACTCATCTGAAGAATAAAAGCCAATTTTATAAAATGTTAAATGCAACTTTTCACAAAAGTTCAGGATAATATTGTGTCTCCTCGGCTAGACAGAGCAGTCAGGGAAAGAAATATTCAGTTGAAAGTAGGCTTCTGAGAAATAGAATAGGAACTATTAGCTCAGTTAGCATATCAAAAATAGATTCTGCAGAGAAATGAAGACAAAAGAAGCTAAGAACAACCCCGTTAGAGTCCGAAAAAGAATGAAGAGATGAAGACTAGAATATAAAAAGGAGAGACAAAGATAACAAGATCTAATAACAGAACTTGTGGAAAAGGAAATAGAGACTGTGCAAAGCAAAAGCAAAACCCAAATTAAAAAAAAAAAAAAAGAAAAACTGAATCCCCAAAAGCCGAAAATGAATGGGATCCTTCCTATCAAAAGGGGTTATAGCAAATTCTCAGAAAAAATAATGGAAAGCTACAGAAACATATGTGTGTGTATATGCACACATATAAAAACATATAAAACAAATATATATATTTATAAATTTCAAAAATAGATGGGGAAGAATCCTTTAAACATATGGGTATGTTGATTAAACTATTGCTTAGGTATCGTAGAATCCTTTAAACAGTTTCAGAAATGCAAGGGCTCAGAATGTAGAACACCCGATTACCCTTCCTGAAAGAAACACTCCGGCCAACTGAACATAAATAAAAATAAATAATCCAATGATGGGAAAGATATGATAAAAGGAAAATGGTGATGAACAGTGAAGCCATTAAAATATAATAGTATGAGTATTAGTGTTAATAGTATGAGTAAATGAGTAATTTATATGAGTAAAATATGATATATGAGTAATATAATGTCATCATGATACCAAGAAAATGTACAAGTAGCTAGTCAAAGAATATAAAAATTGGAAGGTTGTCAGGGAGAAAGAGAAAATAAGGGCTTACCAAATTTCATACATATATATATATTTTTCTTTTCCTAATAGAGACAATATAAACAGTTTATCCTCATCAAACACAGAGAAAGTTACATTCCTTTTATACGGTACTCACCTGAATATTTGCTTACGAACAAAATCCAGCTCTGATTAACGTTAAGTGGACCTGGAAATCATGGCAAAGGTTTTAGGCAGCTCTCTTAATTGCCAGGGAGATTGAAGAAAGAGGTTTAGGCAGAGACAGAAGGAGGCAAATCACAAGCAGAATCGTGAGGGGGAACATGATTTGTGTGTTTTCACCAGAACCATCATCCCAGGACCCTTGCCAGCATGGTTGGCACTGCTGCTCTTAACACCATGACCGGCTTTGGGGTCTTAATTACACGGCAGCCCTTGGGAATAAGTTCTGCCTAAAACTGCATCTCCATCTCAAGAGAGTGACCAAAGGTGCAAAGCCTTTGGTGGGGACATCCAACTGGCTGGGCTAACGACATTTGCCTACCTCTTTGCTGCCAAAAGGATTCCTTCACCATCATCTTGGCCCTACCTCCCTATTGATGGGATATATCTGTAGTTTGGAAAACATGTCCATTCCAGGCAAACAAACAGGCACACATGCAATGGTACATATACATCCTCACGTTTTTAAATGTGGTGTTAAGTGAACCCCTTTGGTAGAAAAATAGAAAAGCATTGGGCTATATAAATTATATATATATATATATGTATATATATATAAAATAATAAATAAACTATAAATAAATTAAATACAATAAATAATAAAATAATAAAAATAAATTATATATATATAATGTCAGGAAGAAAGAGAAAGTAAAGGATGTGTGTGTGTGTGTGTGTGTGTGTGTATTTTTTTTTTCCTCCCCTTGAGTCAGGAGTTTAGAGCAGCAAATGGGGACTATCACCCTAAGCATGACGCTTAAAGTCACCATGAGACCTCTCATTTTCTTACCAGCACATCTTACCCCTCCAGAGGTGGACCCCAGTCACATCTACATTTGGCAAGAAGACCAAATGCAGAATTGCAAAAACGAATGCTTATGTCTCTAACATAATGAGGCTTCAGATTCAGGTTAACCTAAAATGACTCTTTTCCCAGGGAATTTTACCTAAATGTCAAAAGTTGTGTGCCAGGCCTGGCTCCAAATATTTTCATTGCCACCCTGATCTGGCCTAGAGACAGGAACATAACTTATAGAGGTTCCAGTTGCAGTGAATATACAGTGAGTCACTTTTATTTTTATAAGGATTTCCCTGCCAAGTTCTAAAACATGGAAACTTACATTAGCACGCTTGAGACAGCACACAGTGTTTGAGGGCCTTCATTGATTTCTGCTTCTCAACACTTTTGGAAATTTAAAATGGCCCTGATTTTCAACTTTTTAAAATATTGTTTTTATTCCTTTGCTAAATCTTGAGGTTGGAAGACGTCAAGATACCATCCTTCTAGTGTTTCTTTTCTTTATTTAGATAATTTTGCGGTTATTCTATGACTATTCTCCTCTATATCAATGACCAATCCCAGAGAATTTTATCTCCAGGATTTTCTGGAAAGATTACATTCTTTTCAAATGTAGATTTTATCCTGATGCTAAAAGTTAGAAAAACGGCTTCCGAGTGGAGACTTTTTTATTTTTTGAAGCTTTTAATATCTTTGATAGTTACTGTCAAACCTTCTAAAAACTATTTCAACTCATATGAAGACTATAGCACCCAGCTTATGTACCCAAATGTATGATGTTTCTAGAGAAGGTTGATGATGGTTTATTCATTAATCAACAAGTACTTAATGAACTACCTCTGTACCAAGCACACCTCTAGGCACTGGAAACACGTCTTTGTGCAATAAAGACAAAATCCTGCCCGCGCGCACCTTCCATTCCAGTGGGGAGAGGCAGAAAATAAATAAAACAACCCAGTTACAGAGCAGGTTGCAACACAGTAACTGACGTGCAGCAAAACACACAAGAAGGAGGGAAATGGGTTTGTAACTTTAAATGAGGTGGTTATGAAGGTCTTACTTCCACAACATGACTTTAACACATGGACTTGAAGAATGTGAGCGATGATGGCTGTGACGTCTGGGGAAAGAGCTCTCTAGTGGGAGGAAAGCACCAGTAGAAATAGCATTTGAATGGCCTGTGAAAAGACCACAAGTTCTAAGGATCAGGTAGGGGTCCGTGTGGCCGCCTAGTGGACACAGCAGGTAGGTGGTGATGGCGTTGGTGGTGAACATACCTGAAAGGCAGTCAATGTCCTGTGACTCAGAAAATGGCATTAAGGGGTGCTTGGGTGGCTCAGTGGATTAAGCCTGTGCCTTCAGCTCAGGTCATGATCTCAGGGTCCTGGAATCGAGCCCTGCGTCGGGTTCTCTGCTCAGTGGGGAGCCTGCTTCCCCCTCTATCTCTGCCTGCTGCTCTGCCTGCTTGTGATCTCTGTCTGTCAAATAAATAAATAAAATCTTTAAAAAAAAAAGAAAGAAAAAAAGAAAGAAAGGAAGGAAGGAAGGAAGGAAGGAAGGAAGGAAGGAAGGAAATTGCATTAAGCTCCCAAGGCCAAGGAGCACTGTGAGGTTCTGTCTGTGTTACACACAGCAGAGAAAGAGGAATTTCAGCAAAAAGAAACCCTCAAGCTGTTCTATCCATGTGGATGGAATGGCGCCATGACACCGGAGAGCTTAATAAACATTGATTGCGTTAATTTAAAGCAAGCTCCTAGATGCAAAGATGCCAGGCTAAGAACTGACAGAGAACACTTTTTTCAGATGTTCATCATCGCTTGAATGTACATATTCTGAAGCCCAAGGAAGGAAGGTTCTGGTTTACTCTACATGATGGAGGTGAGATAGGTTTGAGGTTGGGTGTGAGTGAGTAGCCGAGCTAGTCTCCTGGCAGAGCAGGGAGGTTTGAGGGAAATGCCAGAGACAGACAGCCCTGCTGCTGCCCTAGGATCTGGAGAAAATAAATGCTCCCTATGACATGTCGGAGTTGAGAATTAGATACTAAAAATTAGGGGATCACACAGTCTCCCTTCCGAATTCAGTAGCAACACTTTCCCTTGGCTGAGAGTAAGAATGTGTCAGCCTCTAATCTAACTTTCTCAGCAGATGTCAATAAATGTCTGTTGAATTCATCACTCAGGTTTACGCCATACCTAAGCAAAGTTCTTTGAGGAACCTAGTTCCACACCACAACCAAACCCATCTTGTCTAACTTCTCTCAGCAGCTCTAGACAAAAGCTCTTGGTGAAGAATGAAGACTTTGCCAAATTGGCAGCTCCCGTTAGTTTTTTTCTTAGTTTTATAAACCCATGATCCATCTGGATCCTTTCTTGTCTGATAAGGTTTTGATAGACTTGCTTACAAGTTGACTTGCTTGACCTAGAATCTTGTTTTTTGTTTCATTGTAGGGGTTTTGTTGTTGTTGTTGTTTGTTTTTGCTTTGGTCTGTTAGCATATCCATAAAAACCTGATGGGCCAAAAACTATACCTTGATAACACATTGCACATAAAAAGGGAGGAGAGAAACAAGTATTTCTAAGATTCTGCTGTTTCAAAAATAAAGCTACATTATCTTGGTTATCATTGGTCACTGCTGTTGGAAGCACATTCTTTCACAAACGAAGACAATGACTTTGAAGCAAGTCAAGAGCACACGGCTTATCATGGTAATCAGACTGACTGCATTTGAAAATTCATGCTGTTTCCACTCTGGTACTATCATGTTCTCCAAGCTGAGTTACTCTATCTTGGCTGATAGAGTAATGGGGATTTTTGTCTAGCTCTTTCCTTACAATTCCCCATTACCTCTGTAATATCCCAACTGAAAGATCTTCTCTGCCTATGATTCTCTGTCTTGTTTCTCAAATTCCTCATCTCGGTGAAATCCTATGATAATTATCTTTCTCTAATTGACTTATTTCGCTTAGTCATAGGGGAAGGGAGGGGAAAATGAAACAAGATGAAACCAGAGAGGGAGACAAACCATTATAGGCTCTTAATCTCAGGAAACAAACTGAGGGTTGCTGGAGGGGAGGGGTGTGGGAGGGATGGGTTGTCTGGGTGATGGACATTGGGGAAGGTATGTGTTATGGTGAGTGCTGTGAATTGTGTAAGACTGGTGACTCACAGACCGTACTCCTGAAGCAAATAATACATTATAGGATAATAAAAAAAAATGGTTATGATGGTAAAAAAAGAAAAAAAAAGAAAAAAAAATTCTGCCTTTTAACATGAAGCAGAAGCCCAAGGCAAGGAACAGCAGGACACCAAGATAGGGTCAACTCCTCCCTCCCAGGTGTAGGTGAGGCTAAATACCTTACATCCGTCCATACAAGGTCACCTTTATGAACTTGTATTAAGTAACATGGTGATATTCATTAATTATTATTTGAGGACCAGACACAATAATATATCTTCATTTAGTTATGTTAGAGCTAATAACCTGCAGAGCTGAGATTGGATGGAAGTCCATGTGTCCTCCAAATTCTTGAAATCTATTTTTTCATAATTACAGTCTTTCTTACATTCTTTATGCTTCTGCCTGGATTCTCCCACTTTTCCGAAAACTTTGATATTCTCAATGCTACTAATTGCAACAGAGGAAGTTCTTTTTTTTAATTTTTAATTTTTTCAACATAACAGTATTCATTATTTTTGCACCACACCCAGTGCTCCATGTAATCCGTACCCTCTCCAATACCCACCACCTGGATCCCCCAACCTCCCACCCCCCGCCCCTTCAAAACCCTCAGATTGTTTTTCAGAGTCCATAGTCTCTCATGGTTCACCTCCCCTTCCAATTTCCCTCAACTCCCTTCTCCTCTCCATCTCCCCTTGTCCTCCATGCTATTTGTTATGCTCCACAAATAAGTGAAACCATGTGATAATTGACTTTCTCTGCTTGACTTATTTCACTCAGCTTAATCTCTTCCAGTCCTGTCCATGTTGCTACAAAAGTTGGGTATTCAACCTTTCTGAATGGATAAGGAAGATGTGGTCCATATACACGATGGAGTATTATGCCTCCATCAGAGAGGAAGTTCTTTGATAACAGAGTGTATTCTCCTGAATATGGCTGGGAGCCCGGGGCAGGGCATTCTTTTTTTTTTTTTTTTTAATCCCTAAGAATTTATTTATTTATTAATTTGAGAGAGAGAGAGAACTCAAATAAGGGGAGAGGCAGGGAAGAGGGAGAGGGATATGCAGGCTCCCCACTTGGCGCTCCATTCCAGGACCATAGGATCATGACCTGAGCCAAAGGCAGACACTTAACCGACTGAGCCACCTGGGCACCCAGGCATGACATTTTTAAGCAGTATGGTTGGAACATCTCCTTGGCATCTAAGTCCACAAGACCATATTACCCTCTGCCATAGAGGTAAGAGCAGAATGTATCAATTTATTTACAGACCTATTCCCATTTTTTAAGCTTGCAGACTTAAAGGGATCCACATGGAGAAAGAAAAAATAATAAAGTGAGAGATATTCAGTGCCACTCATGGACTCCCAACCCTACCCCCTACCCTTTGAACAGGATTGAACTGTGAATAGCAATTAAACTAAGAAGCACCCTGAGTTCTGCATCAGATTCTGGGGACACTGGCAGACTGGTTAGCACAGGGCACCTTCTCAGCATTCATGACCAACCCATATTACCAAGAAGAGAATATACATGAAAATCCTTATGTAAAATTTGTTTTCATATATGAAAGATCATTGTAAATGCAAAACATGCTCATTGCATACTATTAAAAATTATATAGAAATTCTAGGGACACCTGAGCGGCTCAGTTGGTTAAGCATCAGGACTCTTGGTTTCAACTGAGGTCATGATCTCAGGGTCCTGGGATTGAGCCCCACATGGTCTGGCTCCCCACTGAGTGGGGAGTTATGCTGGAGATTTTCTCTCTTTCTGCCTCTGCCCCTCCCTTAGCACTCGCATGCGTACTCACTATTTCTCTATAAAATAAATACATAAATATTTTTAAAAATATACAGAAATTCTATTCATAAGCCCATCAATAATAGGTAACATATGCAAACAACTCAAGCACATGCTTTACCAAAATTTTAAATCCTACATTTGAAAAATATAGCATGGTATAACACGGCATATAATGCACTTTGGTTTACCATATTCTATATTATAACACACAGTATACAACTTTCTATTTTATCATAGATGGAACTAGCTCATTCTTTTTAATGACTGCATTGTATTCTATTAAAGTTATTTTCTCTGCAACATTTCCAGTTTACTATTTTTCAAAACAAAGGTGGAGGTCTTTTATCCATTTTGAGTTTATCTTTGTGTATGGTGTAAGAGAATGGTCGAGTTTCATTCTTCTACATATAGCTGTCCAGTTTTCCCAGCACCATTTATTGAAGAGACTTTTTTCCACTGTATATTTTTTCCTGTTTTGTCGAAGATTATTTGACCATAGAGTTGAGGGTCCATATCTGGGCTCTCTACTCTGTTCCACTGGTCTATGTATCTGTTTTTATGCCAGTACCATGCTGTCTTGGTGATCACAGCTTTGTAGTAAAGCTTGAAATCAGGTAACGTGATGCCGCCAGTTTTATTTTTGTTTTTTAACATTTTCTTAGCAATTCGGGGTCTCTTCTGATTCCATACAACTTTAAGGATTATTTGCTCCAGCTCTTTGAAAAATACCGGTGGAATTTTGATTGGACGTGAGACAGGAATCCGTCAGAATCCTAGAGGAGAACATGGGCAGTAACCTCTTCGATATCAGCCACAGCAACTTCTTTCAAGATATGTCTCCAAAGGCAAAGGAAACAAAAGCGAAAATGAACTTTTGGGACTTCATCAAGATCAAAAGCTTCTGCACAGCAAAGGAAACAGTCAACAAAACAAAGAGACAACCTATGGAATGGGAGAAGATATTTGCAAATGACAGTACAGACAAAAAGTTGATATCCAGGATCTATAAAGAACTCCTCAAACTCAACACACACAAAACAAGCAATCATACCAAAAAATGGGCAGAAGATATGAACAGACACTTCTTCAATGACTTCAACAGACACTTCATCATCACTAGCCATCAGGGAGATTCAAATTAAAACCACATTGAGATACCACCTTACACCAGTTAGAATGGCCAAAATTAGCAAGACAGGAAACAACATGTGTTGGAGAGGATGTAGAGAAAGGGGAACCCTCGTACACTATTGGTGGGAATGCAAGTTGGTGCAGCCACTTTGGAGAACAGTGTGGAGATTCCTCAAGAAATTAAAAATAGAGCTTCCCTATGACCCTGCAATTGCACTACTGGGTATTTGCCCCAAAGATACAGATGTAGTGGGAAGAAGGGCCATCTGTACCCCAATGTTCATAGCAGCAATGGCCACGGTCACCAAACTCTGGAAAGAACCAAGATGTCCTTCAACGGACGAATGGATAAGGAAGATGTGGTCCGTATACACTATGGAGTATTACGCCTCCATCAGAAAGGATGAATACCCAACTTTTGTATCAACATGGACGGGACTGGAAGAGATTATGCTGAGCGAAATAAGTCAAGCAGAGAGAGTCAGTTATCATATGATTTCACTTATTTGTGGAGCATAACAAATAACATGGAGGACATGGGGAGAAGGAGAGGAGAAGGGAGTTGAGGGAAATTGGAAGGGGAGGTGAACCATTAGAGACTATGGACTTTGAAAAACAACCTGAGGGTTTGAAGGTGCGGGGGTTGGGAGGTTGGGGGAACCAGGTGGTGGGTGTTAGGGAGGGCAGGTATTGCATGGAGCACTGGGTATGGTACAAAAACAATGAATACTGTTATGCTGAAAAGAAATAAAGAAAAAAAAAGAAAGTAAAAAAACAAAAAAACAAAACAAACAAACAAAAAAAACCCAAAGGTAGAGTAAACATTTGTATACATATCTTTTTGTTTTTATGTTTCTAAATGTTGCTAGACTTAGAAAGACCTGCTATGTAGGTGCATTATATAATTCGATAGATATAAGTTGGTTCACCAAAATTTTGATACTTTAAATTTCTACTGATAGTTAAAAGTAAATGAGTATTTCTTTTCTAAAGTTGTCCAGCTGGGTATGACTTTTTGTGGTCTTTCCAATTGGATGAATAAAACATGATATCTCATTGTTAAATTCAGATAGCTCCTTTACTGCAAGTTTGATTCTTTTGAGAAATTTTATTAGCAGTGTGTATTTTTCTGTGAATTGCCTATTCATATCTTAATGTAATTTTATTATTGGAATGCAGACTGATTTCTAACTGTCTTCCTGGTTGATTTTTATACACTTAGAGGCATTAATAATTTATTACCACATCTGTTGGAAATATTTTTGCTGGCTTGTCTTTCAACAGTCACCCTGACTTTTGGTCTTTGTTTATTTGCTTGTTTTTTTGTTATACAAAATGTTAAATTTTAATTCAATTAGAATAATAAATATTCCTTTTCTGTTATTTGACTTAATGATATTCTTAAAAAGAACTTTCCACTTAAAATTTATTTTAAAACATCATCTATATTTGCTTTTATTCCATTAAAATCTCTATATTTATATTTAACTACTTGGGACAGAGAGCAAGTTTGGAATTCAAGCTTTAAAACATTTTTGTATTTATTTACTTTTAAAATACTTATCCTTAAAGTCTAAGGGCTTTACGTACAGTACAGAACTCTCTCACAGAGCTGTATTTGAGGGTGGATAACATCATGAAGTATTTTTATGAATATGTATTTCACATTTAGTGAATATAACCATGTAAGTAAATGTATATACACATAAAATTGTACTTATAAAAGTATATACACATAATTATATTTAATATTAGGATTATGTACCTATATATAAATATAGTCTCATTTATCCACCAAATATTTTAATTTGCCTTGAACTGATATTTTTTAACCAAAATCTGAATCTAAGAATATTACAAACAGCAAAATTAATTTACACATAGAATTAGAGTTTTACCATTTTGTATTTAATGTAATTAACTGAAATTTTATGTTAGCTTTTCTGTGCTCAACAAATTTTGAAAATCTCCTTTTTTTTATCAAATTGTTTAAATAGGTTAATTTCATGGTCTATTTCAGGAACCAACCCCAAGAAACATAAACTTAAGATAAATGGACCTAATTACTTAAAATGATGTATTCTGTCCTTTAAAATTTTTTTTCAATATATACTTTATCTCATCCTACTTAATAACATAAACAGACATAACTGAACACATTTGTAAAATAATACCCTCTCCAGTTCATTATCCAGAACACAAACTTAAATCAGTTTATTTTTCAGGTTGATATGTAAATTGATTTTCAAGTGGTGATTTTTTTCATTTCTAATAATTTCCTAATATATTTATTTGCACAAAACCCAAGTGCCCTGTAATACAAAGGTAGCAGTTAACCTCATCTTGTGCTGAGAAAATTTCAGAAATGTACGTAAAGGAGGCTCAAAAAATTGACCTGAGTTGACTTACTTTGAAAACCAAAATTAAGATTAGAATAGCTTTAGACCATGTGATTTTTTTTTTTGTTTCTTTTAGCTGCT
Source organism: Lontra canadensis (assembly GCF_010015895.1). NCBI lineage: Eukaryota > Metazoa > Chordata > Mammalia > Carnivora > Mustelidae > Lontra > Lontra canadensis. The sequence continues at coordinate 9,478,027 of NW_022631035.1, read as the reverse complement.
GCTGTTTTCAGCATACTGGGACCAAGAGAAAAGAGAAATGCTGCTAAATGAATCTGATTCTACTTATACTTCACCTGATATGTAGAAATTTGTTAATACTTATTAAGCATCTAAGATCCAATATGTGTTCTAAGAATGGAAAACAAGGCTCAACTCTAAAATAAAGAAGAGAGAGGGAAAAAAAAAAAGATTACACCAATAAACAATAATTTGAACTCTGCTCTAAAAAAAAAAAAGCCAGTATTAATCCTAATAAAATAGATCTCATAATTTGTGGCTTCCCCGAAGTCAAATCTTGAGCTAATAAACATGTAAATTAGATGAAAATATCTCTCCATGGATATTTGCTTAAGTAGTTTCTAAATATCACTTTATGCAGAAAGACATGGTTTATTTTACTATGTTCTTGCAATTTAAAAAGAAAATTCATATTCCAAAGACTATCTAGAACATCCTTTAAATTGTTTTTTTTTCCCCCTTAGCCCTGCATTTTAAATTAACCAAAAGAAATAAAAAGAAGAACCAGAGAAAAGCAGAGCAATGACAGGATGATTTTATTTTATGTATGAGTCTAAATGAGATTTTAGAGAATGCATACCGTATTCCTTAACTGGATCTGTGTGGTCAAAGACCATTAGGCAACTTTGGAAGATTCCGTAGGGACACCTGGGGCCAGACGTTTCCATCCCACTGGACCGAGTCCACTGTTTGTCTTTCTGCATGGAGAATTAATAAATGTATCAATCTTCTACTAGCGGCCCTGAACTAGGGAACATAAAGGAAATAGAATAAGTGGGGAAAAAAATCGCACATGTGCCTTTTCCTTCCCCCACCTCCTGATCTTCTCTCTTCTGTGCGTTGAAATTATTTTCCCTTCAGATTTTTTCATATTATTCTTTTTCCTCCCTCCTTGTTATTAGTTATGTCTCTTAGCATTCCTGACTGCATTGCCCTTTGTCTGACTTAAAGCGATGTCTCCCAACCTGGACAGGGGCTGTAATTTAAAGGAATTAGCCACCTTTGCATACCTCCTGCTCAGAAGATCAGTCAGTGGCCTTGAAGTGTCCGATTTCATTAAATGATTTTAGTTTCAAGGGGGAAAAAAAATTAAATGGAAAGTTAAGGAAACTGCAGTCAGGAAACAGGTATGGTGCCAACAGCTTCAGAGCGTGGGATTCCAAAAGTCATTTCAACATTTCTGAACTGATAAGCTAATTAATTATTAAAACAGAAACACTCTGACGATACCTATGACCAAGGTTATAAATACACTCCTTTTCAATTCCTCTTTCTTTCTTTTTGTGTTCTGTAGCTGCAGAGTTTTGCTTTTAAATTGCACCAAGATGATTCCGAGTCAATTACATAAGTTTCAAATCACAGCAAAGAATCAGAGGAGCTAAGAAAAAATATAAATTGCACTTTTTAAAAAAAGTAACCTTTTTTTCAACATTTAAATCTTTGTTTTATACCACCTGGTTCAAGACTCTGCTGCAGTCAAATTTAGAAATATAGTGATAGGTATTGTCTATACTGATAGATACCAACATGAAAACTTTCTCCCCCACCTCTCAGCTTAGAACTACAATAGTTGGTTCATCACTCCTGTTACAAATGGCTAGAAAGTAAAAATGGTTAAAACAGCATGAAGCAAAAGTAATGATAATGATAATGATAATAATAAGAATATAAACAGTTCTGTGAATTTGTTTATAAGAATTTATTTGTGTGGGTTCATAGTCTTAAGAACTGGCACCCAAATTCTTCTAAGGCTCTGTTTTCCTTTAGTCAAATACAATGATTAGTCATTTTGGTGTGAAAACATAGAAAATGAAGGACAGCACAAATCTAAGAGCTGAACTGCAACATTATCTCTGTGTTCAGGTGTTCTCCTAAAAGGAGAGGAGAAACAAGCTGGGCGTGGTGATTAGATCCGAGAGCTCGGGTTTGTTGAAATGGCCAAGGTACTTTTAAAGCACAGAAGTAGAACTACTGAGTTTTATATAGTTGGCATCACTATTTAAAAAGTCTATCACTAATATAATATAATATAATATAATATAATATAATATAATATGATATATGTCTTTTGCTATCAGTTCACTTTTATGTTTCTGGGGGGAGAGGGTTCCTCTTCAGTAGAAATAAGAGAAAAATACTGAGTGCTTTTCACAGCAGGAAAGGGACAGCATAATATATCCAACAGGTTACAATCAGGAAAATTGATTATTTTAATGGGGAGAATTTAATATAAGGAATTGATTAAGAGGGGTTTGGAGGATCACAAGGGCAAATGAGGAGCATGAGGGTAACCATGTGAGAAAATGCTGCAAAAGTAAGATGGCACCAAACACTTGTTAAAATTGGTGAGATGGATTTTATTCAGATCGCTGCAACACAGGAGAGAGGCTTCAGATCAGAAGTGAGCACAACTCCACTGAAGCCAAAGGTGTGAGGGTTTCTAGGTGTTAGAGTGAGCGAGGGAAGAATGCTGGAGAACATTACAGGGACAATGACATTAAGCCATTGGGTTTACTCAGTTGTCACTTATCCAAGTTAGTCCCAGCCTCCAACAGAGACAGAGACTTCAAGGGACTATCTTCTTTGATGGTTACATCACAAAGGATGGATCCCAGGTTCTTGAAAAAGACATTCCTGAGTTGTAAAATTGACAAAAGACTGGGAGAAGATTCACATCTCAAAGGGGACAGAAAAAGGAATTTGTCATTGCAAGTTTTCTAAGGTTAATGCTCTCTGAAAAACGAGGTCAGAGATCTATGGTCAGGAAGAAAGCTGTTCAGTCAAGTTGAGGAGAGTGTTAGGTCATCGTGGGCAAGATGCAGGAGCAAGGGGGAAAAATCACCAAATATTTCTGAATACTAGAAGCTTGGCAGAGGAGACCATCCGGCCGGGACCCGAACTACAGAGGAAAAGACAGTGCTGGACCCTAACACCTCTGGAATTCCTGGGAGAACTCAGACACTGGAAGCTGTACGCAGGTTGCTGTCCGGTGGACAACACCTCTGAGGAGGCATGATGGGCTGGTTCTGGGAAATCCTGATGAAGCTGGAAACTAAATCCAAGAAGCTAGAAGAAGTGGTGATCCAGGAGCAGATGACTTTGTCTGGATAAAGTGTTATTCCCAGGAATGGTGCTTTTGGCAACAGGGGACAAACCAGAAGAAGAAAGTCTCCTGCTCCTCTCCTAGGTTTCTCATCCCCATTTACTCTTACCTTCTGCATAATGTCAAGCAGAACAGCAGCTGGCAAAAAGGAAGGAAGGAAGGAGAAAGGAGGGGAGGGAAGACAGAAGGAGGGGAAGGAGGGAGGGGAGGAAGGAAGGGTGGGAGGAAGAAAGGAAGGAAGGAAGGAGGGAGGAAGGGAGGGAGGAGGGAAGGGGAGGAATGAATGTAGGAATGAATGTATGAATGAATGGAGGAAGGAAGGAAAAATAGTCAAAGAAATGTGGTCTGCACAGTGTCACAGGGCAGAGTGCTGAAGGTTCTACTTGGAGATGAGAGACAATAACTTAACACCTGGCCACCCACAAGGGTGGCAAACTATCCATAAACTGAACCAAGTCAGCAGAACCAGGATCTAAGAGTTTGTAGGCATTGGCCTAGCCAAACCCTTGCTTCCCAGCCCTAACCTGTGACTCCATGTAGAGACTAGAAGACGTATGGAAGTCCCTGGTCCAGGGGAATCGAATTCCAGTTGGCTTGGTTTGACTCTCAGAAGACAGGTGTACCAGTATGGGTCCAATCAGGAGACAGAGAGTACAAGAAAGTTTTGTTTTGTTTTAACATTTTACTTATTTATTTGAGAGAGAGAGAGCATGAGCAGGAGAAGGAGCACGGGGGAGGGAAAGAGACAAGGAGACTCTGTGCTGGGCCCGGGACTCCATATCAGGCTCAATCCCAGGACCCTGAGATCATGACCTGAGCCAAGACCAAGAGTCTGATGATCAACCAACTGAGCCTCCCAGGTACCCCATACACAAGAGTTGTTTAAAAAGCTAAAATGATTACTTTTAAAAAGGACTTTGTTTATAGTAGGCTTCCTTAAGCATTTGGGTAGATAGTCATATCACAGTGATGCCAAGAATATAAAACCAAGTGCTTAAAAGGAAGAACTGAGAGTTCGGGCTGTGTGGTTAGGGTGACCGTCACTTGACGTCATCATGCTCACACCACTCACCAAATGTACAGCTGTGGGAACCAACAGAATTTCAACAGGATGACTTGATTGGCTTTTGTTTATACAGTGATAACTAACATTTCGTTGTGACTACAAAGCAGCAGAAATACATTTTCTAAGGCAAATTTAAAAAGAAAACTAAAATAATATTGGAAGTGCAAAGATACCTAATCGTTTAATCTCATATGTCAAGTAATTAGAGACACACTAACCCATGCATGCAGGACAAACTTTATGCTTATGACAGTTAGTACATAGTCAAAGGGACAGAGTATCTTCCAGTCAATACCCCACCCAAACCAAAATATATTGACCCAACCAGAGACACACATTTTTATTAGACATTGTCATCATTCCAAAAGAAGTTAACATATGTATTAGTATGTTTACTTCCTCTGCATATGCCGTTACCCCCACATACTTATTCCCCATATGTGTTTGGTAACTTTAATTAATGGCTCTTTGCTTCCTTAATTCAGAAACTGAAATTAGCTGTTGCCCTTCTTTGCCCTGTTTTGTGAAATGCTAATAGTGTTCATTCTGTGGCTTGGTCCATAACAAAAGAGGAAATTGGAGATCTTGTTAATTAGCTAAGTAATCACATCAACCCAATTTTATTCATCCAACCTGCCATGTTTCCCCACTTTTGGTCAAAAGCCTGCTTGCACTCATTCTTTTATTCTATATTTAATAAGTGCTTACTGGGTAACAAACATGGCTAGACGATCTTTCTGTTTGAATTTTCTCAAGAGTTGATTTTAATTTTTTGTGTTATATGTGTTCTGGGCTCCAACAGTATCTATGGTGAATAAGGGAAGATGAGTAGACAGTTAAGGAAATTCAGAAAAGAATTATTTTGAAGGACAAAAAAAATACGTGTTCGGCCATAGTTTACATTTTGAACCAAGCAGTTTTGGGTTCCTGGGTTCCAATTCATCTGATATCAGCACAAATCCTGTGTTTCAGGATACGGGTTGGCACGTACTTCACTGTTAATGTAAATGAAAAAAGTGGGCTTTGACGCATTTCTACATTTGTGCGTTTCTCTATTGCCAAGCAAAAATCGGCTTCTGGGAGTAGAATGTGCAGAGTGTGGCTAATTAGCTTCTATTACCTTCTACCTTTCACTCCAGAGAGGAGGAGACCCACAATATGTTTGCTGATAATGTTTTCCTTGTTGAGATGTTTATATTTATGTTTTATTTTACTATGTATTCAAATGCATTACTGGTGCTAAGTCATCTATAATTAAGCAAGTCTTTCAAATGTAGAATTTCATGTTCCTTATATCTTAGTTCTTTCATCCTGCATGAATAAATAGTATTTTTTTTCAAGATTTTATTTATTTATTTGACAGACAGAGATCGCAAGTAGGCAGAGAGGCAGGCAGAGAGAGAGGATGAAGCAGGCTCCCTGCTGAGCAGAGAGCCCGATACAGGACTCGATCCCAGGACCCTGGGATCATGACCTGAGCCGAAGGCAGAGGCTTTAACCCATTGAGCCACCCAGGCACCCCCATAGTAATCCGTATATTAAAGCTCTGTGAAAATGAGAGTATTGAGGCCAAGACAGATAAGTGAGCTCACACAGATAGTAAGCAGTGAAGGGGACATTTGAACCGGACATCTCCACACATTGGGCTCTGGATCAGTTTGCTTCACCAGAATAAACAGCAAGAGAAAACCTAATTGATTTTTTTCAGAAATGTTGTCTACATCAGTAAAACAAAACAGAGAAAAGAATAGCCGTCATTTCTATTTTGGTAACAGAAAGGAAAAATCTAGGGTTTAGAACGAATAATGGTATTCTCTCTACACAGGACCTCAGTGTGGTGTAGGTCAAGGTTGGTTCATTTGAGAAAACACTACGGAGAAATTAAAGCAAACGCGAAAACAAACAAAAAAGGGCATGGATTGTCTGCATAGGATAGTGAGGTCTGTATTATGCTTAATGTGGGAACAAGCCTGATGGTTCTCAGTCAATGTCTCTTTTTCTTCCTATCCCAATACTCAACACTGAAGAAAATTGCAGGGTGGGATTATCTAGTGCATTGGATTAATCACCAAATAAACCATAGGGCTTGGATAATATAGAGAAGTCTGACCCTTATGTCCTCGGGAACCAAAAAAAAGAAAAGAAAAATGGATATGTAAGAAAAGATAAGAAGGTTCAGAGGAAGAATTAATGAAGCAATCATGATCCATGGATAATGAAGATGAAGAAATTCTAGAATTATACCTCACAAGCCCCAAGAAGGGTCACAGAATTTTAAGGCCTTTGTCTCCATTCTCATCCCATCTTGTTTGAACCTCCCCTTGTGCTGCCCCATATGTAGGTTTTCTGATACCCAAGGGCAGTTATGTTTTCTTTCTCTTTTGGCTTCTTGTAGATTTTATGTTCATCTGTTGAGGCACATTGAGGTGATCTGCCAAATAACTCTTTTTGGCAAAAAGAGTGCGCTGGGTTATTACCCTTTGGTCCAAATGAGCCAGACTGACTGTCTACACTGTGGGAATATGCCAGATAATTACTTTAACCGTGTCTTTCCCTTTAGCTGTGTATACATGGTCCTCATCTTCTAGATAAACTTGATTAAACCTCATACTGAATAATTACTGGCAAGTAGCCATATGCCCAGAGTAATTTCATGTTCATCTTTGGTTTCTACAGGGTGCTAGTGACAAAAGCAGGTTTTGTTTATAGTTATGTTGAAAGGATTTTCTTTTCATAATTTAACAGAAAATCTCTAAAACATGAAGAAAAGAGCACTCAATTAAGGGTGGGTGGTTTTCAAATTTTCCTTGGGAATCACAGACACACTGCTAAGAAGAAGCGGATGTAGGTTAGCTTTTAGAAACAGAAATGAAGTAGAAACCGTACCACATAGCTCCTGCCTGGCAAATCAAGTAAGTTTCATTACATTTAAATCATGTCTTCTGATGTAATGTCCATCTCTCTTTTGAAAGTAAGGACCAGAGTTGTTGCATTTTATTACAGAAGATAAACAATTTGATTTCCTATGAATTGCTGTGTCTTGCAATTGCAGAGAGAGAAAAGAAAGAAGAAAGAAAGAGAAAGAAAGAAGACAAAAGGCAAATTCAGACTGTGTTATATATTGGTTTTAGAACCAGAAGCAAGGATTTAAACATATCTCTCTTCTTTTCTTGTGAAGATGCAAATAATTACCATCCCAGTCTTTCAAAGCCTGTTTAGGAGGTTTAAATTAGATCACATAGAAAATGACTTTATAAACTGTCAAACACCAAATGCTAAATGTTCTTCACTAATTATCAGAAAAGATGTTTTAAATTGGTTTAAGATTTGCATACATTTCAAGAACAGAACAAAAAACACATCATGTTGGGGTAGAATGGATTAGGGTGGCAAGAAAATGTCAGTCAAGAGACAGACAGCCCCAGGAATAATTAAATCAGGAAGAAAGCCACCCTCATGCAAAATTATACTTTCCTCTCTTCCACTGCCACAAAGGAAACCTAGGAATTCCAGAGAGAAGAGAGAGGAACATGAGTAGGAAGGAAATCTGTGATGCGTATGAACCCCTTCATGCTCTTAGATCAGAATTTGCCTTGCAGGACCTCTCCAGAGTACATGAATTCGAGTTCTTTTTAATTCAAATATATTTGACATGTAACATTGTATAAATTCGAAGCATACAACATGTTGATTTGACACATGTGTATATTTATAAATTGATTGTAATCGTAGCCATAGTTAATATCCCCATCCTTCATCTAATTACCATTTCCTTTTGTCTGGGGAATTACTAAGATCTAGTCTCTTAGCAAGTTTGATGACATGATGCAACATTGTCTGTATTCTCTCTACTATGCATTACATCTCCAGGACTTCCTTGTCTTACAAGTTTGTACCCTTCACCAATATCTCTCCTATTCCCCACCATCAGCCCTGGTAACCCCTATTTTACTGTTTGCATGACTTTGGCTTTTCTAGATTCCACATATAAGTGATACAGTGTTTGTCATTCTCTGACCTTGAGGTCCATCTGGGTTGTTACCACTGGTAGGTTTTCCTTCATCCTCGTGGCCGGGGAATATTCCACTATGTGTGCGTGTGTAGTTCTATATTTATTATATATGTATATATCATCTATATTCATACCTATCTATATGCATATATGTCTATATGCATATCTATACCTATTCATATCTATCTATATGCATATATATTGTGTTTAGATAATATAGTCATATGTATATTATATATGTATATCCATATCTATCTATGTTGCATAGGGATAGATAGATATAGTATCTCCTTTACCCATTCATCTGTTGATGGCACTTAGGTGGTTTCCATATCTTGGATATTATGAATAATGTTTTAATAAACATGGCAGTGCACACAGTTCTTTGATATCCTCTTCTCAAAAGAAAAATCCTTTTTAAATTTTTTTTTAAATTTATTTGAGAGAGAGAGAAAAAAACAAGTGGGGAAAGGGCCAGGAGGAGAAACAGACACCCCACTGGGAAGCAGTCCGATGTGGGGTTTGATCCTAGGACCTCAGGATCGTGACCTAAGCCAAAGGCAGATGCTTTCCCAACTGAAACACCCAGGCGTCCCTCAAAAGAAAAATCCTTAAGAGCAGGGACATTGATTGTTTTCCTCACCATTTTTTCTCAAACTAGAACACTGCCTAGCCCACACTGGAAACTCAGTGAATATTTTTTGAATGAATGAATGTATTTTAGGTAGCCAGGTTAACCAAGCCAGGGATAAGAAGATAGGACAGTGTGGTGAGCTGGGAAAAAAAGCTGTATGAAGAAGGAGAGTAGCAAAGAAAATTGAAAAGGCAGTTTAATGCAGTGGGAACATCTTGAAGGCAATAGTAGTATCTCATCAACATTCAGATGAAGAATTACATATCCACATGTTTAATATGGTGTTGACCCAATTTTAAGTTATTAGTGTGCTGCCTAAACCACTGAGAGTGACAGCAAGGGGGACTTCCTTTGGGACACTATGATTCTACAGTGTCAAGCCCATTTCTTCATGGCATGTCTTATCGCTGCTTAACAAATTCTGAGCTAAGGAGATCATATGAAAATTACTATGTTTAATATGGATAAAATGGATATACAAACAGATATGTGGTATTTTAATGTAAAGTGGGACCATAAATGGAACAACTTTCTGGATAACAGCCTCGTCCACATGGCGAATTTTAACTTTCTTGTTAATAATGTACTTCATCTCGAAGAGTATCGGGATATTCTCTACCACGTAACTTCAAGCATCCGTAACAACTTGAATTGTGTTGACTTGATATAACAACTAGTGTTTCTACGAAGACTGTAATACACCAGTTATTTTGTATCAGATTACTTTGCACCAAGTTAAGTAACTCTATATTGAGAAAAAATTAGAAACATAACACTGACTTTGAGAAAGAAAAGAGCTGTTGCTTCCACATGTATTCTAATAGCAGGAAACATCTCTCTACATCAATAAAACAAAAACACAAAGAAGCACTTCTGCTGAAAATTACCAACTGTACCATAAAGTCACAAGCTGAAATAATTCTCAACAAAAACAAACCTTCCAACTACCTGAAAAAGTTGGAAAAAGAAACCAGAAGTACTTAGATTGTGTTTTAATCACAATCAATGAGAACTGATTGTTACAGAAAACAGGAATCAGCAGAGTGTAAATTCTCCTGTGGAGAAGCTTCTGATATAGTTACCATTTGGTATTAAGCACAGTTCCAAGAATATTAACCATCTAGAAAGGGAGCTCATAAAAAGTTTCCAAAGATTTTTACACTACTACTAAAAGATCAAATATTATGCTAGGAAGTGGTGACTCAAATTACTGAGACATTTTAAACATTGAAGAGAAATACCAAGAACTGAGAATCTTCATTTTATAAAAGAAAATTGGCATTTTTCTATTAAGAGACCTATGAATGAAGAAAAGACCATCTGAAGGAAAGACGTAAATAGAATCGCAAAAGCTGTAGTCTAAGAGGTAAGTGGGAAGGAGAAGAGAGTAAGTAGGAGTAAGTAGTCAAAAGTTTCCAATGACCTATGATAAAAATCTGATGGTTTAAAGCCTAATTAGTTGTCTCTCATTTTCAGAAGCCATGTTTGTCATCAAGATAAAGTTCTGTCTACATAAATCAGAGGAGCAAGGAGTTTTTGTCTGTCTAGGCTTAAAATCTGTAACACATATTCACTCCAGGAACAGCTCCTGTTCTCTGAAGGGTCTCTCTTTATGTCTCCATTATACTTCCTGTGACATGGGTTCCGCAGGTATGTATGTGTGTGTGTGTGCACATGTATGTTTGTATACAACATTGTTGTTGCTGATGTTGCTTCCTTTCCCTTTGTTATTGGACGCTCCTTCCTTGTCCAGCTCATTTGTGCTGAGGACTCCAATGGAATGCCAGATTTCCTCTTTCTTTATTTTGTTGTTGTTGTTGTTATTATTATTATCTTATCGAAGGATAAAGAGGTAGAAGTTGGGATAAACTCTTCTGATAGTGCTGATTATTCCCACTCTCCTGCAAGTGAAGATTTTCCTGTTTACCTCGCAGTTGTAGAAGACAATGGTGTATCAGATGATCTTGAAACTTGATCTTTTAATACATTGTAACTGACTTTGAAGGTGGTCCAGTTCAGAATAGAGTATTACCTTTATTTTTTTTCATCCACCATCTTTCATTGAGTACCACTGGGCATGGCAGGCCTGAAGGACTCAGTGGGTATACATACTCAGATAAATATTTTTTGTAAAATATTTTACAAATATTTGTCTTTACAAGTATTTATAAATACTTGGCTGCCAGCTACAATCCTTCTCTATCACACAAATCCTTGCAAAACGTTTTGATTTCTACTCCACATATTAACAATGAATCTAAGAAAAATTTTTGATAACACGTTCTTTTGCTTGAAATAACAAACTCTTCGGAAATGATGATATCTCTACATAAAACTTCATGGAAAAAATATTAGTGTAACTATTTCTTCATAAATTGAAGATATCTGAATCAAAAAGAACAGTGGGGGATGTGGGGGTGAAGTATGTTCCATCCTTTTAAGTCTGCAGATTTGCTCTATTCTGTTAGACTTGGTTGTAATTCTATGTAATTCTATGTAGCAACACAGATTTTGAATTTCATGGAAATTCCTCTTAAATCCTTCTAATGGTCTTGCTGTCAGGCTTCATTTTTAATGATAGGCATTTCTATTTACTCGTGTTGTTGTTGTTGGTTTGACTGTTTTCTGAAGTGTCTAGTGGCAAATTGGAATGGGCTGCACAATGTTCTTTTAGGCTGGCCCCATTTTAGACTAAAGATGGCATTGTTCAATTCTTCATATTCTTTTCTTGTTGTTTGTTTCTTTTCTTTTATCTTTCCATTCAATGTCAACCCAGGATAAGAAATGTTTTGCCAACATCTGTTTATTATTTTATTTCAACTCAAGGAACATAAGACGGTACCCACACACAATGTTTATAGGTTTGTGCATAGCCCTCGGATGACGTCCTCACGTTTATTCTTGATGATTTGGCTCCAAATCCATCTTTTAGATTCAATTTTTTTTTTCTTGCCTTCAAAGCCAAGCGTGTTTCTAAGGGGTACTGGTTGGATGATCACAACAGAATCTCAAACCAGCCAACGTTTTGTGTTTTATGTTCAGAACTAACAAACACATCCCATGGCTTACACACGTGCCTTTACAACAAAGCCAAAAGTGCGTGAGCTCAGTCACGACCACCACTTCCTCAGAGGAGTGTGGAAGAATTAAGGAACTCTCGTGGAATTCGAGAATTATGGAGAAGTCAGGATGCTCTTGCCCTCTACCTGATTTGTTGATTAATGAATAAAGGGTCAGGTATTTTGTTTTTCACTTTTAAATAACTCCATAATAAGCATTTTATGGTGGTGGTAGATTATTTTATACTTTTGAGTAGAAGTAACATGTTTCTAAAGTTGCAGAGCTGTCCACATCCTACTCCAAATCCTTGAGGTGTATCTGTAAACAGACCACCTTTCTGGACTGTTAATTTTACCTTGAGTTTCACACTCTGTCCTTAAACCTATGTCTTTCATCAGTGCTCAGTGAAAAACAGATTTGCAGGGCAAACTATTTGATGGGAGGAGGACTAGAGTTATCATGGAAGGGGACAATTTCTTTTGTAATACTTCGGTCAAGTTAGAAATGTCGATTTCAACACTATCTAGTAAGTTGGGAATACAAGTCCTAACTCAGGCAATTCTGACTGAATATACTTTTTCCAAGTCATATGACTAATGAAGATGGCGTAGATTATTCTGCACAGACTAATTTAAGGAGCACCTTAAATAACACTGTGTTACCATTTCCCAAGAACTATTCACTCTATATAGCTCAGTAAAGTGATTGTTATTTAATAAAGGGAAAATAAACATGAAGCAAAAAATTGAAAAGTGAAGAGCTTTAATTTATATTTCTTACCTTTTTTGTAGATAGATTATAGATATTCAGTGGGGGGGAACACATATTGCTCAACTCCAATATTTTTTTTAAAGACTAAAGAACTACTTTCTTTGGAATTTTTAATTATAAAGTTTTATTTCCCGAACCACTAAGTTGTTATAGACATATAAAATATTACTATGGTTTGGGCCACCTGGGTGATGCAGTCGGTTGAACATCTGACTCTTGGTTTCAGCTCAGGTCATGATCTCAGGGTCATGGGATCGAGTCCTGAACCAGGCTTGTGTGCTCAGTGTGGAGTCTGCTTGGGATTCTCTCTCCCTTGCCCTCTGTGCACCCCTCCCCATAAAATAAATAAATGAATCTAAAAAAAATATTCCTATGGTTATAATTTTATTGGTTTTTGAAAAATACAGACAATGTCCTACTGGCCCAAAATTTACACTGCAAATATTTTTGCAAAATTAAGGATAACCTTTTAAGGGCCTCTTGATGATTGTTATTAAGTCTTGCATCCATATTTAGTTTGGATTTGGAAGTTGTTTGCATTTGTGTGGGGTTCGTTTATGTCTTTTATTCTCCATAAACTAAACTATGTCATTGGACTATCAAAATATATATTTATTTACTTATATATGAAGTTATCATCATGAGCTTTTGTTTAATAGAATAAGGAATGGCTCTGATTTATCTCTTTCAAGATCATTGAGACTCTGTAAGTAATGCAGTCTAAGTGACTTGTCTCTGCTCGCCGAGTTGGTAAGGAGTAGAAATGGTCAGTACGAGGCACCTGGACTCCTTGTCAAGAACTTGGCAGAGATAGCATCATTTAATTTAAAATTGACAGATTTTAAAAAAGATTAAAAGAAAATAACCTGCTGTATTTATATCCCAACAATCCTTATTCTTCCAGTTGAGACCATAGTTGGAGACCAGGATTTCAGAGTTAAAAGGAACTCACGTCAAACAACAGTCGACTAGCTTTGTGACTTAGAACTAAGTTACGCTTTATTTATCCTTCTGTAAAATAAAATAGAAACAGTCTAACTATTGAATAATATAATAACTGTTTGAAAAGCTCCTGCCATAGAGTGAATATGCAGTAATATATATGTATATATATGTATATTTATAGAAAACATAAAATTATGATGTATTTTATTATTCCTCACATCTAAAATTCTAAGATTATCATTCTAATGTTATGCAACATTGTTTATATTTGGGCTAAAAGGCATGAAGTCTATTATAAATTGTCACAGGAGAAACAAATGAATACAGTAATCCTCAGTCCTCCACTGAGTGGTGTTAAGCTTTTCAGGAGACATTTGGCAATGTCTGGAGACATTTCTGGTTATCACAATGGAGAAGGGAGGGAAGGTGCCTTGGCATTGAGTGGGTAGAATCTAGGGATGTTGCTAAATATTCTAGAATGCATAAGACAGACCCTACAATAATAAATAATCTGGCCTAAAATAACAGGATAGAGATGGAGAAATCCTGGAAAACATTGAAAACATTCTAAAGTTCCTCACTTCAAGTGACCTGATGACAAAAATGGATTCTCATTGCCCATAAGGTAAATTCAAATGAGACTATGGCTTGGGTTTAATTATATTCAATCCAACTTTTACTTCAGATACACAGTCTTCTGATACCCTTTTCGGTTTTCGAATGTTTTGTATCATATTCACTAAATATAATCACAATATATTACATGTAGAAATTTAGGACACAACTATAAATGCCATGATTCAAGAAATACTGTTTTAATTTAGCTTGTAGAACCCATGAGCTCACCTACTTCTTATTGAACTTGTTGGCTTAGGAATATATATGTATGTGTGTGCATGTGTATATAGACATATATATACATACTTACATACAAATACATATACACACATATTTCCTGAGCTTTCCAATGCAACAGACAACACGTATGAAGGAAGATTTCTAATTGAAGATCCACCTAATTCTCCTAAATAATCCATCATCTGGCTGAGATATTTCATGTTTAAAAATGTTTCTGCTTAACAACAAGCCAACAGATGACTGCCAAGGTATCCTTCAGATTACTGTGATCATTTTTTTCTTCATTTTTTTTCCTTGCCCCCCATGTATCCTTGAAAACTTCGAGACTATATAGAATCTGGGTGCCCCCTCAAAAAAAAAAAAAAGGACTATATAGAGGTGCTGGAATCCCAGTAAAAGGATTATGTTATAATTTTCTTCTCCTCATTTTTCTCTCTTTTCATTTCTCTAAGTTTCTCCTTAGTTGAGACAAATGGACAATATCTCTTGACTTTCAAATTGAAAATCTTGAAAATTCTCCACCAACTATGTCACTGATTAACTCTGATCTCGACCACATGTTTTTTTTTTAACCTTCATCACATTTTTAAAATGAGGTAATACTTGCAACACAAAGGTTTTCATATATATATATTACATATATATATATATGTAATATATATATACACATTCGAAATATTAACTAAGGTATAGAGATGTGTTTTTAAAAATCTCCAAATGACTGTTTACTTACTTAAAAATCACTTGACTGGAGGAATTTAAAAAATATTCCTATTGCCTAGATTAGGAAACAGAAACTCAAACAATGAAACAAAAATGATTTCCCTAAAGCTACTCTCCTGGAAATGATGGACCTAGTATTCAATTCAGGCATTTGTCACCACTTAATGTCACCAGGTTGGTGCTGCTCAAGGAATGGGAGGCTCAAGATGAGACCATTCACTCACAATCAACAATGAAGAAATCATTTTTTAAAAATTGTTGGGGTGCCTGAGTGGCTCAGTGGGTTAAGCCTCTGCCTTCAGCTCAGATCATGATCTCAGGGTCCTGGGATCGAGCCCCAGGTTGGGCTTTCCGCTCAACAGGGAGCCTGCCTACCCTCCCCTCCACCCCGTCTGCCTATCTGTCTACTTGTGATCTCTGTATGTCAAATAAATAAAACCTTTTTAAAAATTATACATGTTAATAATTATAATGCATGAATTTATCGTTCGTCTATCAGACAGCAGCCTTGGTTTTACTCACATTACTCAGAAATCCTAACATGCAGCATAAAACGGATTGAACACTAAAGATATTTCTAAAAAGTAAAAAAAAAAAAATGTCCACAATCCATCTAGCTTATCTTCAGATCAAACACGCTGTGTGCGTGTGTGCGCATGTGCGAGTGTGGACCCGCTGCCTGACCAAGCTTCCGATGTGGTGTGTGTAGCCAGTGACGTTAGCATAACGCATCCTCCATAAACCTCAAGGTGACTCTAAGAAAAAATTCCTGTCATCAGTATCTGAGCTGATAGTTTAAAAAGTAAAACGAAACAAGAACAAAAATCTTTCAAGTCTTTCAAATTTTGCTCTTGAAGGAAATGCCTAGAAAAACCGTCTTTGGCATTTCCCATACTTCTTGTTTAGGAAACCACTCAAAATGTCTAAGGTTTATTCTATATATTTGAAACAAAATGCTTTTTGTTTCATCAGAATTTTTTTTGGAAAGATATTTGTTTTCAAGATGTTTGTCACCACTTGTAAGTGAAATAAAACATAAAGGACTTTCATACTGGAGACATTTTGTTCTGCCGGTCCCCAATCTAGGCTTTCTGAATTACGCGACTGAGGAAGAATATTTCTTTTCAGTCCTATTAAATGTTAACTCTCGTTGGGCCTCTGAGGACTGCAGAGACTGATTGCGAATTTCCTAGACTGGCTATGAATTTAGGGTGCTGAGGATTTCTCCTTACAGAACATTCTTACTCATTTAGAATATTTCTTCTCAAAAAAATAAGGAAAGAAAAATAACATCCTTTCCTGTTGTGAAAAGGTTTCAGATTCCAAAATCTAGTATTTCTACATTGGTAAAATATGCTATTAATTAGAGTTAGGAAAAAATAACAAATAAATACCTCACCTTTCATCTGAGACTTCTAAGAACATTATGCAGTAGGGAAGTTTCACGGACTCACACCAGGAGACAGAACCTATAGTCAAAACCTGGAAGAAGTTTTCAAATGGCATGGTTTTTAAAATAAGCAATGATTGTGAATCTGGATATCTGTGGTAGATTGTTTGCAGAAGTGGCCAAAATCATGATTCTCCCTGTATCCACAGCATGGTTTTGGTCCCTCTCACGACGACTCTGGATTTAGGCAAAGGAACTTTGTACATCAATACTTGATGTACTTGAGACATGAAAAGTGTTTGAACCTTTGGATCTGGGAAGCCTGTGACCACTCTCGTATGACTGAGTCTTGGCCATCTTGCTGGAAGATGAGAGAATATGGAACCTACTCACCTCATCACTTCTCTTGGACTTGACTATCAGTGAGGGCCTCCTAGACCAGCCGCAGGCAAACTAGCCCAAACTGCAAGAATGACTCAGCTGATCCAAAGATGTATGAAAATTTGATTAATATATATTGGAGTCCGTTTGCAATACTTAAAACAAGGGCCATCTAAGAGCCAGTATGTACAGAGATTTTTAATCTTCTGATAGTTCTTGTATCATTCGGGGTTCCAGAAGGAAGGAGCGGGTGCCCACAATAGAAATTTTGAGGGGAATTTACTGAAGGGGTTATTTATAGATGTGTAGGCAGGGACAAGTTAACTATTTAGTGATGCTGAGACTTCCAGAACTAGCGACATGGGGTTGGTTTACCATGTCCATCCCAAGGGATTTTACCATCCCAAGGGGTTCCGTGGGATCTGGTGAAAATAGTGGCAGGGAGAGGTGGAAGAGAAGCCTGCCAAAGAACCAGAGTTTAGGGAATGATAGTCATAGGGGCTAAAGTAGAGATAGAGCAGGGAAGAAATGTTCAGGTAATCCTCTCCTTGTTCTCTTGTTGGCCAACCAAATCAGAAGCCAGAAGGCAAGGACGTGTGGGGGATCCCTCCTCCCACAAGCCTCCCAGACTATAGGACAGGGCAGAGCAGCAGGGAGTGTGGGTGTTCAGGGTGAGTGGAGAGGAGGTGGGTCCAGTTCTACCCAAAGGCAAGGAGGTCTTCATGACTGCTCTCTTCACTTGGTCAGCTTACAACAGCGGCAAGTTCAGGGTCGAGTCAAAGGCAGCCACCCAAGGGTACTGCCGTCTAAAATTGGGAAATAGTCCGGTGTTGGTCTTGGAATTCAATTAAGTGGGATTTGAGTTCTGTTTCCGGCCTGAACTGCTGAGTAACAGGCAGCTAGCCCGCCCTGAGTCTCAGTGTTACTGGCTGTGCAAATGGGACAATAATAAATGATAAAAAGAGGTTTGCAAGGATACTTCACGTGTCAATACTAGTTCTTTCCATTCTAGAAACATCAACGCTGTTCACAACTAACCTTTAAAAATGTAACATTGCATTTCAAAATATGGATTACTGACTAAATGAAAATCCCCAGATCTCAAGCAGTAAGCTACCAGATTCCAAAACGTTCGCTTTTCTTTTTTTCAATCTTTCGAAGTTATAAATAAATCCTACTTTTATGTGCACTGTGGCCTATATCGTTTCAGAGGTTGGTTCTCTAATCCTTATTTTCTTCCTCAAAGTTCTCGTATGCCCACACACCGTGACACACGTTTCTTCTCTTCTATGTCTCAAGTATTCTTTTCTTAGCAAACACAGTTCAGCACCAAATCACAATTTCCAGGCAAATGAGATCAAGGCCAGAGACTTTTCAAAATCACTGGATTGTATACTTACAGAAATACCACCCTGCATTTCATTATTAATCAAATCCATTTGCATGCCCTTAATATGCTTTAGATTCTTATTGTAACTGGTCTTAATTCTGTCTTTGGGATATCGTGAATTCTCTAAGATCCAGTTGGCCAACAGAGCCTGTGCCGAATATGAAAATGTGCATGTTTGATGTAGCTTGTGATGTGAGGAAACGATCTTACAGCCTTAAAATCCTTCATTAAATTAAATATTATCTTAAGAAATCCTAATTAACTTAATCTTCACCTCCATCTTCATTTTTGTCTCTGTGACTTCATTCGAGGCTGGCCTGCCTATGACCTGGAGCACATTGGCTTCACATTAGATAAAATGTTACCAAAGCCTCAGAAAATAACCTTTTAATTACCTTTTAAACCCCAAAAAGAGAATTTGGTTTTTAGTGTGACATCATCCCAGGATGGTTTTAGCACACTAATTTTATTCCCTTTCTGTGCTAATTTATCTTGGTTTACAGAGATAACCAACCAGATGTTGAAATATTAAAACGTGTTATCTCTGTGCATTTCTACTCGTACAAAGAGGTTGCAACCAGAGAAAACCTCAACGTTTCCCTGCATTTATTAGTGACACATTTATTTCATAATGTCTTAAAAGGAACACCGCAAATAAGAGTCTGATTGGCGTAATAACAAAGATTCTGAGGGAGCAGAAATGCTTTAGAGACACAATGACAAGTGATCATTTTTGAAGTCATTGAAATAATGCCAAAGCAATTTTGGAGTGACACCCACAAATCGTCCTCTGCACTCCAGATGGATTGTATCACAAAGTCAACACCACATTTCACAAGATGGTACTCTACTTTTTTTTTTCCCCTGAGGATGAAATATAGCCTAAAAAAGGACTTCCTAGTAAGCCAATTTCAGAATCACAAACTAGCAATTTTTTCCAGTCTTTTTTTTACAGCATTCCTACCATTTGTGGAAACAAGATTCTTACAAATGTATCTCATTATTAGTTCACTGTTGGATCCATGAGCGTTGGTCAGCAGCTGTTTTTGGCACTTGTTTCCATTCATAGAAACCTAGCTGGTGTAGATTCTTAAAAATATAAAAAAATATAAAATAAAATCTGGTGGGTTTTTACATACAATGTACACATTTAAATATAAGATGATTAATGGAAGCAATTGATTTATCCAGCCACGCATTTAAAAATATTTTCTAATCATTAGGCTGGAAATGGAGGGCAAATGCGAAAGAATCATATTTAAGTTCTATAAAGTGAGAAACTTTGAGTATTTACTCAAATAAATGTTGATAGAAGGAATAAGTACAGGTACATTTATTCTGCACTGGCCTGAAGTGTCTTGGGAGAGAAAGTGGCCTTGGCTTGTGCTTTGAACATGGATTGGATGTTAGTCTCCTGGGACAGAAGATGCCATCCCTCCAGGAGCAGAAGAGAAGTTTAGCAAAGGTGGCAAGCCAGATGTTTGATGAATGGCCAGATACACAATTATATTGGACAATTCCCCATCAACACAGGGAATGCTTACTCTATGCGATATCCTTAAAACAACATGGAATTTGTGCTTTAAATACTTAATCATTTTTTTAAAGATTTTATTTATTTGAGAGAGAGAGTGAGAGTGCACAAGTCGGAAGGAAGGGCAGAAGGAGAGGGAGAAGCAGACTCCCCACTGAGGAGGGACCCCCCCCGCCCCGGCAATGTGCAATCTCAGGACTCTGAGATCATCATCTGAGGCAAGGCAGACCCTCAACCAACTGAACCACCCAGGTGCCCCTAAAAATTTAATTCTTACAGGATATTAATCCATGGAAAGGGAGAGACATATTCCATCAGACCATTCAGAGGCTAACCTGATACTATAAGTCACGGTCACCAATCTTTGCTGTTCTACCTGCTTCGGATAAAAAAAAAAAATGAGCATACACCACAAAGCCCTGATTATATTGATTTATTCATAATTTATGTGCTTATATTTCTCTATTATTCCACACATATATAATGGGCACTATATATATCACACATATAAATAGAAATAAAAATAAAATATCACATTTATTATCTTTTTTGGTTCCACATGTAAGTAAAAGCAGTGTTTCTTTCTCTGACTTCTTTTACTTAGCATAATGCCCTCAGGGGCCATCCATGTTGTCACAAATGACAGGACTCCCTTTTTTTAGGGCTGCATTATATTCCATCACATGTGTGTGTCACATGATCTCTATATGTTTTTCCCAGCAACTGACACAGTAGTAAAATGCTCAAAGCTTACATCACATTACATACAGCCATGTCTTATACGTACTCCATCTTCTTACCCTCCTTCTCCCACCAATACCAGCCAGTCTCAGACTCTCAGGACCATTCAGGAGGATTCATCCCATAACCTAACTGTTCCTAACTCTTCCTGGTACTTCCAGCCTGGTAAGAAATCTTATTGACCTTTTCCAGACTACATCTCCACTATTCACTTTTATCTAAGACATAGATATTTTAGAAATATTCCTTATTTTTCATGAAAGGAGGCCAGGGGTTCACTAGATATATGCATATCACCTTCCTAGTTAGTCGCAGTCATTTGACTTCTGCCTAATTTCCCAGATAATTCCCACTACTTTTGTCTACGCAAGCGTACAGTAATTATTCAGTGCAAAATGATTTCTTTGCGTTTAGGAACTTATCGTATTCATCTCTGATTTATGATATTATCAGGACAGAATTCATATATGGATGTGTAAATTTCACAGGACTGTTTGCAAATAATAGTAATAAAATATATTTATTTATTAGTCACTCTAGTCTTTATTTCAAATTCTCATTTGGCTCTCTGATAGATTAGGAATGTCAACAATAAAAAGCTAAGCTGGGTTTTTCTCTCTGAAGGTGCATTAACTTCCAGAAGAGAGGAGGGTTTGGTAATAATCAATTTCTATCAATTGGAGCATAATATACATATCAAATGGCCCCAGACGACTTTTGGCCCGATGTATAGATCCTTGTCCTCAACACAGCCTGTTGAGAACCTACTATTTGCCTGGTTCTGAGCTAATCAGTGGATAG
Organism: Lontra canadensis; assembly: GCF_010015895.1. Classification (NCBI taxonomy): domain Eukaryota; kingdom Metazoa; phylum Chordata; class Mammalia; order Carnivora; family Mustelidae; genus Lontra; species Lontra canadensis. Next base: position 9,456,600 of record NW_022631035.1, on the reverse strand, counting down.
ATTTTTAATAAATGAATGAAAGCTTTCATGACTGCAGTTACGGTTCCAAGTCAAGTCTCCCCCTTCCTGAACTATCCAAATGAGTGGTGATAAATAGGGTCTGAATATTGGTTTACGTAGATTTGCTCCTCATGCTGGGTTTTGTAACCTGAACACATGACACATTTTTTTTTATATGCAGTGTTTTCTTTATTCTTTTTTCCGTCTGTCAGATTACTTCACCCTATCACCACAAGCAGTCAAAGACTACCCTGGGTTTGAGATAAGAACGTGTTTAGTGATGTTTATGCCTCAGGAGTCAGACCCACTAGATCTGACTCTGCCCTTGACCAAGAGTATGATCTGGGATAAGTTACAGAAATCCCTTCATCTTCTTCACCTTAATATAGTAATAACATTAGTAATAAGAACAACAATAATAATAACTACCTCTCTAGCTTATTGCGAGGAGTGTGCCCAGCATAAAGTAGTCAGTAATAATACCACTCCTTTCATGAACATTAAAATCTAATAAGAGAAAAATAGATACACACAGATTGTTTATGCATTTTCTTGCATTTATCTCCATGGTGCCAGGTCCATTTCTGTAAGGTAAGCCATCAGTCTCAGGTTTTCAATGAAAGATTATTCACTCTGGGACCTCAGTTCCTGCATTATTCATGCCATTCTGCATACAGCTAGATTTATGTGTCAGGAAAAACATACAAATGGAATCCGATTTACTTGCACAAGTTCCTGGAGCATTTGATTTATGTTTGAGTAAATAAAGACATATCTTATAGGTATTGCCTTCTCTTCTCTTTAGAAATGGAAGGGCAATGCTTCAAATTCCTTTCTTGGCAAGCATGGACGTCTGAAGTTTTGCAAGCAATGCAACTTCAAATCATACACTTTTCAGTTTTCTCCTAGGCTATGATATTTTTGTGTTCAGGCTTGACCTTGCAAGGTCAAGACAATAGAAAATCTACAGCTCGGCATCCCTGGAAAAGGCTCAAGAGCGTATGGCTTAGAAGCAAATTGTATAAGAAACTAAAATAGAGAATTCAAATGGAAAACTTTGTCTATACTGTCATCAAGGTACTTGGTGTTCTGGCTGTAAATATTGTACAAAATCACCCGAGTCTAGGTGGCTTTTTTTTTTTTTTAAGATTTTATTTATTTATTTGACAGAGACACAATGAGAGAGGAACACAAGCAGGAGGAGTGGGAGAGGGAGAAGCAGGCTTCCCACTGAGCAGAGAGCCCGATGTGGGGCTCCATCCCAGGACCCTGGGATCATGACCTGAGCCAAAGGCAGAGGCTTAACGACTGAGCCCCCCAGGTTCCCCTTGGCGGCATTTAACATACAATATCTCTCCCTCTGGTGGGTCCTAAATTGTCTTGACCACAGTCACCCAGCCTTGGATCCACTGTATTCATTTTGCATAAACGTCTCAAGTAGGTGAATGTATAGATCGGTAGCCATATTCCCACACCCTAATTTTTAATCCAGTTAAAAACAAAGTCTTTGGAAATCTGAAAAAAGAATCATTATTAGTACTTCTCAAAAATATCAAGGTCATGGAAAACAAAGGAAGACTGAGTAAGTGTCAAAGGAAACTAGGGAGAAGCAGTAACTAAATTCATTTGATATGGTCAGTTGGATCCTGGAACAGAAAAACAATATTAATGGAAGCAGGGGTGAAATTCAACTAAATTCTGGGGCTTAGTGATAGATAGATAGCAACATACCAGTGTTGGTTTCTTAGTTTTGGTAAAAATGTAATGGTAGTGTGGGAAGCTAACATTAAGAGAGTCTGAACCACGTGATGGGTATACTGGAACTCTGTTTTATCCTTGCAAATGTGCCATGTACATAAATTATTCCAACATAGAAAGTTTTTTTTTTAAATTTTGTTATTTAATTTCTTTTCAGTGCAACAGAATTCATTGTTTATGCACCACACCCAGTGTTCCATGCAATACGTGCTCTCCATAATACCCACCACCAGGTTCCCCCAACCTCCCAACCCCCGCCCCTTCAAAACCCTCAGATCGTTTTTCAGAGTCCATAGTCTTTTATGGTTTGTCTCCCCCTCCAATTTCCCCCAACTCCCTTCTCCTCTCCATCTCCCCATGTCCTCCGTGTTATTTGTTATGCTCCACAAATAGGTGAAACCATACGAGAATTGACTCTCTCTGCTTGACTTATTTCACTCAGCATAATCTCTTCCAGTCCCGTCCGTGTTGATACAAAAGTTGGGTATTCATCCTTTCTGATGGAGGCATAATACTCCATAGTGTATACGGACCACATCTTCCTTATCCATTCGTCCGTTGAAGGACATCTTGGTTCTTTCCACAGTTTGGTGACCGTGGCCATTGCTGCTATGAACATTGGGGTACAGATGGCTCTTCTTTCCACGACATCTGTATCTTTGGGGTAAATACCCAGTAGTGCAATTGCAGGGTCATAGGGAAACTCTATTTTTAATTTCTTGAGGAATCTCCACACTGTTCTCCAAAGTGGCTGCGCCAACTTGCATTCCCACCAACAGTGTAAGAGGGTTCCCCTTTCTCCACATCCTCTCCAACATATGTTGTTTCCTGTCTTGCTAATTTTGGCCATTCTAACTGGTGTAAGGTGGTATCTCAATGTGATTTTAATTTGAATCTCCCTGATGGCTAGAGATGATGAACACTTTTTCATGTGTCTGATAGCCATTTGTAGAAAGTTTATCAAAGACATACAATGGTAACAAAAGCTCTTTGAACATGGAATACAAGAAAACCAATGTTTCTCTTTTGTGAACAGTTTTACAAAAAAGGAAAGAAGATATCTCCAGGTGATACACGAACCACTTTCTCTCCTCTCGAGATGTCTGAATTATTAGACTCTTGATTTCTAAATTATTATTTAGTCTCTTGATGTCTCATCGCTTGATATCTAAATTATTATGACCTCAAACAATTACTGAGACTGCTATAGTAGTGGCCACTTCCTGAAAATCACCCCATGGTGAATGAAGGTTTATTTGGGTATTTACACAACCTAGAGCTCCTTTTGTGGTTAATTTCTATGGAAAATACATGCCATGGAAGCTTGAAAACATATTTTATCCATAGATATGGTAGCAGACTGACCTAACCCCTGCAGTTTAAGTCATACTTTATTTATTTTTTATTTTTTATAAATTTTATTTACTTATTTGACAGACAGAGAGAGAGCATGAGCATGAGAATAGCAGGTAGAGGGAGAGGGAGAAGCACGCTTCCCTGAGGGAGCATCAGGTAAGGAGCCTGATGAGGAACTCGATTCCAGGACCTTGAGATCATGACTTGAGCCAAAGACAGATGCTTAACCAACTGAGCCACCGAGCCACCCCTAAGTCATACTTTTAAAACCAAAGATATTTTGGGGGCACCTGGGTGCCTCAGTTTGCTGAGTGGCTGACTCTTGATCTCAGCTCAGGTTTTGGTATCAGGATCATGAGTTCAAGCCTGACATTGGGCTCCACACTTGTCATGGAGCCTCCTTAAAAATAAATAATAAACAAACAAACAAACAAACAAATAATATTTTTAAGTTAGGGTTAGTGAATGAAAATATGTAAAATAGGAAGTGAACTTTTTAAAAAAATACATTTTTTATATAACAATAAGAGGAAACAGAGGACTATTGGTAAATGGGTCCATAATCTGACCGTTTCGGTCACATCACCTCTCAAAGTAACACCTTTCAGTTGTTACCCCATAAAATAATAGGAATAAAATTTTCATTCCCTACCACAGTTCAGGTGTCATCATGAATTTATTATCCCTGAATATTTCTCCAGCCTTATTTCATTCCATTTTCTTATTATCTTCTCATCGTTGCTGTCCCAACATTGTTGGTTTGCCATTGGTGGGGGGGTGGTTATCCTGGAGCTAAAGATAAAGCTTGGGTTTCAGCCTTACTTACATGGGGCCTTGCATGGTGATATGCATTTATAAAATTTTCAGAAATAACCTATTTGAATTGTACTTGCTTATGACAATGATCTTCTCTACTCCAATGACCGTTCCATTGTAGACACTGTTCCCCTGATGGGTAGCATTGGAGAGATCAAGAGAACATTTCAGAGAGCTGGTTAAGGGGAAGGGGGTTTGAGATGCATCCACATTTAATTTTAGTGTATTGGCTCTATTTCTGTAGTGCACAGTCACTTTTATGTGTATTTACAAGTTTCTAGGTGCCAGGGTCTTCAAGTCCTCCAAAAATGTATCTATTATCCACTGTGCCAACTCAACAGGGGTAGTGATGTAGGGTCCAAAGCCAGCTGTCTCATGAAGGTAACCAGCATGCTTCCTCCAGTGCCCAGCAATGGGAGAATACCGTTTATAGAAGAGAAATGATGTTTCTTATTTCCACAGAAGCTAACATGTGGAAAGTTCTTCCACATCTCATGACCTTCATATAAAAGAAAACTCATTTCCACAATTTGACAGATTCCTAAAAATTACAGGATGTCACCCAAAAGCCGTAACACTTAAAGAAACGTCTATAGCTTATCAGAGAAATAAATCAACCAAACTAGATAGATGACTGAATTAACTTTTTATTCTCTGTACAGAAAATATTCCAAAAAAATCTTGAAGGGTTATAACCAGGTTGTTAAAGAGTAGGGAAGCAAAATGTGTGTGCAATATTATAGAAGTATGTGCCATAATAGTTTTGGAGGTGTTTTTATAATATTTATGAGCCTTTTAAAACTCGTGATTTGTGATTTCTTTCATTGTGACTACACATTAATATTCACATCTAGTTTCATACTTGCTATTCTTTATATTTTTAAAAAGAGTCCCCAAAAGTTATGGGCCTCAGCTTTACAAAACCCAAATCGGTCTCTGTAAGACAATCATAAAATTTATAATTATGTGGTAATTACACATACTGGACCAAAAGCTTACATGGGGCCATCTAGCACCCTAATGCAATAATTCACATTTGTAGACACAGAGTCACCTCCAACACAGAGGCAGGAAGAAATGAGTCAATGTGGCAGCCCTAACTGGGTCCCCTCTCTCTACCTGAATGGAGCTTGCCTCTTGCTCCACTCCTCCCCCTGGCTGCGGTGAATTTCACACCTTGCTGAAGTGTACAGAACACTTTCTAATACTTTCTTTTAGCTAGATGCCCAATTCTGATCTCCATAGCTTGGCCCCGTCTATGGCGGCTGCATCCCCCATGGCAGGCTAGTGTGACTAAGCTCGTACTCTCCCCAGTGGGGACTCAATTTCCACCAAACAATTTGTGTAAAACAGTAATCAGTGATTTCCTTCATATTATATGGACTAAAAGGTAGTTCTAGGAGGAAAAGAGGAGGTTTCCTTCTCTATATTCCAAAAGATGTTGAGAAGTAACCTATTTTACATAATGCTTTAGCTTTTGGACTGTACATCAAAAAATAACACAGGTTTTTGTTTTAAATCTTGAAAAAGATAGTGTAATATATTTTAAACCCAAATGACAGCAGAAAAATGAGGGCTCTTATAATATCCTTTGCTGCTAAGAGCATTAAGGGATAATGATTTCAAATATTAAGTTTAGGATACAAAATAAATCCAAATAGGAATAATAGTTTAGCTGAGTAATCCGATTATTTGGAAAGATGTTCCTTTTGGGAAAGAAGAGAGAGAGAGAGAGATTGTAACCATGAGACTCTTAAGGACAGAGGACAAACTGGGAGTTGATGGAGGGAGGTGGGTGGGGGATGGGCTGGATGAGTGATGGATATTAGGAGGACACCTGTTGTGATGAGCACTGGGTGTTGTATGTAAGTGATAAATCACTAAATTCTATTCCTGAAACCAATATTCCACTATATGTTCACTAAATAGAATTCAAAGACAAATTTGAAAAAAAATAAAATAAGATAAAGATATTCCTTTCTAACGTAAAACATTAATGAGAATTAATATATACACAATCTTATCTACACATATACATACACCCATGGGTAGACACAAACACGCAGAGTCTTCCTTCTGCAATGTTGTGATATAAATTTTATTCCTAACCAAAAAAATCATTCTTGGCAGGCAAATATCAATTTCCATTGTTATTTTTGGATGTTTTTTAACTTCTTAACTTGTTTTTAGATGTTTTGCATAATAGTTTATTATTGGATTCCATTTCCCCCATCTGGTCTTTAAAACTATCTGCATTTACAATGGTATTGTATTTACAGGTACAATTCTTCTCCACTGGCCCCCTGTTCCTTCAGCTTCAACTTCTTCTAAGCTCCATTATAACCCACGTTCACATTTGTGGCTTTCAGAGAAGTCCAAAATGTACAGCAAAGGAAAACATCGTAAATTCATTATGAAACTCTACTTGTGTATTTTTTATATATTTTGCTGTCTGCAAAGACCATATTAATGGGAATTTCTAATTTTGTTCTTCAAAATGAAATAGTGTCGAGTTGTTGAATTCCTGGGTCACTAATCCATTTTAAAGCCTGACACTATTCATTTTGTATGTTGAAAGACACCTTCCCATCCATTAAATCAAAGAAACATTGTGAAAAACAGTGGGCCTCTCTTTCTTTTCCTGTCTCTGCAGGGTACATCATTACTTTCTTGGGCCAAAAGAAGAGAAAGTACACATTCTTCTTATTTCCTAGATATTCGGGTCCAAATGTACCTTTACTTATTGTCCCCCCCCCATTAATTGTGTAGACTGTTCAGTAACAATCATCATCTCCCTTCAGCAAATTTTAGTATTTTCAAGTCAGAGATACATTCCATATTTCTTTAAATTAAGCAAACACTGCTTAACTTCCTACATGTGTTATAAAACATTCTGTTACATACTTTTAATCTTCTCAGGCGGCTGTGACAAAAATACTGTAGAACGGGCAGCTTATAAATAGCAAACGTGGATCCTCAAAGTCCTAGAGTCTGGCAAGTGCAAGATCAAGATGCAGAAGGACTGAGTGTGTGATGAGAACCTCCTTGTTGATGGTGGTCTTGCTGTAACCTCACACGGCTGAAGAAGCAAACAGTCTGGCTGGGGTTTCTGACAGGGCACAAATCCCTCTGCCTTCATGATCCTACCATCTCCAAAGGTTCCTACCTCCAAATATCATCACATGACAGATTAAGTTTCAACATATAAACTTGGTCGGGGGGTGGGGCGGGACGTGGGGAGGGCCAACATTCAGTCCATAGCAATATTTTCACACCTTTCAAGTCATTCAGTTGTGTATGGCATCCTGGGAAAGAAAGATTATTGTTGCCAGTTTGCATATAATAACAAATAGAGGGCCCAGGGAAATTAAAAAAAAAAAAACAAAAAACAACAACAACAAAATAAACAACCAAGTGTGGGGAGTTAGGTGGGGCCAGCAAGAGCTTCTCCTGTCTATGTAAGTGGCAAAGATCATGGGTTCTGAAGCTTGACCAGTCCCTCCACTGGCCAGTTCTGAGGTCTGCAGGGGTTTACTTATCTTATCTACTTGTAAAAATGGAGGTAATATTAAGTGGCACAGAATATTGTTGTAGATGATTAAATAAAATCATAGATGAAAGGAGCTCAAACTCATGTATAGGCGGCAGCAGCTAGCTGGTGCCATGTCATTCCTGAATCCAAATCCAGTGCTTTTTCCTAAATCCCAGACACTCTTCCTCAAAACTGCCCATCTAGGAAAAGAAAAACAGAACAACAAATGGAAAGAAAAAAAATAAATGATTAAAGATGTGAAGTTTCACTTCCAAGTCCTATAATTCTATAAATTAGCAGGGACTTCCCACCATATTTAAATGTCCCTGCCTTCGTTTTTAGGGAGGACTTCACCCTCACGCCAAGCCTCCCAGTTGTATCCTATTACACCAAGTACAGCTCATCGAGAGAAGTTTTTAAAAAAATTCAATAATCAAGAAGCATAACATGTATATGAGCAAGTGGAGAAACTGGAGAAGCTTTGTTTTCAATTACAGATTTCTTGCGTGGCCGATGTGGCTGCCTTCCTTAAATGGAAAAAGAGCTTAATGGAAAAACTCTCTTCTATATGTTAAAAATCAAATTTGTGAAGATTTTATTAAGGAAAACCAAAACAACTTTCCGTTTCTGGTTTTAAACATAGAGCCAGATGCGTTTCTGTAACAAGTGGGGGATGGGTGGGAAAGTGAATGAAGCAAACGGAGCTTTTTAAAAATAATACTAATAATAATATTCTTGATAAAAGCACAGGCTTCAGGTGGCTATTATGTTTAGCTTGTTGTGGGTCTCCAATATGATCTCATGGGACACAGCTCATTAAGTGATTATAGGAAAACACAATAAATCATTTTATCTAAGCGGTAGCCACTCTAAATTTTCATCTTGACTTAACCACAGTTCTTAACGTTCCATTAGTATAGGGGAAAGTTCAAATGCAGAAATGAGCTCTCCAAAGGAAGGCATATGGTCTATTTGGTTTCTAGGTCTGGGCAAATGTTCAGAGAACTGTTTATTTTATCAAGACTAACTATACATGTCTTTCGATGCACATCCAATCACCATGCCGATTGTTGCAAGTGACATGTGTGCAACATTCTGGACATTCAAGCTCTTTCCTTATCATTAAATCAACCTCCTTAAGTTAAATGTCTTTTCCATTTCAGTCGTTCGAATGCTACATGGTCCTTGCTCTAGGACAGAAACGATTTAGGAAAGACTATGGCTGTTTTAGCCCCTGCCAGCTACAAAGAGATAAATGACATCTAGTTTAGATAAATGACAAATATTCTCGGGCTATATCTCTGTTACCCACATTATTTCAATACTTCTTATTCTCACTGGAAATACTAGGGTTATGACCTCGCAATCAAATGGAGAGATGATAAATTTATTGAAGACTCTGATTTTCAACATGGAACATCAATACGTCAAGCCAATGGGAATCTCTCTGTATCCAGCACAATGAAAAAGTGAAGAAGGGATTTAAGATAACCAACACTGATTCTGGTTTTACACTGATAGACAAAACCACATAAGGTAGGGACAGAGAAATAATCCACTCTGTAGATTTATATCTACCTTAATAAGCAGGGCAAAAATCTCTTCAAAGACACAGCCATGATCAATGGTACTTCAAATGCTTTTACTTCTAGAATCAAAAACCTGTAGATGTGTGAGAAAGATGCACCAGTCCTACAAAACAAGGTAAAACATACAAGCTGCAAATGAATTTGCTTTATATATCAGCTGATCTCATTTTCACTTTAAAAAGGAAGTTATTCAACAATACTGACTTTTCTATCCAATAAGAGGAGCTCTAGAAAAACTTTAATGCCTTAAGACTCTGTTAAAATTCTTTGGATGCTTTCTTGTATAAAATCACATCTGAGAGATGTGTAAGTCCTTGAGTGTATGATGGATATAAATGAAGGATCAGTAAATTTCATGAGCACATCTCTTATACTAGAGATGGACACTTCCTTCATTTTATTTGTATCCTTAGTTCAGGTGGTAGGAATCACTCCTACAGACAACTTCCTCCTAAATTGCCCCCTGTCCCTGCTAGCACCTCTGAAAAGAACTTCACCTACATTCCTACCACTAATAGCTTTAAACAAGTTAGATGTGAACATGTCAAGCCTCCCCTGAAAACTTATCAGATCCTCCTAGCCCATGGAGTATAAAGTTTGAGCTAAGATCCTAGCTTTGGGGACAATGGCTTTGATGATTTCCAATTTTTTCATCTATTTACCTTCCTTGGACCCAAAACCAAATCGCTTGTAGTTGCTTAGAAACAACATGTTCATGTAACATCTACTTGTCTTCACCACTTACTTTTCTTCCTGTCTTGGTTAAGAATCATTATTTTCACTTCCCTCAACAACCTGCCCCCTTTCTCTGCTTGGGTACCAGCTACGGTTCAGGAGAAAGACAGCTTGGGCATATGCATGGTTTCATGATGCTCCCTGTTTGTCTCATTCTGGTTGTTGTTGTTGTTGTTTAAAGATTTTATATAATTATTTGAGGGAGAGAGTGTGTGTGTGAGAGAGAGAGAGATCATGAGCAGGAAGGAAGGGTAGAGAGAGAAGCAGACTCCCCGTTGAGCAGGAAGCCAGATGCAGGACCCTGGGATCATGACCTGAGCCGAAGGCAGACACTAAACTAGCTGAGCCACCCAGGCTCCCCTGTTTGTCTCATTCCATTTTACTCTCACCTCTAAAATATTTTGGCACCTCAACTGCACTTTATTATTACATTCATTTATCCTTCATTCTTTTCATTATTGTAGCACCTACTAAGGTTTGAGTTTGACTGTTATTCTTTTTCTTTCCAAGTTTTTATTTAAATTTCACTTAGTTAACATACAGTGTAATAATTAGTTTCAGGAGCAGAATTTAGTGATTCTTCACTTACATACAACACCTGGTGCTCATCATAAGTCCCCTCCTTAATCCCCATCACCGTTTCACTTATCCCCCTTCCCCTCTGGTAACCATCAGTTTGTTCTCTAAAGTTAAGGGTCTTTTTTTTTTTTTCTCCTTATGTTCATTTGTTTTATTTCTTTTTTTAAAATTTTTATTTATTTTATAAATTTCTTTTCAGTGTTCTGGAATTCATTGTTTATTCACCACACACAGTGTTCCATGCAATACGTGCCCTCCATAATACGCACCACCAGGCTCATCTACTTCCCACCCCGCCTCCCCTCCAAAACACTCAGATTGTTTCTCAGAGTCCACAGTCTCTCATGGTTCGTCTACCCCTCCAATTTCCCCCAACTCCCTTCTCCTCTCCATCTCCTAATGTCCTCCATGTTATTCCTTATGCTCCACAAATAAGCGAAACCATATGATAATTGACTCTTCTCTGCTTGACTTATTTCACTCAGCATAATCTCCTCCAGTCCCATCCATGTTGATACAAAAGTTGGGTATTCATCCTTTCTGATGGAGGCATAATATTCCATTGTATATATGGACCACATCTTCCTTATCCATTCGTCCGTTGAAGGGCATCATTTGTTTTATGTCTTAAATTCTGCATATGATTGAAGTCATATGGTATTTCTCTTCATTTGACTGACTCATTTCCTTCAGCTTAATACTCTCTAGCTCTATCCATGTCACTGCCAGTGGACAAGATCCCATTCTTTTTGATGGCTGAGTAATATTCTATTGTATGTATATTCCACATCTTCTTTATCTGTCCGTCAGCTGAGGGACATTTAGGCTCTTCCCATAATGTGGCCTTTCTTGATGACGCTGCTATAAACATCGGTGCATGTATTTCTTTGAATTAGTATTTTTGTATTCTTTGTGTGAATACCTCGTAGGGCTATTGGTGGATCAGAGGGTAGTTCTATTTTTAACTTTTTGAGGAACCTCCCTACTTTTTTCCACAGCAGCTACACCTGCTTGTATCCCCACCAACAGGGGGTTCTTCATATCCTCACCAACATCTGTTGTTTCCTGCATTGTTCATTTTAACCATTCTGACACATGCAAGGTGGTATCTCATTGTGGTTTTTTTTAATTTATATTTCCCTGATGATGAGTGATGCTGAGCTACTATTCGACTTGAAAATCCTAGCAGGCAGGAGTAGGGTGTTTTCATTTACTTTATCTTATCTTACTTCATTTTATTTTATTTTGCTGTATAATGTCTTATAAAAATCACATCCATAGTTGCGTCATCTTTGTCAGACTAAAATGAACAGAGATCTTTGGGTTAGATTAATGTATGCAACTGTATCCTGAGGTGGCCTTTTTGTTTCCTTGTTTGCTTGCTTGCTTAAGATTTAAAAATCATTCTCTACAGCTGCCTGACAAGATTGTATTAAAGGAAAACCAGAGTGGGCTCCTGGGTGGCTCAGTCAGTTGGGCAATCGACTCTGGATTTCAGGTCACGTCATGATGTCAGGGTTCTGGGATGGGGCCCTGAGTTGGGCTCTATGCTCAGCAGGGAGTCTGCTTGAGGATTCATTCTCTCTTCCTCTTCCCCTCCCTCCTCTAAAATAAATAAATAAAATCTTTAAGAAAAAGAAAAGGCTGGAATTTGCCCAGAATAAGTATCTGGGATAGGAGGCCACTACATCCTCTTAAATATTCTAGAATATCTAGAATTAGATATAACATTTGATTGTGTATTGTGGTCTTTTATTTTTTAAAAAAATGAAACATTAGAGGTTGGAGGAAATGATAGGAATAGAAGGCTTTTAAGTGCTTCTCCATTTTTTACGCTAAGGATAAAAGATGTTTTATAAGTCAACAGTAGAAAACATACTTTATTAGACAATTGCCATTCCATAAACAAACACACATACAAAATCCTATCGTCATTTATTAAAAAAACATTTTTCTGGAAGGATGTTTTTCTTTTGAATTGTCAAATACAAGCACCCAGAAGTCCAATCTTTTGCAAACTGAAGTGATCTGATGTCACCCATAAATGTCAAAAAGTTGCCTATACTAATACTGAATGCATTTCTTCATTCATTCTACAGATATCATAAGTGCCTACCACATGCTAAGTCCTGGTGCTGGAGTTAAGATAATTGTGTTTTTGTGTGGAGGGGCTGGGGGGGGAGGGGAACAACAAAGAACAAAACAAAACAAAAATAACCAAAAAAAAAAAATAATAATAAGGTAAGACCCTGTCCCTGTGAAGGTGACATTCTACCTCGTTTTAATAAGCCAACAATCCCAAATGCATGGGAGGGGAGGGTAGAGGACGTAGGATGCATACGGCTTGATGATGTTCAAAATGATTGATGCTTAACATAAATGATAAGAAAATAACTCTCCCCTGCATCTTTGCATTCAAATATTCTTCGATTTGTCCTTATAGTAGCGATATAACTTTTTTAAATCATTTTTTAAAATTTATTTTCAGCATAACAGTAGTCATTGTTTTTGTACCACACCCAGTGCTCCATGCAATCCGTGCCCTCTCTAATACCCACCACCTGGTTCCCCCAACCTCCCACCCCCCCACCTCTTCAAACCCTTCAGATTGTTTTTCAGAATCCATAGTCTCTCATTGTTCACCTCCCCTTCCAATTTCCCCCAACTCCCTTCTCCTAACTCCCCATGTCCTCCATGCTATTTGTTATGCTCCACAAATAAGTGAAACCTTTTCATCAAATCTATCTTTAAAACTGAACCAGGTTTTTAATTTTCAATTTTTATGTCCATGTGGTGCTGTTATGAAGAAGGCTGTGCTACTAACCTCCCTTTACATAAGTATTTGACAACATCTCTGCTCATTTTTTTAGGAAAGAGAGTTGATAGGTCAACTTGAAGTTAATTACTTAAAGAATGGCATCCTAAATGTGTATTTCCAAAAGAATACGAGAATGTACCTCTCTTCTAAATTATCTTCAATATTTGTCCATTTTATTGATAAGAAATGCATTGTGTATTAGGCATTAGTGTCTCATGCTTTTTTTTTTTTCCCCAAATGGGAATTTTCACCTGTAAATATCCTTGTATGTCTTTTCTCCATTATTCATTCTATTGGGGTGTAATTTTCCTTTACGTATGTATCAGCAAGCTTTATAGATTGCACATATTTCCACAGTCTATAGTTTGACTTTCTGATTTAATTAAGATAGTTTGACCATCTGCCCTTAAACTTTCACATGTGCAAATATCTTCATTGTGATATTTTTCCCCTTTGTTTTAAAGCTGGCAGAGCCTTCCTTCATTCTAAGATCAAGTAGCTATTTACCTACATTTTCTTTGTTTGTTGTTGTTGTTGTTCTTGTTGTTGTTTTATATATTTAATTATGAAATCAATGCAGAATTTATCTTGGTATATGGCCCTATCTGGTGATGGTCTGACAGCATGTCCAAAATTTTCCAAATCCCATATGATTATTGGTTAATCATTTCCTTCACTCCAGATTTTGTCACTCCACCTCCAAAAATTAACTAAATTCAGATATTTACATGAATTATTTATGATCTGTCTCTTCTGTGTGATTGATCAGTCCATATATTCTTACTTGAGGAGCACCCATTTAAAATCAATATAGTTTAATAACATGCTTTAAAATCTGCTTGTTAAGTCTCTCTCCTTTTGTAATTATGGTGACTACAATTTTAAATATGTTGTTACTGGTTTGTCACCCATACTTTCCAGCAGATCCCTGATGGCCACACAAGTAGTGATGACTCCCTATTTCCTAACTAGTCCAGATTCCCGGTCTTTAAAAAGAGAAGGGAAAAAGAAAAGGGAAGAAATTAAATTGCCTTCCTTCCTTTTCTACGTTTCTCATTAGGTGTAGTGTCTGTATATAACTTTAAAGAATTCAGCTCTTCTAAAAACATGAAAATCAATACGAATTCTGGCAATAGGTTACCTTTTGATTTTAATTTTTAGTAGGGCTTGATGTTTTCAACATTTCGAAATTATGGTTAATTTGTTATGGGTAAATTGAGAAAATTTACCCAGAGAGCCCTGCCTGGCTTATTATAATGGTTGGTCAAAACTCACAAAGGACCGTATCACGTGTTAGGAACAAAGAAGTAATACAGATTGTTGAGAATGATCGATAGAAGGAAGGGTAAAGTTTGCTCTCTCAGGAAAAGAAATGGTTTCTTCTTTTCTGGAGGTAAACAGCTAGATGTTCCTGATCTAATCAATAACCTACTATTCCCCATTGTTTTTCATGTATCTGTGAAATACTGTGGAAATTGCATAAAATGTTTCCCTGCAGGAACAAATCTGAAATTGTAAATTTGAATTACAGAATTCGTAAGTTTCTAATGAATGCTATAACATGTGAACTCTACCTGTTCTGGTTGTTTCTTAACCTCAGGTGTTACCCACCTTCAACACTGATTGGAGTTTGGACCTGTCTGACCAACACTAAAGTTGGGGGTCCATTCCTTCGGCATCCTATTTCTTGGGCTCAGTGTGCTGATGTTGAAATGTCTCATATTCTATTGGGCACAAATATTCTAAACATTATGCACAGAAATTAAAGGAAAGTAGACCAAATTGGAATGGAATTATTCATTCACTTCAATGCAGTCTAACATGGATAATTCCATGCGGGAGTCTTAAGTTTAAATAAACTTTCCATGGCAATCTATTTTCTGAAGACTTTTGCTTTGTTTGAATTCTTTTATAGAAGGACATTTTCCTCCATATGTTTATTCTCACAGACAAATACAGGAAAAAGCCCACTTGCTCTTGCTGACCTTTCTGCTTAGCAACTATTACTTTCCTTAGCTCAAAGGTAATTCTTTATTCAAGAGGGCATTATTTAGAACACATGATAGGCATTCAGAGTTTTCCAGTAGCCTCTGAATACCACAGAGTATTTATTTACATTGTATAAAATTAGAGGAAATGAAGGGGTATGCATTTGAACTAGAAGCAACAGCCTAATTCTCTTTATGGAGAGACTCAGTCAATGTCACTTTGTGGGGTGGGTTGGGGGGGCAGGTAGAAAGAACTCAAATCGCAGACATTTTAAGCAATGCAGTTTTTTGTTACCTAACAATGAATTATACCACTGCTTTCTAAATAAGACCAAAGCAGTGAATTATGGACAATTTCTATCTTATGCCTAGTCTTAGAGTAAGTATATTTTGATTCCTGTCTCAGCAAGCTAAGGCATAAGGAATCATCTTTGCTGACCTAGCCCAAAGGGAAACTACTTTAGGGGGAAATATTACTTTAAAAAGACTTAAGATGCATCCGGTAGGATATCTAACTTTATGTGAGCACATATATTTGCACATAGTTCAGTAACAGAAAACAGTAAACAGAAAACTGACCACCTGGTATCTGATATGATTTGAATAGAATTTGTACAAGAATAGTTTTGATTGGGCATCTGGGTGGCTCAGTTGGTTAAGCCTCTGCCTTCAGCTCAGGTCATGATCCCAGGGTCCTGAGATCGAGCTCCACATCAGGCTCCCCGCTCAGTGGGGAGCCTGCTTCTCCCTCTCCCACTCCCCCCGGGCTTATGCACCCTCTCTCTCTTTGTCAAATAAATCTTAAAAATAAAAGAATAGTTTTGATTAACACAGATGACAACTCTTGTCCTTTCTATTTGCTTAACAAGGGAGCATCTTATTTATTTAGCTTGAATTTAAATACACTTGACAGCAAATTTTGTAAAACAGAACAATCAAGTTTAAAGTTGAGGGGAGCAATGCTATAAAAATGCTGTCTGGATATTTCTGAACGTAACATGAAAAGGTAATATATCAACCCAAAGGGCAAAAATGCTTCCCAGTGCCTATCTTGTGGGATAGTCACTAAGTAAAATAAGTAACAAAGATGTAAAAGGTATTCTAGAAATAAAAGCTGACTGATATAGATATTAGGTAGAAACCGAAATGGTTGACTGTATCTCCATCTTAAGAAAATCTTAGGAAGAAAAATACTAACCTATTTCCTTCATATTGACACTAAAAATAGGTTTGATTGATCCATAATAATAAATTCTCATCGAACAAGGTCACTTTTCAAAGTAATTACTTCACGTATCCAAATCCTTATGATTTAAGCTCTTCTTAGAAGACGTTTGATAAATCACTTGCAGAAATCTTTATTAAAGATACGATTTGTCTCTTAATCTCCACAGAAGGGAGGACAGTCCTATTGATATCTTGATTTTAGTCTAGTGATATCCTTCCTTAGTAGAATACTGACCCACAGAATTGTGAGGTCATATATATGTGTTCTTTTAAGTCCCCCGTGCCCCCCAAAAGATAGTCTATTTAATTTATCAAGCTCCATGAAGAACGGATGCAAGAACATATAGGCTGAGAATGCATGGCTGTCTCAAGGTTGAGTTTGAGCCCACTTTGGGTGTAGAGGTTACTTAAAAATAAAATCTTTAAGGAAATTATATATGGCTTGAAACATTGCCATTTTCATCTGTATATATCTCACAACCCTAAAATCCAGAATAATGGTTTTACCAATATAACTCAATAAAGATTCCTAATAAAAGGATTCCTTAAAGATATAAAAAAGAACATTTTAAAAAGATTTTATTTATTTATTTATTTATTTATTTATTTATTTGATAGAGAGAGAGAGGTGGGGAGCACAAGTAAGCAAAGTGTCAGGCAGAGGGAGAGGAAGAAGGCTTTCTGCTGAGCAGGGAGCCCAACGTGGGGCTTGATTCCAGGACCCTGGGATCATGACCTGAGCCAAAGGCAGCCACTTAACCGACTGAGCCACCCAGGGGCCCCTAGAAAAGAACAGTTTAAGAGCAAGTTCTATATTTTTTTTGTTTTATGTCATTTTTATTTATAATAACAATAATTAGCATTTATTGAGTACTTACTGTGTCCCAGACAGTACGGTAAGCACTTGACAAGGATCTTGTTTAATCTTCACAAACATTGTGATGTAGGTAACATTGGCCTCATTTTATAAGGAAACCATGACAGAAAAATTAAGTAGTTTGTATGGGAGTATGTTAGGCAGTAATGAGGAATTACTAAGAGCAAGTTCTATATCAAAGTATGATTCTGAAAGACCCCAGTGAGTTTCATACTCTTTAGAAGAACTCCACTAAATATCAAATGTAACTCATAGACATGCATAGATTTAACAAGAGTTAGATATGGCAATTAGTTTGTATGTTGAAGAATAATTATTGATCTTCTAAATTTATGCATTCACATATTTATACGGGTGTGTAAGATATATATGTATATGTGTAGGAATATAGATATAGAATTGAAAGTGTTTATCTTGAAATAGTATGCTTGTAGGAAATATTTATTTTTCCCTTTCATTTTTCTATTTTTTATTCACTTATATAGACATACTGATGATATACTTGGAAGCAGGCTTATGTCATGGTTAAGTACCACATGGAAACAGATATGTTTGCATCTATCTCTTATGGCATCCAATTAGGACCCATATAAGGTTAAGTTGGTGAGACTTGGTTAAAGTTGGACAGCCCAATGGATCCATTGTATTGTACATTTTCCCATTCATAATTATGATTCAAGGTTTCAATACCATTATTGTAAAAAAAGTGAAATCAATACCATTTTGTAGGACACACAAATTCTTTTTGGGGTTGTTTGGAGTTACTAATCAATTTTGCTTTCTTGATATTATTTGTTTACATCCTTCTAGTACCATAAAATTAATCTATACCTTTTTTTAAATTTTTTAAATTTATTTTCAGCGTAACAGTATTCATTGTTTTTGCACCACACCCAGTGCTCCATGCAATCCATGCCCTCTCCAATACCCACCACCTGGTTCCCCCAACCTCCCAACCCCCGCCCCTTCAAAACCCTCAGATTATTTTTCAGAGTCCATAGTCTCTCATGGTTCACCTCCCCTTCCATTTTCCCTCAGCTCCCTTCTCCTCTCCATCTCCCCATGTCCTCCATGTTATTTGTTATGCTCCACAAATAAGTGAAACCATATGATAATTGACTCTCTCTGCTTGACTTATTTCACTCAGCATCATCTCTTCCAGTCCCGTCCATGTTGCTACAAAAGTTGGGTATTTATCCTTTCTGATGGAGGCATAATACTCCATAGTGTATATGGACCATATCTTCCTTATCCATTCGTCCATTGAAGGGCATCTTGGTTCTTTCCACAGTTTGGCGACCATGGCCATTGCTGCTATAAACATTGGGGTACAGATGGCCCTTCTTTTCATTACATCTGTATCTTTGGGGTAAATATCCAGTAGTGCAATTGCAGGGTCATAAGGAAGCTCTATTTTTTTTAAATCTATACTTTCCCCCCCTTTTTCATTTAGAGAATGAGTTCTGTCCATTGAGAACTACTTCTGTGTTCCACCCCAGGTAATAATCATCCATTACTCCAATGTGATCATCCTTTCTCGCCTATCACATTGCCTTTCTTACCCACTTGAACCACCTCAGCAAAAAAAATAAAAATGGAGGGGAGTTTGTAATTATAATGATCATCTATCTATCAGTTGCAGTTCTGGAAAAGAAGAGATGACACACTCACCGTTGCTATTTACAATGGTGTGGGCACGGAGTGGGAAAACCTCAAATGATGACAAAGTATACCAGGGCTAGTCATAATTTTGTTAGCATTCCTAGACCTAAGGGGGGTAGGGTGGTGAGGGAGAGTCTGTGACAACAGGGCACCTGATAGGATCTGTGTCCCTTGGTGGAATGCTACAACTACCATGTGTTAAACTCCATGCAGAGGAAGCCAGAGGATGGCTGGAACTCTACCTTGATATACCCTTTTCTCTCCCTCGAATATCCCACCATCATTCTCAGTTGGCTAATTCTAACACAAATCCAAAAGAGAGCCAACTGGTGCAGCTCCTATAGGCTGGTTTCCCAGGCAGAGGGGCAGTGTGGGGGAAGAGCAGATAGGGGATCTGTAAGACAAAATGGCAGATGCCCAGAGCCCTCTCCTTTGAGATTTAACTTTTGTCTACTAAGCACTCCAAAGCAATAGTTTAAACTTGTGTGAGCCTCAGATCATTTTGAGAACTTGATAAAGACTGTCATCTCTCAACCTTCCCAAAATATACATGTAAACAAATACACACAAACACCCCCCCCCCCACAATGGGGCATGAACTTTTAGGGAGACTTATGAAACTGCTTGAGACTATCCTAAGACCCAGGTTAAGAATTTCTGCTGGATATTAATAAAGTTTATGGATCTTATTTTATTTTCTTCACATGAAGATCTACTTTCTCTGGCCAAATAAAGGAGGGCTTTTATCTAACTTTGTGGTCTCTGAGCCAATCAATTGTCTGGAAAACATACAGGCAATCAAGAGAATACTCTTGTCAAGAAATACACGTTTGGCAATCACATCAATATGGAAATGGTTTGCAAGTATTTATTTTAAAATACATTTATAGGATTTAAGAGTTTTAAGTTGAGGGTGTATATTCAAATAACAGTATTTAAATGGTTTCTAATCAAACTAACTTAATGTAACAACAAGTCAAAGACAGACTTCACGTTCAAAGTCATCTGTTACACAACCAACTCTTCTATTACAAACTCTTCCAGGATCATTTGGAATAGGGCTAAATTAATCATATATTTTAAAAAGCCAAACCTTGCAAACTTTGAGGGGGAAAACGTGGAGGTATTTTTGATCAGTAGAAAAAACACTTGTGCCTCTGATGGAAACCCAGTGAATGGAGCTTCTTTCAAGGATATATGGATCATGGTCGGAGACCCCAGGGAACGCTGAAATCTGTGCGGTGATGTAACTGTCACATTGACACAGGAACAGGTCTGTTGATATTAGCCTGGCTAATCATTTTGCTAATCGGACAGCCAGTTGGGCCACAGTGCAAAGTCAGATCGGTTTTCACTTTAACTACTCACACAGATGATGTTTGACTCAAATGCATTACTTTGTATCAACACACCAAATGGTTGTAAAAATAATACCACATGTGTTGCTGCTTCTTTTTAATAAGTGTCTTCCTCAATTTTCCTTGTTATAATAGGGACTTTAACACAGAAAAATTAAAGGTTATTTAAAGAGTATCAGTTGAAAAAGGCACCCATAAGATTTTGGAAATAAATCCTGCTACCTGGGCCGTTCCTCATGCCATTAATCTGTCACTTGCCTTCCCTTTACGTCACTCCATTCAAGGGGACCTACCTTCGATTTCCTGGTTAAGGACTTGTGTCTTTTTTTCTGCTTCCTTCATACAAATTGTATGGCTTCATTTCAAAAACCAAATCACACTTTTAAACAAGTATATCCCATTTCTCCCTTCTTGGATATTTTTTTTTTATAAATTAGATTCTTGTAGATATTTCCATGTATTTAGGCGAAATGCAAGATTATTTTGAATATGCCCAGACAAGGGCATGGTGTTAAATTAAATAGACTGTATATCTTATAGGAAACAGAACCACTGACTGGCTGAGAGTTTGGATCCCTCTATTTCTTCCATTTTATCTTCAAAGTTAAAAAAAGAAAAAGTTAAAAAAAGAAAAGATTGCAAAGTTCCCATTGTATAGGTGGGCTGCTGCTGAAGATACCCAACAAAGGAAGGACTTTTGCAGTCGATTTAAATAAAATAATCAGAATTACTGTACCTATTTCAGATCAATTGTCACCAAAACTAGTAGGTATTTGCCTTTAAGACAAGAAATACCAAAGCTCCGGAGGAGACTTCCTTCCTGTTTACACAACTAGTAAAATGTTAAGCCTCCCAAAATAAGTAATTAGTATGAGTCATTGCATTTTTCTGGCTAGGTAACTTATTATCTCTCAAAAGCAAAACTACTCTTTAGAGAATTTTTTAAAAGATTGTTTAGGACCCTGAGTCTTTAAGGGGATTGTAATATCTATCATATTATTTTATAATAGGATTTAAACTGATGGTCAAAATCCCCACCAGGTCAATCTATTAACCAGGGATCAGGAAAATGGATCTAAGTTTCATTTCCTTTGTTTCTCCTGCTTAATGTCTGCTGCAAGTGCAAATGGACACTGAAATAAATAATGAAAAGGGAATCTTGCAATAGTCATACATCTTGGCACTGTGGAAAAGGCTTACCCAAGTGGGGAAATATATCATCTTGGGAGCGCCTGGGTGGCTCCAACTCTTGTTTTGCATCCAACTCTTGTTTTGGGCTCAGGTTGTGATCTCAGGGTCATGGGATCGAGCCCTGTGTGGGGCTCCACAGTCAATGGGAAATCTGCTTGAAATTCTCTTTCAGTCTTTCCCTCTGCCCCTCCTCCACCATGTGTTTGCTCATGCACACTCTCTCTAAAATAAATAGACCTTTAAATATCTATACGTATAATCCAGAAAAATGATTGATTTTTGGATATGTGCATTGGACTAAAGAGAATACTATACCAAGTTGTCCAATTTGTTTCTTTAATAGGTAAAAAATGGCAAGATTTAAACTCGTTTTATATCTATATACATTTCCTCAAATGTTCTACCATCTCATCTCTATGACCGCTTCTGCTGTTCCCTCTGCCTGTGATTTTTCTTCTGCTACTCACGTTTACCCTGTTCTACCAAAGCCTGCCGGTCTGAATTACAATCCTCTTGTTTAAGGCTCAAGTCAATTCGCTCCAGGAAGGCTCCTTCCTGCATTCTTCCCACCTCCTGCCAGGCTTTTAGAAATTCCTTCTCCTTGCTCTGTTAACTGATTGAGTCTCAGATACCCTTGTATTACTTAGAGCGCTTGTAACACTGCCTTCTTATGGCCAACTTGTCTTTCTCCCCTTGCAAAGTTCTTGAGAATATTTTCTATCTTAGAATCATTCTACCCGGAATACTACCTGCCTTTCATATGATAGGTCATAAATAAATAATCATCACATTGAATTGGCACCCAATCATTAGGACAATCTTTCAGAATTTAAATTTGAGTTTATGACTCTAGTCATTCAGGATTTCTTTCCTTGGCATGGCCAGATTAACTTACTGATACTCTTAGTGGAATTGCCAGAGACATATACGAATAGGAAATCGGTGTTCCCTCTCAGATTTTCAAATGTCACATGTTATGATTGTGGTCATTTGTCCAGGCAGTCAGTCAAAGGCCTCCTCTTTAGAAGGAGGAAATAAAAAGATCAAACCAAGTTTTCTATTCTTTTGACCTCAACTTTACATAGGAAAGATAACATGTGTTTATCATAAACTCCTTAAAAACTGAAAGTATTTTCTTCATTCTTGTAGCACACTGTTACTGTGATTGAAACTTTATTGAATCTTTATTGAATTAATACACAAGTATGACTTTTCCAAGATTACTATTGTCATGAGTAGTATATTTCTTCTTTAGAAGAAGATTCTCAGGCTTCTTTGAAATACTGTGGTCTGGATTATTTAGATATGAAATATACTATCAACTACAAATGAATTTGGTTGTAGGGACCTCAGGCTGTCTTGCTTAAAACAGAACTATTATGACAATCTAGAATGCTGAATAGTGAGTAGAGCCCTGTTCACCTAGTCAGTGGCCTGTGTGATAAACTCACTCTGGCCTTCAGGGTTCTTTGTCAAGTATTATAATTCACCGATCAATACCCTTCCTCTTATTCATTATGGTTCAGCCCCAAAGCCTTTTTGTATTGTTTCTCTAGCGTGGTTATTTCTGCCCTAAAGTTTCTGTTCTTACTTTTGCCCTCAAATCTTCTCAAAGTTGATTTGTTTTGCTGTTGTCCAAGTCTCAGTATGAAGGTGTCTTCAAAATATCTTCCCTAAAGATGAACAGAAGTAGCTTATTCTTTCCCTATTCCGTCACTTAGTGTTACTTTTCCTTCACATTTACCATCCAAAATTGTGTAGTTTGTTTTTATTTCCTGGTCCAACAGAATGTAGATAGATCAATAGATAGCTAAGTAAATGATAGATTAGAAGTTCCATGAGAATAGGGTCCTTATTCTGTGTCCCTAATGTTTCTTCACTGCCTAGAACAGCGTTAATTTATTGAATGAAATGGGTTTCTAAATGAGTGTCAGTTCTTTTTATCTATGTCTCTACAATATGAGTGACTACTGAGAATGTATGTGGTACACTTAGATATTAAGTATCTCTATAGTATGCAACATATAATATAGTATATGATTTTGTTTTAAACTATCCTGCAAAAGTCAGTAGCATGTCATCAATGTTCTGGTTAAATACAGGTTGAAAAAGAAAACTTTGTTTTTAACACCTAATTCAAATTTAGGAAAAAAAAAAAAAAAAAGCACTGCCCCGCAAATACTTGTTATAATTTGGTTGAAACTGATCTGATGTGGACTTAAGGTGCATTAGAGCTGTTTGGAATTGAGGACGAGGGTCTATAAAGATAATATATTATTCTAGCCTTCCTTGCTTTCCCAAAATTGAAAATGTGTTCTCTGTGATCCTCCTTTGGGAAAGGAGACTTATTCAGAGTGGGAGTTTGCCTGCATTTGATTGTTCAGCTGTAAATCAACCCGGGTCTCTGCCATTCTGCATTCAATCCTCCAGAAAATCACCACCCAAGCATCCTACAGCAGGGATCAGGGTTCGGTTTAAGTGCTGCTCCCCTCACATACTTGTGTTCTAGTCATTTAGAAAAGTGTGATTAAAAACCATTATGTGCCCTAACAGATGTGACCTTAAAGAGTCTACCAAGGCTTTAAAAAAAAAGAAAAAAAGGTGCAAAGCAATAGTGGTTAGACTAACACCAGGAAAGTATTATATGAGCTGAACCACATTGAAAAACTTCTCATTGATTACTACCTTCTGTTTCAAGAAAAATACCACGATGTTTAAGAAGGAGCTGCAACACTCCTAAGTCTGCCCCTTTGCCCCATCTCTCTGCTCTTCTGGTTCTAATGAGGAACAAATTAAACATGGATGGTTTCTGAATTTTAAATACTCTCCACTGAAAAGGATTATTGGATTGTTACATCTCCATTCTCTCTACTCTCAGATAATTTCATCCGTGTGCCAAGAAGATATAAAACAAACAAAATAAAACCATGGAAACCATTTAGAAAATGGGATCTCCCTTAAAAAAAAAAATCTCTCTTGTAAATACTAATGCACGCTTGGCAATCATGGGGAAATAAACAGCTACTTTTCATTAAGATGCTATTCCTGCTAGCGGACGGTCTTCCTGATTTCTCTTGGAGTTCAGAAAAGCATCTCAATGGCTTTGTATTTACTATAATTGACTATAGCTTGTCCACAAATAAGCTGCTACCAAGCTACCAAGGGTAGACTGTAGAAAATATGTTGTAGAGTAGAAGAACTTTTTTTGGAAGTGATAACCTCTCCTGTTTGTAAGGACCGATACAGCATTCTTTCCTTCTCCCTCTGCTCATTTCCTTATCTTACTTATGACCAAGGATATAAATTAATTAGAAATCTCCTCGGCAAGGGGCAGAGTCTATCAGCATGGGAATCTGCCTACTGAACCTCGATTCAGTAATATTAGGCATAAGATATATTTGCCTGAAAAATCTATTAGCAAACCACATATGTGGATCATGAACGTTTATCTTAACATTAGAAGAAGCTATTTTTTGCTTCAATTATGAACCTGAATACTGTTTTCAGCTTCACTTTCATCTTTCCTTTATATGGATTCATAGTGTTTATAAGCAACAAGGCAATAAAATAGGGCTACTGCATATTAGAAAAGGTAACTTTGAACCCCTCATATGACACTCAGAGGGCTATACAAGTTATGGTTTTATAACCTGCACTGTGCATTATTAAATTACAAGCACTTTTAAGATATTACCAAGTAAGAATAGATTTTATAATAATTTTTAAGTTAAAACATTCTTTAATGGCCTTCTATATAAGCCCATATAAAAAAATGGAGGTGAGAATATTAGAAGTAATAATACCCAACTCTCAAAAATTACTCTAAGTATGTTGTTTGAAATCAGCCCCTGCGAACATAGTTGCCTGTCCCTTCTGATACCAACCAATTTTAAAATTGGATTAAAGTTTGTAAAATAATATTCTGCTACTGTGGTCATTACAATTACACGTTATGCATATTTAATCATTTAGTTCATACATGTCATGAGGGTAGACATCAGGGACCTATGGAAAAGGGTCATCCTTTATCCTTCCTTCAGGAGAAGGTATGAAAACACTGAGGGAAGTAGTCAAGGTTGGAACAAAGGCACTTGATTACTTAGTAAACCCAACTCATGGCTGTCCTTCAGTTGAACTGAGTATTAGTATCATCTCTCCACCAGGAAACAGAAAGTTATTGGGTAGCATAAAAAGAACCAGAGAGGATGCCTTAGAAACAGGAAGTAGAAAAATTATTTCCAAACCAACAGGTTCAAGATGATGCTTTTCATCAGATTTCTGTGTCTACAGCCCCACTCTACCCAGGGCTCTGGTTAAAGCTAGCAGAAAAAATCATGAATTCACTAGTGGCTAAATGCATCTCATGCAGAATGGAGTAATAACTCATTTATATGTCATACCAGAAATGATTCAGGGTAATGTTAAGATTTCTAAGAATACCAGAGCTATAAAGGTAAATGTGGCAACTTGAAGGTCTTTTGAAACCAAAGAGTAAACTGGTCATAAAGTAGCAATGACATCAAGACTCAGGATAATTTCTTCATAGTCCAGAGACATTGG
This sequence comes from Lontra canadensis, assembly GCF_010015895.1. NCBI lineage: Eukaryota > Metazoa > Chordata > Mammalia > Carnivora > Mustelidae > Lontra > Lontra canadensis. Next base: position 9,430,554 of record NW_022631035.1, on the reverse strand, counting down.
TATCTATATATATGGCTGAGGGAAGATGTAAGGCTGGAAGGCGCCATGTTTAACCTGGCTAGACAGAAATTCTTTCTTGGAATTCTCCTTATAAGAACTAGTTTCTTACTGAGGAAATCTCTACTAAGGGATATATTCCTTCCTCTAAAGGACTAAAGTTTTGCCTAACAAATTTCAGGCATTTTTGATATAGAGGGGAGAAGAGATTTTGATAGGAAAGTAGGGGAAGTTGAAGACAACCCAGTAAGAAGTTTGCAGCAGAAAAAGTCTGAAGACTGAAGCACGATTTCTTTGGTAAATCACTTCCTCTGTGTGAATCTCAGGTTCTTCATGTGCGACATGGAAAGAATGATAACAACACGGAACTATTGACAGGATTATAGGAGAGGGTGTCTATAAAGGGCCAAATGCAATGTCTCGAACACAGTAAACCAAAAAATTTGTTTTGTAAAGTTCCTTCAGGAAACTCCTAATCTGTCTTGACTGAAACGGAAGAAGAGGAATTTTTGTATTACTTTTGCATTATCTATTTTGGTTAAAATTTAAGTGGGAAACAGCATGGACCTCGGGGGCTATATTGGAATTTTGTGCTTGTGAGACTAAGAAGGACCAAGATGGGGAGACAGAAAATGGCCCAATTCAGGGGCATATGGGTGGCTCAGTGGGTTAAGCCTCTGCCTTCGGCTCAGGTCATGATCTCAGGGTCCTGGGATCGAGCCCTCCTGTATCAGGCTCTCTGCTCAGGAGGGAGCCATCTTCCCCTGACCTCTGCCTGCCTCTCTGCCTACTTGTGATCTCTTTCTCTATCAAATAAATAAATAAAATCTTAAAAAAGAAAGAAAGAAAGAGAGAAAGAGAGAGAGAAAGAGAGAGAAAGAGAGAGAAAGAAAATGACCCAGATCAGCTCTAAAGAGAGCACAATCTTCCTGCCAGGAGAAATTCCCAGTTTTTGCAAGAATTAGTGGCACTCTGAATCTCTATATCCAGTAACTTCTCAAAGGTATGAGTAAGCACTCAAGGAGATGAGTTATTATCAAGGACCTTCAGTATACAGGTGGAGGTCACAGCAGTAGAAGATGTTTCAACAATTCTCTAGAACAGAAGAATGAGAGGGTGGGGACAATGGTAAAACTCTTACATTCAGATTTAGCTCTCTGCGTTTAATGGTTGATCAAAACTTTCCACGAATTGATTGTTACATGAAGCAGAGTCCTAAAAGGTGGTGAAAAATTAGAAATGCAGACGTCTCTGCTCCACCTTGGTTCCATAAATCTTGACTATACAGTTGTAAGAGAACACCGTGTTTTATATAGAGACTACCCCTTGCCGAGACAAGGTAGCAAGACAACCTCTAGATTAAAGAAATATACGATTCTTCTTCTCTCTTTAATAACTATCAGAGATCTTAGAAACCTTTTATGAGTCCATTTTTTCCCTACTCTGCTTCATAAGTCACCAAATAACATGCTTTAATGACAGATGGCAGCAAGTTTGATTTTAAACAAAGACGATTTAGATAAATTTCAGGGTCCGTGTAAAAAAAAATTGGAATATTCATGAATTCTGATCTCACACATTTTTCAACAATAACACTTTTGTATTTAAAACAATTTGATTACCTTTAGAGTAATGAATAATCCCTATAATAATAAATACTTCGCTTAAAATCGCACACAAGGTGATACATTCTTATGACTTACATAAGACTACCGACCACATCTCAATCCACATTTTGACACCCTTACCCATATGAGGCAGGGCATAGGTTTGTGGAGACACAGAGTAATCAACATTGCGATTCACAACTTAGTTTGTAGTCTTTCGTTAAAAAAAAAAAAAGAAAAGAAAAGAAAACACTAAATACATCAGAATCTCTTTCCTCTAATAATGATGATACTTGCATATGATATGTCAATTATATATATCTTCAAGCATATCAGCTTCAGTAAGTGAAAGAAGCATGAGTAAACCTTGAGCATATGGCAGGTAGCAACTCACAGACATAAATAGATTTTTGCTATTCTTAGTTGGTTCAGTTTTGTTGTATTTCAATTAAATGGGGGGGGGGCAAAGAAAAAATAGATGTAAAATTAGTCATTCAGACCAAGATTTCATATTATCTAAAGAGTTTTGATTAGTTTAGGAAGTTTTGCACTGATACAAGAGGCTTATGATAACTAACTTTTAAAGAATTCTTTATAGTTAAAATACAAGTGTCCTCATAAATGGCCACTCCTGTGTTGTAACATTGAGGCAAGACGAATGCATCCAAGTTCAGGTCCTCATGCATATTTAATATGTTAAGTACCATTTAGAAAGGCTTTATGAAAAAAAATGTTTGGAATAGTTTATTATAAATTAAAATATTAACATCCACCGAGGGATCCAATAGAGAAACTTAAATGATCATTTTGTTCTTCAAATAAAAAAATAAATTGAACTGATTATAATATTTCATGCATTTTGATGTAACAAATGACTTCATGGGATCAAGCAGGAAACCAAGCTAATTTCCCATCAATTGCACTGTCGAAGATTGTCCTACTGTAATATTTTGGTTTTAGGGCATTAGGACTTATTTCTAACAGAATGCTGGAGGAGAACTATTCAGTTCTGACATGGTCATTCGTTCCTGTCTCAGGACCTAGGTACATTTTAATAGATGGGATGAGAGAGAAAGGGCTGTTTTGTCTCTCTAGGAATTGCTAAACCAGATGTTGAACAGGGAGGAGAGATTTTCAGATTCTAGCTGAAAAGCACTATCCAAAGAATTAAAAACTGACATCCAATCGGTAACAATGCCTCCAGCCAGATAGCGTTGAGTTTTCGGAGTCCACCTCTGGTCACTTCTTTTCTCCTCGGTGAGGTGACTTTTCCAGGTCACTTCTTATTGTATATTTGTGGAGGATTTGTGCTAGAAGCGTGCAGACCACCGTCTGCTCTACAGATCAAAGGCATCCATCTCCAGAGTTCCTCACCAAAACAAGGGTCAGCGTTGGGAAACTTAATTCAGTGAAAGCCACTCAAAAAATGAATTGCAGACACCAACGAGTTTTAATTCTTAAAAGAAGCTAGTCTCTAGAATAGTTAGCTTAAGAAATGAAAATACAATAATACCGGGCTATTATAATCCATTTGCCTAAATTACCATACTTTCTATCTGGTTCCTCAAAGAGGAAAAATAAAATGATGTTGCCATACTTCAAAGACATTTTTTTGAAAAGTCTTTCATTCTCTCTTAGCAAACAAAAGCTTTCATAAACTTTATACATTGTATTTACAGATAAATAGAAGGTGATACAAGTCTAAGCTTATTTTCAAGATATAAAGATATGCTTCTGCATGGAGATTGCCTGTTAGGAAGTGAAGCAGCCTTCCTTCAACCTCATGATTCTTCACACTATTTTGTGCTCAGAGGATTGATAGTAAGAGCCAAAAATACCCCAAACGAAGAAATGGAACCCCACATTTCTGCTTTTCAGGTTGGAAATCACCTGAAGCTTCCTGGTGCCCCGACAGAGGGCAGTGCAATTCCACAGATGAACCTAATGGCCGCGCTGAAAAACAGATCCCCAGAAGGTAAATCTCTGAAGAGAAATCTGTTTTAACACAGCTACCTCAGGAAAAGGGGAATTATTACACTTAATTAAAGTGTATTGACACCATATGTGGCCCCACCTCTCCAGCTCTACTTTTTGGATTCATTAATGATTTAAAAAAAAAAAAAATCAGAACCTAGTAAGGCCGGTATTCCAACTGAATCTCTGACTTAACCCCTAAGCATTAATCCTATAAAAATATTGCATAAACAAAAAGCCAGTTAGGGAACAGAAGCCTTTCAAATGAGACAATTTATATTCATTATCTCCATGACTCGAAGAAACATCACTGGGCTGCTTTTAAAATATTATTCTTTTAACGGCAGTTTGTATGTTCTTGTGTAACATTTTAAACAATTCCAAAACACACAAAAAAGCTCCAAGTATTCTGCCAATAAACTGAACATAAAAATTGGAATATTTTACCCCACGTAAATAGAAATAATCATTTTACGTGTCTGATTCTCCGTATACCTTAAATTCCTTGATCTTTGAAGAGAATACGTCCATTACTACTGAAAATGAAACCTTTTTGCCATGACTTGGACCCCTATTAAAAATTAATCTCAATTAAAATCTTTGAAAAAGGAATATATACCAAAGCGGCTGACTTTAACAAACATTTTTAATACTTTCTCTTCTTTATTCCCTTTGTCAGACCACTTTTCTTGTGTCCTTTTTGCTTTCAAATTGAGTTTTTACGTTACACTCTTCAAAGAACACACACTTAGAGGTAGAAATACATATTACTTTCACATTTCAATTTGTTCTGGAATTAACATCTCAAATCTGGATTATCCCAGATTTTAATTCTGCTATAAATAAATTGGGGTTTTTCCTTTCATAATTTTTAAGATTATAGCATTTTATCTAAGACATCCATTAATTTCTGATTATAAAATAATTGACAATAATTGCAGAGCATTTAGAAAATAGAGACACCAATATAAAATCAAATTAAAATTGCCCATACTTCTACCTCCCAGGGGTATACGATCAGAGTGGTAGTGTTTTCCCATCCCATCGTTTTCATCCATGTGTATGTAAAATACATATACACTTCACATGATTAGATGTGTATTTTTCACATATACCAATATATATTTCACATATGCAGGTGTATATATACAATATATATTTCACATATGCAGATGTGTATATACACATCTTATGTGCCTTTGAGAGTTATCGTCTATAGAGATATATTTAATAACATTGGATCATAGCAGCTACAGAATTTTGTAAGTTTTTCACTTCACCTAACATGCTTTGAAAACTTTCCCAGATCTTTACTTTATGATTACATGATTTTAAATAACTACTATCACATCATACGCATTTAACTTATTTACCTTTTCTTGTAGAGCAATGATTTATTTGATACTTTAATAAATTGATTCCGAAGTCAAAAAAAGATTTTATGACCCCAATTCTAAGTCTTTTGATTTGAAAGTTCTATATCTTTTAAACTATATTCATTACAAGTCTAAATAAACAGCAAATGCTATTAAAAAAGTCATAAAAGATAAGGAAAAATTTGCATATTTTTAGGGATGAGATAATTATTTTAAAGACTATATTTTAATAACATGAATAAAGAAAAGTGAAGTTTGTATCTTTTCCTTCATATAACTGTTTGCTACAGATGAATACTTTTGTGCATAATAAAACTATTTTGATCCTTTTTGTTAAGGAAAGAGAATAAATACCATTTTCATCAATAGGTGGGTAATGAATTACCCACAAGCATTCTGAAATACCTTTTCTGTGATTGTAAGAAACTCAAATGATAAATTAGGTATTTTATATCATTCAAAATCATACTTCTTAGAACTAAATTTGAATGCTAGGTACACAAAACTTAAAAATCTCACGAAATTGGGAGAAGCTCCTATTAAGGGAATGTCTTGGTGGTAGAAAAAGCTCTGTTTCTCACCCTACCTCACTTTCCATAAATCCTAGTTTTCAAACAGCTCTGTGTTGATTCACTTTATCACACTGATATAAAAACCTTTGCACAGCTTATAAAATAACCATACACTTCACACTCTATACAGAATGAACACAGAATTCATTTCATGTAGCAGTTGCCCTTACAAATTTTTTTTAAAATATTTAGTTCATCTAGGTGTAGATCTATATAAATATCTATTTCTGTGTATTTTATATACCTTGCAGCTTTAACAGGGCTTTTAGAATTGGGGAGTAGGCAGAGAACGTGAGGGAATTAGTATTCCAACATTAGGTATGAGAAAACGGAGAACTGGCTGAGATATTGATAAAATCGTGGTAGTTACTATTCCCAGAGCAAGCTGAGAACTGAATCCTACTTTTTTGATGCAAATACGAATGTTCATTCCATCACAACATAATCATATGTTCCTTTAAAAAAAATAACGTGTTCCTTTATCCTGCCGAGGAGGTCTTCTCATTCGTGCGAGCGCATAAGCTATACTTAATATAAAAGTATAATATATATGTATAAATACATAGAGAGTTAGAACACAAAGAGAATATACAGAGATACACAAATAAATACACCTAACTATATACACATTAACTATTTTCAGCTCATAATTCGAAAAAGAAAAAGAGAAATAGCAACTTGAACGACCCTACATTTCTTCACACCCAGGCCTATGGATTTAAAAACAAAACAAAATTAAAAAAAAAAAAAGAAAGAAAGAAAAAACAAAAAACAAAGAAACATTTTCAGCCTTAATCATACTCCGAGTAAATGAAAGCGTTCCTGCATGTTTGAATTTCGCAGGTTTTGTGTTTCACACTGGGAGTCAGGCTTTCACAGTTTTTTAACTACCTTAAAACCTTGTTAACTTTCAGCTGAAATTGCTGTTTAACAATGTTATGTTCTTGTGGGAATACAGGATCTTACAGAAAGCAGTTTTGAGGAACTCAATTCCCAAAACAATCTCAAACTGGGTAGAAGCAAGGCTCCTGGTGGGAGTGCCTCCCATTCAAAGGGGCATCTGACATTTGTTTATTTGTTTATTTATTTAGATTGTATTTATGTATTTGACAGGGAGAGAGAAATAGAGCACACAAGCAGAGGGAGCCGCAGGCAAAAGGAGAGGGAGAAGCAGGCTCCCCACTGAGCAGGGAGCCTGACGCTAGTCTCCATCCTGTGACCCCAGGATCACGTGGTTTAAAGATGCATGGTTGACTGGAACCAAGATGAGTTCTCTCAAAAATGAGAATTAGCGTATGGAAATGCTTTTCTAGTCTACAGTGACAGGGACCGGGTCTCCTGCTGCTGACCACAGGGTGCACCCCCTGATGGTGACTGCCTCTTTCTGTGTCTGTTGCTGAGGAAGGGGTAGCAACTTTCTGGTGAGTTCTGGGAAGCCTGTGCCCTGCATCTGCCCCCGCCTGGTGCTCCCCTGGATAGCAGCGGGCAGGAGAGCACCGGGCTGAGATAGTCAGCCCACAGCTGGGAGCTGAGTTATGGTGTTGAAGGCTTTAATTCTAAGTGAAAATGAAAAGCCAAGCTGGGAACCACCTGAAGATTTCAACAGTCAATGGGTAAGGGAAAGAGCTCAGGATGTTTTTCTTTGAAGTCCACCAACGGGAGACCAAAAAGAGAGTGAAGACTGTGCAGAAATCAGAACAATTAAGGTTTTGCAATCAGGGATTTAGAACCCCCGTGTAAAATATCCTATACTACGAGGATGTTGTTTGTAGTTTAAAGAGAGGTGTGATGTTCTTTCCTTCTGACCCTATGTTCTAAGCCAGTGGTTCTCCAACTGGGGTGGTTTTGCTCCCAAGTGACAGCTGGAAATGTTGGGAGACATTTTGATGCCACCCCTGCCCCCAGTGGGTTTAGACCAAGGATGTTCCAAAGCATCCTGCAATGAATAGGACAGCCCTTTGTAACAAAGAATTACCCCACCCCAAATGTTACGGTGCCAAAGTTGAGAAACCCTGCTTTAAATCCACTTTTTGGATCACATGACTGTGTCTACTAATTAATTGCAACTAATTGATTGTAGAAATTGTGTCAAATGGAACCACGTGGCCTCCAATCGACAATTCTTGCATTGGTCATATTTGCGTGGTTTTGAGGACTCTATTATTCACTTAAAGATGTGTGCCTCAAAGAGAAAGCTGTAAACAGAGTGTCTAGATGGCAACATTCTCCAAACAATAAACGAAACAAAATAATAGAGATATTTCAAATTAAGTAAGGGGGAAAAAACTCAAGAAACAAAGCTGGAAAAATAAAAAGTTAAGTGTGTCTGGTAATGTAATAAAGTGTTGTATTTTTTTAAGTCACATATTGAACTATAAAAGAAAAAGGCATTGGAATCGTCAAAGTTGTGCTGTAGTCCCCATCACAGGCTCTCCCCTCCTAGAAAGCTTTCTAGACCTCTCTGAAACAGACATTGTGGGGTGTGAAACTGTCAAATGGAGACAAAAGGCTTCCAGGGGGCTAGTGTTGCATTAGAAGGCACTTGCTTTCCATCTCAAACTCGAGCTTGCATGTGATGAAGTCTGTTTTTTCTAAAACTTGCCAGCAGCTGACCAGTAAAATTTGGTCTTTGCCGGAAGTCTTAGCTACAGCGGTGGCAAGGGTTAATATTAAACCCACCACACCATTTTGCACAATCTCCCAGGAGATCTCTCAATGGATTTCCACTGCCACTGGAAATAATGGCTCACAGCTGCAGCAAGCCGTGGTAACACTTGATATCCCCGTCGCAAGCAGCCCAGTGCTTTCAGTGGAAATGAGAAAATCACTGACGCTGTGCTGTACATTGTGCCCAGGGTCAAGGTTCCAAAGCTACAACCTGCACTGACCTCTCAGCCCAACACCCACCGCCCAGGCTGCCACTGGCTGACTTCGCTATCTCCCCGTTGTATGAAAAGGACACACTGGGCAGGCATGAACCAAGGTAAAAACCCATGAATGAAGAGCCATGGGGACACGGAGAGGCCCAGTGTAAAGGGAATGATTTCTGTTGTGCACAGAGAAATTGTCATCTACTTAAGGAGAATCTAGGGTTATTCTCTCAAAGTTGAGAAATAAGAAGCCAGAGGTGTTTTGGGATTTCAGTGCAGTAAAACGTTTCTCTATGCCCCAAACCTTCAAATGTGTCCAATCCATGGGTCCCAGTGCTACAAGTCCTCATCGTGAGAGATATTATTCTCCTGGGATAAAACTCTTTTTTTTTTTAAATTTTATTTATTAAAGAAAGAGAGAGCACAAGGAGGGGGAGCAAGAGAGGGAGAAACAGACTCCCAGCCAACTGGAGAGCCTCTTGTGGAGCTTGATCCCAGTACCCTGAGATCATGACCTGAGTCAAAATCAGATGCTTAACCGACTGAACCACCCAGGCGCCCCGGGATTAAGACGTTGAACGGCAGAAATGATTGGTAAAAATGGAACCACCACCTCCAGAGACATATGATAAGCCATCCTGTACAACAGTCCTCAGGAAGGACAGAGACTCATCATGGTCTGTGTACATCTCCCCGGCTCCCCATCATCTGAGAAGTCAACCTTTACTCAATCGAGCATTCGTTCCCGTATTCACGCTTGCGTGCCAAACTTTTGCCAGGCTCCGGACAAAACACATGACTGGTATCATTTTTAGGCTCAAGTTCCTCATTCAGAGTCTCCTCTTAGCCTCTCCAGATACAGTGGTGACTTCAAACTATCCCAACCTTCATCTCACTGCCCTGGGAATTACAAAGAAATACACATGTTTTATTTTTACATGTTGCATGTCCTCTTTTTAAATACTCTACATTGTACACATATGGATGTACATGCACATGCTTGTGTGTATGCGAGGGAGCTTTGGGAGCCTTCCCAGGAATCCCACAACCCTCCACAATGCTGAAAATTGGCTGTGACAGTATTTAAAAGTATCAGGAAGCTCGGGGGCTACTCAATGATGTCATGGAGGTCCCTTGAGAAAATGTGGTCATTAAGCGAGTTGCATGTGGTGATAAGAAGCCATTAAAATAAACAGAACTTCTCTATAATTACTAAATTTCCCAGAAAAACAATTAGAGTGCTTGAGACATTTTGTGTCTGTCTTCCGCTGTGTTCAAAGTTTCCGCTCCCCCCCATTTTCCAAAAAGTGCTCACTGAAATTGTGCAGCATAACCAGAAGAGAAAAGAATTGGAGGCCCCTCCAATGGGAGGACTTTACAGAGATTTTTTTGCTGTGTTTAATTTTCTTTTAAACAATCAGGAGCTCTGAAATAAAATGGAAGAAATGGGTTTTTTCTATGTGTAAAGTACTTTCAAGTCATTTTGCATGATGTTAAGCTCTGAGGTTCGTAATAATTAAAACAGCAACCTTCTATTACAGTCAGTCATATATACGAGTGTGTTAAATACCTCACAAACGTATCATACCACAGAATAGTTTCATCATGTGTGTGTGCACACGCGTAAACACAAACACCAATCGTAAGTAAATCATCATGACAATTTTTAATTAACATATAATGTAATATTTGCCCCAGGGGTACAGTCCTCATGACAATTTATTCTCTTACTTCTTTCCTCAAAACCCAAGTGGTTAGTACTTAGGACTCCAGGATTGGGACTACGTTCCCAGGCCATCCAATGCTTACGAAAATATTGAAGTGAGAAATGGGAAATTTCACTGGGGTAATATTTTCATGCCAACTAAATATAAAGGAAGATAACTCCATGGGTTGAATTTGCATCTTTACATCTAAGACTAAGAAGAAGGGGAAGGAGCACATTAGGGAGGAGAAAGAGACCAAAGGGGAGTGCGTACTGCAGGCACACAACCAAGGATGCTCTCCATGGACGGCACATGTTTGCGCTGGTCCTGCCTAAGTGACTGATGGCATCCTGTGTAAGGAAATAATGCATCCCTGGACTTTAAGTTAATTTGTATGTGTGTGTGTGTGTGTGTGTGTGTGTGTGTGTGTGTGAATTCAATTTACTTCACAGAAGCTTTATTTTCCCTTTAAAGTATAACAAAATATTAAATTATGTCCATTTATGTGGCAGGACAGGCTCTCACTTATCCAATGTCTTGGCTCTTTTATTTTAATTTTTTTTAAGATTTATTTATTTATAAAAGGGAGAGAGGATCTCAAGCAGACTCCTGGCTGAGTGTCGAGGGCAGGTGGGACTGGATCTCACGGCCCCGAGATCACCACCTGAGCCGAAACCAGGAGTCAAAAGCTTAAGGGACTGCACCACCCAGGCTTTCCTGGCCATTTTTTATTAATTCCAAATGATCTCCTCAGGAGCTCTCAGCAGACAACTGCTGTCCTCCCCACCTCCCTAAAACATTTAGCTTCTCTTTCTCTGCACTTGAATCGCTTCTTGTCCTTACTGCAATCACAGCAGACATTTCCATGTACGTTAATTTTTATTGACATGCGTTTTGCCTTTGCCTCTTGAGTATAGGCTTCTAGAAGACAGGGGTGAGGCCGTAGTCCTCAAAAGAGAATGAAGGTCCCCTAGCACAGTGAAGACACTCAATAAAATTTTGTGGCATGAATGAGCAAAAGAATGAATAAATGGGTCATTTTACTGTGATGTGTGGAATGCGTGGGTTTGCAGGATGCCTGGCTAGAAAGGAGATTTGCTCATGCTTTCCCAGCATACATGGCATTTAAGAGACACGCTTCTAGCACATTATACATCTCTTAGAATACAGAATATGGAAGAGATGACCATTCTCCTAGGATGTCAGAGAGGAATGTCTGTAAAACTCTCATTTTTATAAATAACCTACCAAATTTAAACCTTGTTCAAATGTTTATAACAGAGAACATGTTTTTAGTGGTTGCAAGAGAGCAGTGACCTCCAGAATCCATTACTGTTCTGCCAACTTTTGGTTACTAAATTTATCATTAGGGATACATGTTATTTTCTGCACCATATAGAATTTTCTGTTAGAACTGAAACTAAATTTAGAGAAAGAGCATATGGAATTATGTGTAGGCTTCCCTCATATGTGTGTAAAAATAAATAGCTTGTGTGCATATACTCACGTACTTAATGCTGGGTATCTTTTCATGTGGCTAGACCTCTAATATCTTCACTAATGGAGCAGAAGCAGAGATAATTTTAAAACGATCCATGATGTTCTTTGGAATGCCTTTGTAAGCCTTGGTTTTTAGATGTTTGTGTTACTTCTGAAACCAGCTTTACCCAAAGTGATAAAGTCATGCTGAGGACCTAATTCCAAGTAGAGCCAATAATTACGAAGGTCTCCACACCTTGCCTCTAAATATCTCAACATGTTCTAAGTTGGGATCAGGGAGAATCTTTTTTCCCCTCAGAAATATTACACAGCATCCAATTAGGACTCAAATTCTTCTTAGGATTAGGAAGTTAATAAAAAGGTCTGGGTTTTATGGGAATGCCGTTGTTGGTTAAACTAGGACTAAGTGACATATAAAGAGATGTTGACAAAATCAAGTCATAGAGAAGGTACATTATTACGTGTATTCTCTGTCCCTCGCTAATCTTCTTGGTCTGAAAGCAGCTGTGGACCTCCCCTGGGAACAAGCAAGGCTGACTGGCAGCTGGTAAGCACCTGTTGGGTTGTGCTGATGGTTATGGCTGGTGTTCCTTTTGATTGGACAGGGCATCTGTTTCTGATTGGCCATTGCCCATGTTCTCCCCATCATTAAATATTTTCAACATCAGCCCTGGGAATAGGTCACCATGCTGCACTAGTGATAGTTACACATTTCGCTCATGTACCGAAGAGAATTACCTTGGCCAGAATTGGATTGAGTGAAGGTATGTTTAGTCAATTCAAAGATGGAGGGGAAAATGGTTCAAAGCACTGCAAAATAAGTTAGAGGTGTAAGTTTCAGAAGACTTTAAAGGAAAATAGATGGAGGGGTAAGCCACCCAAATTACTGATTAACAATTTTATCTGTAGGTCAGGTAAGGAATCCATGCGTATGACTCATTGGCGAATTGATCCTGGTCATGACTTGGGCAAGTAATGATCCCAACAGGAGGTTAATATACTTATTTAACTATGGATGTTGATTTGTAAAATGCATCCTTTTTTCCACAGGTAGTGAAAGAGAAACTTTACTCTTGCCTATATTGTCAAAGAGTGAACGAATGGAGTAAGAATTCCTGAGTCTTCATTCTATTTTCACTTCCTATTCTTGTCAGAAATAGAAAATCAGGAAAAACAGAGAGGCATAAAGTTCCAGGGGAAAGTGTGGAGATAGCTCTCTCTAGAACTGAATCCACCTCTACCCGACATTAGACATTCGCTTGAACAAATAAACGAATAATGGTACTTCACAACTATTTAAAAAAAAAAAAAAAGTCAGACTGTGAAGGTACGCTTAGTGGCTAGACACAGCTGGAAATAATTGGGAAACAGAGTCCAGTGCAAAAGAGTTTAAAAACCACATGGTCTCAATGATATTTTCATAGTGCTCCAAGCAATTTTCTTCCACAAGTCAAATGGTTTCAAGACTCTCCAGCTCAAAATTACCTACAAAACATAAATGCCAAAAAAGGTAAACTGCAATGCATTAGGGACAAAACAACCGGTAACCCCTGAGGAAATTCCTTGTCAAAATTGTGAATGGGACACTTCGTGGCACAGACAGCCTTTGCACTGCCTTTAATCCAAACTGTCAGTGTCCTCGTCCACTCCGGGGAAGAGAATAAGTCATGATTCCCACATGCTCCCGAAAATACCCTGGAGTCACCTGCGTCTGTTTATTTCGGTGGGTGGTGGTGAGGAAGGGTTCTGGAACAAGCCTACCAGAGTGTACGTATAAGTAAGGAACTGTTTACTGTGGGAGCACTTCACCTCCGTAGGCAAAGCTTTCCTTTCGGGTGACTTTGTGAGTTAACTGACAGGTGACTCACAGCCGGGTTTGGAACACCTTCCCCAATATTACAGTCAAAGTCACCGTCAACAGAGAACGATCATGAGCCACCTACAATACCAGAAGTCAAAAGTCTTATCCCTCATTTGTGTCTCTAATTTTGCTCACAATTGATAGCACTGAAGTTCTCTTTAATCAGATTCTTTAGTGGCATGATGCCACAAATTTCTGACTTTTAAATGTTGTAATCCCAAAATAGGATGCTGTCACATGATAATGTTACCTGATGAGATATCAACTTTTCTTTAGTCCATTAAACGTATCAGTAGGGATGTATTTAACATGCTGCATGCAAAGAACTTTTCTAAGCACATTACATATAAAACTCATTTGTACTTTGTAAAAGTAATTTGTTATCCTCATGGGCCAACTAAGAACACTGTTTAGAAACAATAGGCACATAGCACAACACAGTGAAATTTGTCATGGCTGGGCTAGGATTTCCATTCTCTTTTCCAATGCGTGAAAAACAGACACATCAGAAAAGAGTAAAGCTAGTATAGAGTTAATTATTTCTCAAGTTAAAACAACCGAAAAGTTGCAGTATAGAGTTAATTATTTCTCAAGTTAAAGCAACCGAAAAGTTGCATTGTTGTAAACCCTTTCGAAGGCCAAATACAAAAATCCCTGAATATTACCCAAATTCAAATGTCTGTAGATTTTGCCATGATGGAAACAGGTTTGGGATTTGGAACTCAATCCAAAAATACTGGTGACTGGTACTATCAGGGGATATAAAAATCCAAGACACCCAGAAACTTCTAGCAGACATTTCAAATGTGTAAAATGATGGCAGAGCTTAACAGCGGCACAAACAAACACACCCAGGAAGCTTTCCAACGTTTCTTCCACTATGCAGATGCTACAGGAAGAGTACTCTTAGGTCTCTTCTTATATGCTTCTATGCAGTCAAAATCCATTATTTTAGTTTTCGAAGATAATTAAAAGAGGTTTTAGGGACACCTGGGTGGCTCAGTGGATTAAGCATCTGCCTTAGGCTCAGTTCATGATCTCAGGGTCCTGGGATCAAGTCCCACATCGGGTTCTATGCTCAGCAGGGAGCCGGTTTCTCCCTCTCCTCCCCACCATCTCACTCTGTTGCTCACTATCTCTGTCTCTCTTTCAAATGAATAAATAAAATCTTTAAACATTAATTAATTAATTAATTAGTTAATTAAAAGAAGTTCTTGACTCACATAATAAAAGTTGTTTCTCGACATCCTCAATACGTCAGGTTAGAATGACCTTGGACTAGGAATTGGCCACTGCAGACTGCAGGCCAGAACGGCACTTTGCCGGTTTTTGTAAATAAAGTTTTATTGGAAAACAGCTAGGCTCCTTCATTTAGCAATTACTCTGTGGCTGCTTTCACTCGGCAACAGCAGCACTGAGTAGTTTCAACGGAGACTGGCTGCAGAGCCAAAAATATTTACTGTCTGGCGCTATCCAGAAAAAGTTTGCCACCTCCTGACCTAGACAATCATGGCATATGTTAAAAAAAAAAAAAAAAAAAAAAACAGAGGATGAGGAAAGTCAAGACTACTGAAGCCTTAGCAGACAAAGGGAGACTGAGTTGAAATTTCACGCTCCTTTCCAGACAGTGCCTTGGGTCCCAGTGTTGTGCCATCTGTCATTGTACCGTCCTGATCATTATTGCAGAGGACACCTATTTGACCTAATTGCAGTAATGCCACAGACAGAATTTGCAGAAAGAAAAGAAAAGTTGCCAGAGCCTGTTAGTTTGAGATAACATTTTATTGAATCCTCACCCTATTACAGAATTTCAGTCTCTCACTTCATCTCTGCCCCAAAGCCAAACTCCTCCAGTGTTTTTAATAAGAGGTAATTATTTTTGTAGGGTTTTAAACAAGTCTCGGTGGAATTCAAATACTTTCCAAAACTGTCATAGAAGGTATATTTTAGTGTAGAATCAGTGTTAACTATTTCGCACATGCGCAGAAATCATGAGATTGAAATCATGAGAGAAAAATCACTCATAGACACATATAAGCAGTTCATGCAGGTATCATCTTTCCGTAGAAACGCAGCACAGAAGAGTTAAATGATATGAGGATTTGGGATGTTTTATCTCTAGCTGTAGATAACAGATTAGCACTCTGTGATCTAGGAATTGAAATAGACTGGAAGGTGTTGAAATCAAAGTGAAAAGCATGATCCAGCATCCTCAACCCCAGCTCATAGCTAGCTCAATGTTCTAATATATATATATATATTTTTTTTTCCTTTTAATATTTTATTTATTTATTTGACAGACATATTTTTTATTTGACAGAGATCACAAGTAGGCAGAGAAGCAGGCAGAGAGAGAGCTTCCTGCTGAGCAGAGAGCCCGACTCGGGGCTCGATCCCAGGACCCTGGGATCATGACCTGAGCTGAAGGCAGAGGCTTTAACCCACTGAGCCACCCAGGTGCCCCTCAATGTTCTAATATTATAACTACAATGCAGCTCAGAAAAATTCTTGGGGAATGGTAAAATTATATTTGTACCTAATGACGTAACCAATTTTGTTTCTATGTACATTAAAACTTTGTATGGCTCAAATCACATTCCTCAAAGCAGAGACAATATAAATATTTGATATAACACAGCTTGGTCTTTTAAAAAGGTATTAACCCATCTCTAATAGGAGTAAAAGAAATCCTGCATCATACTGGTAAAAAAATGGGTTGGTATACCTACCTTAAGGGCTTTCGCCTTTGTAATCACTGTCTTTATGTAACTTGGCTACTGCAAGTTTGACTTTTTTACTTTTTTTAACCAGGGCACTGCACTGAAAGTGATACATTGTATATCACTCAAGACATCCAGCAGAAAGATAACATACTTTCAGGATATATACTTGAACTATTAATTATTTCCTTCACATATTTAGGCAATAAAACGATCCAAGCGTCTATAGGACACACCGAGTAATTGTAGCCTATATTTTTTAAACTTAGTTTTACTAACATGAAATTGAACTCTTTTATTTTTCTGATAATATTAAAATTATTCCATTCATTCTTAAGTACGAATTAACTAGTTTTGGGGGGCAAGTGGGGGTGGGGACATAGAAAAAGAGATCCTGCCAACATTCTGTCAACATTTTGAAGACACACTTAAAAACCCAACAAAAAGTTTCAAATCTTGGTGTGAATGAGCACGATTTTTAAAGTATGTCCATTTTTCAGAAACAAATATGATGAGTTTTGTGAATCTTGGGTTAAATGTTTCATTGACCACCCAGACCAAAGGCATTTATACGGATCTTCTGAGATACACCCATCCATTAAAAGGCCACAAAGCAAAATGCCAAACGGCACATCCCAGTCAGAGGACAGCCATGTCCTAGAAATTATTAGATGAATCGTCTATTTCTGGTTTTGTGAATGAGCTATTCTATGTCTCAGATGCTCTGATTCTTAAAATAGGGAGAGAATTTCCACACCCACAACCTGGTTACTGTGCTGGTTCTGCTCTCTGTGCCTAGATTCTGTTCTCTGTCCTTTCCTCCTTTTTGCTCTGGATACCTTTCCTGCAACATTGCTTTACCTGAGCTCCCTGGATCTTTAGTTTCCGGTTGGGTTTGGTCGATGGGCAGCAGCACAGACAGAAGAGAGGGCAGACAGAGAGACAAGGATGTTTCCTTCTCTGGCTCTTCACAGCTGGGCTACAATATTGGTGGTGCCTCTGCCCTTTAAAACGGCCGCAGCTTCTGAGAGGCGACCTTTCGCTATGGCTACAGCTCTCAAGGTATAGGTAAAGCCCTGCTTGAGTGTCTAGATGGCAACAACTGTGTAATCTTGCTTGTCAATGAGCATTTTGCCATTCCTTGAGGACTCCTCTCAGTCTACCCACATCTCTGTAAATAGATGCTTCTCCCTCCCCCAGATTTATTGAGGTGTAATTGACAAATTAAAATTGTACATATTTAAGATGGATAACATGACTATATGATACATGTACCCATTTTGAAATGGGGTTACCACCATCAATTCTATGAACACATTATCATCTCACATAGCTACCTTTTTTTTTTCTTTAATGGTGAGAACTCAAAGCAAGATTCAAGTATATGATACAGTCATTAACTATGGTCACCATGGTATACATTAAGTCCCTAGATCATGTACATCTTATAACTGACAATATGCACCTTTTGAGCAACATGCCCCCATTTCCCTCACTTCTCAGCCCCCGACAACCACTGTCATACTCTCTGCCTCGGAGACTTTGATGTTTTTAGAATCCACGTAAAAGTGAGATTATAGAGTATTTGTCTTTCTGTATCTGGCTTATTTCACTTAGCATCCTCCAGGTTCATCCATGTTGCTGCATATAGTGGAATTTCTTTCTCTTTTATGGCTGACTAATATTCCATTCTTATATATGTATATTCCATTCATCCACTGATGGACACTTAGGCTTCTTTCCCAGATCTTAGCTATTATGCATACTGCTGCAGTGACTATGGCAGTGAGGGCAGATGTCTTTTTGAGATACTGATGTCATTTCCTTTTTATACACACTCAGGAAGTGGGATCGCTGGACCCTATGACAGTATTGCTGAGGGTGTGGAGAAAAGATAATCCTGTGTACTGTCGGTAGGAATGTAAATTGCTACAGCCACCATTCCCCACGGTGAATCCTCAAAAATCTAAAAAATATAAACACCCTACGACCGAGTAACAGATACTTCTTTAATACTTCTTCACTTAATCATTTGACTATCTTCCCTTCCTGTGAGGATCTGCCTGAAAAAGTCATCACCCCTTGATAATATTTTACTTCTGATTTACAAATATACACAAAACAAATTTGTTTTCAACAATTTATCACCAGGGCACCTGAGTGGCTCAGTCGGTTAAGCATTGGGCTCCTGGTTTTGGCTCAGGTTCCTATCTCAGGATCAGGGATTGAGTCCCACATCAGCATGGAGCCTGTTTAAGATTCTCTTCCTCTTCCTCTGCCCCTCCCCCGATTCACACACAGGTGCTCTCTCTTTCTCTCTCTTAATAAAAACAAACAAACAAACAGAAAATATAATTTGTCACTAAGGATTAAATGTAAAATAAATAAACAGAAGAAATGTTTTGGGTAAGCTTTTATGCGAAATTAGTTAATAATGGAAACTTATTAGTTAATAATGGAAATAATGGAAACAAATAATGGAAGTTGGTTGGACTCTTTGGTACGGGATGGTTGAGACAGGAGGACATCTTAAAGGCTTCCCTGGGGGTTTCAGTGTCTCAATTTCTCGTCAGTCTATTGAAAAGCCAAGAGCCACCAACAGCGGCATCACAACACTATAATCATGTTTTCGAGTACTACACGCATGCAGGAATGAAAAAGAAGAACTGACAGTCAGTGACAGTGACCACAGCTTCCCGCATGACAACCACTGTAGGAGTCACGTAAGCATTATGTAATTTATGTAAATTTATGTGATTTTTCCTCAACTCAGCCAAGTATTTATTATCAAGTTCACAGCACAAAGGAGAAAATTGAACCTCACAAAAATGAAGCCATTGATGGCTGTTGCCCATCAGAGCACCAGCTGATTCCTCTGTCATCAGCTGGTACCAGCTGCCCATGTTCCAGATTATCTGTTCACCTCAGGTTGTCAACATGTTTACTGTGTCCTCCTGATTGTAGCCTCTCACACGCTTTATTATTATTATTTTTTTAATTTTTAAAAAGATTTTATTTATTTATTTGTCATAGAGAGAGAGAGATCACAATCAGGGCGAGTGGCAGACAGAGGGAGAAGCAGACGCTGTGCTGGACAGGGAGCCCGATGTGGGACTCGATCCCAGGCACTGGTATCATGACCTGAGAGGAAGGCAGATGCTTAACTGACTGAGCCACCCAGTGGTCCCCCTCACACAACTTTTATATCTGTTGGCATTCTCAGATCTGTCTGTGATCCTTCAATTTGTAGGAATCTTAGCAAGGAGTTTCTCTTACCACATCCACTAGATGTTCACTGTTCCACTCAGGCCAGATTACAAATTTTGCTCCACGGTAAAAGGTCTCTTCAGAAAGATCTTAGAATGCAAGGCCATTGTTCTATTTAATTTCAACCATAAAATTTCAATCTGGGTTTCAACCCAAGAAGATTGAGGGTGATGGGACACTTTTCAGAGCATCATTGTATGGAAACCAACCATATTCTCTTAGATCCTCTTCAAGGCATGATTGGAGAGTTTTCTTTTGTAGGGATATGTTGACATACTTTTTTTTTTAATGTAAGGACAACACTGGCTTTTTTTTATTATTATTAAAGATTTTGTTTACTTATTTGAGAAAGAGAGAGAGAGCATGAGAGGGGAGAAGGTCAGAGGGAGAAACAGACTCCCCATGGAGCTGGAGCCCAATGCAGGACTCAATCCTGGGACTCCAGGATCATGACCTGAGCCAAAGGCAGTCACTTAACCAACTGAGCCACCCAGGCACCTGACAACACTAGCTTTTGCTCTCCAAGTTTAGAGAATAACTAGAAGATGTTTTACTCTGTCAAGATCCATATAAGTCAATAGCTTTTTTTTTTAACCTTCTGAACACTGCTAAAATTATATGTTAAAATTTAAAACGGAGGAAGAATTTTTATTCTGAGTATTATTTTCCTTTTTCTTAAAGCAATTAAAGTGAATCCTGAGTAACTGAGAACCATTAAGAATTACCTAGAACAAATGCATTAGTTATTAATCAAGATATCCTCTCTATGCCTACATAAGTCTGTGACCGTGTATACTTCACATATGTCTACATTTATGTTAACATAAAATCCACATGTGCATAAATTACATATGTGTATTTATCTAATATTGTACAACTAGTGAAGGGATTGTTAATTTATTAAGAGCAGTAGTATAATAATAGACTTGTTCTATTAAGAACAGTAGTATAATAATAAACTTGTTGGTGGAAATGTACCCCATACAAGTACATCTGTGTTTTCAGCTTTAGAAGACCCTGGGAGAATCATGCAGTGATGCATGTCAATGTTTTAAATAATACAAATTTTCAGATGATAACCATACAAACTAGTTTTGCTAAAAACTGTGTCATTTGGGTAGTTTAGCTATAAATGTATTCTTCCATTTGTGCATAAAATAAACATGGTAAAACACTGTTAAAGGTATTTTGCCAGCCAGAGGTACACATGGAATGTGATTTGAATTCTGGAAATCAGTGGAAATGAGATGCATAAAAACTAGAGGTTCAAGAGTTGATAGTTTGGTAGCATAACATTTGTCATCGTGGTAAGATTATAGAAAATCCATTCCTCTATTTTGCATTTATTACATTAGTCACCCATCCCACTGCTAAAACGAAATGGTTGCAAATAGGCTTCATCAAATATTATACCTCCTGTTACCCTGAGTCCCAACCTTATAAAAGACTGACTTAACCAATCAATTTGCAATTTTTGCATTATTAAGAACATATTCTCTTCATACCATTGAAAAAAAAAAGCATCTGTATATCATGTTCTCATTCCAGAACATTGCCTCTGGCCAAAGCTTTCTTCTTAACAACATAAAAAGTAAAAAATGCAGAAAACAGCTAGTCCCAGAAAATTCAGTTTAAATGCTCAGCATTCCTTTAACAGAAATTGCAGGTAGAATTTCATCTGTATTAGTCAGGGTTTTAGAATAGCAGGTAGTATGTGGATATAACTGTCAAATTTCTATGAGTAATTTAATTGGCATGGAATAAATTTGGTTCTATTTTTCACTGCTTGGTATTTCAAGGTTTTTTGGGTTTTTTCTTTTCTTTTTTTTTTTCCTCCTCCTCCTATTGTGGAGATGGCTCTGCATCTAAGAACCGTTCAGTGTGGCAGTTTTCCCCCACTGATGACCTAAGCCCCGTGTCTCCTTCAAGTCTTGCTTTTAAAAACTACAACCTATTTCTGGTTACCTAGGGGGAACTGAACACTCATATCTATGTTTTCTTCTCCAAAACTCCACAGATAAAAGTAAATGAATAAAAAAGACATCAACTGTGGAGACCACCCTCTATAGTTGACAATAATCTCTGCCTTTTGGTATTCATAACCTGGGTAATCTCCACATAGAGTACCGAGGTCAGTCCGTTTGACCAATATCAGAGGGCAGAAGTGTTATTTCTGGTATTAGGTTATAAAAGAACAAGGGTTCTCCCTCTCCCTTTCTCTGTCTTGTCCCTCACCATAGGGGAAACAAACTGTCATATTACAAACACCCCAATGCCCCAGAGATACATATCCACATGGGAGAATCTGAACCTTCTGGTCAACAACCAGTGAAGAAAGAGGTCTGCCACCAACCATATGAGTGATTTTGGAATGGATTTTTCAGCCCTGTGTGAGCTTTTAGATGGTGGCAGCCCTAGTAGAAAGCTTGATAGCAATCCCATGAAAGCCCCTGACCTAATACCACCCAACGAATACACCCTAATACCACCCAACGAATACACCCTAATGCCATCCACCTATACCCAGATTCCTGAGCCTCAGTCCTGTGAGGTATAACAAATGTTTCTTGTTTTCATCAGCTGATCATATGGTCCTTTGTTACCCAGCACTAGGTGACTGACGCATACCTCTGTAATGAGAAAGAGATCAGGAGTATAGTCACCAGATGGTTGATAAAAAAATAAAATAAGGAGAATGTGGATGTTTGTGGGATGAGATGCCATTGAAGATCAACCAATTCATGCCACGGAACTTTGTAAGACTTGGGAATTGGGCACAGGACAGCAAAGCAACAGTAGGGCAAGAGAGTAAAAACAGAAGAACTGGGGTGCCTGGGTGGCTCAGTGGGTTAAAGCCTCTACCTTCGGTTCAGGTCGTGATCTCAGGGTCCTGGGATCGAGCCCCGCATCGGACTCTCTGCTCGGCGGGGAGCCTGCTTCCTCCTCTCTCTCTCTCTGCCTGCCTCTCTGCCTACTTGTGATCTCTATCTGTCAAATAAATAAGTAAAATATTTAAAAAAAAATAAAAACAAACAGAAGGACTTGCACCTATACAAGTCTGTATAAGAAACAGATCCCAATAGTATATCTGCTCCCTAAATGAGGGAAGGAAGATCTGTTCTTTGGAGATAGGAAACCAAGAAAGCTTCAGATTGGGGAAGCAGCCCTGGTAGAGGGTCAGTGGGGGGTGCTGATCTGAAAACAGGGGTGTTAGATGAAAATTCATGCATCAGCTCAGAAGACTATCAGCCTCTTTCTGACTCTCTATTCAAGCATATGTTATTCAGGGCTATCTATTTGCAAACATAGGCAAGAGGCTCTTTGATTCTTTCCAGGAAAACACACACACACACACACACACACACACACACACACACAGAGAGAGAGAGAGAGAGAGAGAGAGAGAGAAGGAGAAATACACAAGATTCTATTGTTTGGAGTCCTCCAACAAAACAACAGAAACTGTACCAGTTACCACAAAATAAAACCCACCAATTGATAAGACCCTGTCAAACGTTGAACTTCCAATCAGCTTTTTGATGTTTCACCCTTAAACATAATGGGAAGTCATCTTTCATCAGACGCTGGAAGAAAGCCTGGACACCTGAGACAGAGAGATAATAGCTGGAAGAAGGGAAGTGAGAGTGGGGAGGGATGAAACATGTGATGGGGACAAAGGAGGGCACCTGTGATGAGCACTGGTGATGTATGGAAGTGTTGAATCACTGTATTGTACACCTGAAGCTGACATACACTGTATGTTAACTAACTGGAATTAAAACAAAACCCCAAAAGGAAAAGAAATAACTGGAAAAGAACTCAAGGGGGTTAGAAGAAAACTTGAAAATGTAACTTAAGAACTTAAATTGATAAGAGACTATAAAACACTGAATCTCTATACAAGAACAGGATGTAAGAAATGGGGAAAAACCAAGAGGTTTTGCAACTAAAAAAATGAGAACTACACTTTTTAAAAACATGTGGCCAGATGGGGAGATAATTTTGAGTCAAGTGTCAGTAGAACAAAATTAAAAGTGATCAGCAATAACAGAGGAAAAATAAGGAAATTAGAGAGCAGGTACATGAGGTCCACCATCTAGCTAATGGGTCTTATTTAAAAAAAAGAAAGAAAGAAAGAAAGAGAGAGAAAGAAAGAGAGAAAGAAAGAAATTTCAGGGAAATAAATTATCAAAGATACATTACCAAAAATGTTTGCTAGAACAGAACTTGAAGTTTTATATTAAAAGTACCATCATGTGACAAGCACAAAATGAGCAAAAGGTACAATAAAAAGTCAATGTGGTTGACAAATACTTTCAAAAGGAAATTCAGATAAAGGGTTCATTGATACCTGATCATTTTTTTTTTTCGAAATGGTAAACCTTCTATTTATAGTAAATTACCTATTTCCTTACATAATTATGTTTAATTATTATTTATATTTTCATTTTGTTTTAAATCATTTTCCTGACTTAGTCAACATGCCACTTTTCTTTAAAACTTAAGTGGCCACTATTTGTTTTATTTCGTTTTGCTTCTGGTTTTGCCACCCATGTGTTGAGTACAACTGTCCAGGGTCTAGCCATATTTACTTAGGTCCAGTTTTTCATCAGCCAAGTGGTAAAAGTTATTTTCATATTGGGGGAAAATCTTGGAATATACAACATTTGATGCAAAACATCCCTTCCCACGCATTTATTTATGTATTTTTTTCTTCCCTAAAGTATAGTACATGCCTAATTGCCTTCTCCCATGTATTAATTTAATGAAATGCCTCTTCATAAGAATTGCTTGCTAATGATAGGATTTGAGTTGTGGCAAGCAATACGTAGGGTATTTATTTTTAAATAGGGACGATATGTGTATTTATGGGCAAATGGTCCCCTTTCCCTTGGAGAGTCATAGATATTTTTTGAAACTTATTTTCTTACAAGTATAAACTTCTTCCTGGGTATAGAGCCATTAAAAGTGAATCTAATTTCTACTCATATTTAACATACCAAATATTTGTACTTATAGTAACCTATTTTTTGCCAAAGATTGGTAGTCAGTGTGGTCAGAATTCTATAAGCTGTGAATGAGGTGGAGGGGGAGAAAAAAAAGTCTATGTATTTATTTATTTACATATATAACTTTTGATATGTTTATATGAAAAGTTTAATAATTTAAAAAGCCAGCATAGTCAGTTTATACTTTTTTAAAATAGTATAAAGACCAGTGACAGTGACAAAGTGTCTGTTTCTGCCTTGCCTCAAAAGAAAGCACAATTAATCTTGCAGAAGACATTTATTAACCCAGATGATGATTTCACAATGTGGATTCCACCTGATGTAGTTTTCAGTTAATATGTGTTTAATTCTAACCTTGGAGACACTACCTCATAAGAGGTAGACCAACAGCGTGAAAATGACAAAAGACTCTCTGAATATTTTTACTGGGGATGACCGCCATGGGCAGGGCAAAGCCATAATGGTAAGGTCAGTGGTGAGACACTGACTTGGCCAACCTTCACCAACTTAACCAAGCGTGAAAGTGGGTCTCCAGCCAAGTCTGTCGTGGTGGGCAAAGGAAATTTGGAGAAGGCTTCACTCTACAGTTGGCTTTGACTGAGCAACAGTTGGTTAGCGCATTGTGTTTATGAGAATAAGACCATGGGCATAATCCCAGACCCATCCAGTTAACATCATTTATTTCCATGACCACCAACTGCACCATTAGCCCTGCCAACAATATTAGAAATGCTCACATTTGGTTACCAGGACAATTGGGCAAGAAGCAGCTCAGTACAACTGTACTACTGGATAAAGAGCCTTAGAAGACATGGTCAACATGAACATTTTTGCATTTATCTACTTATTTCCATTTTTCCACATGGACTTGATTTAACCATTTTAACTAGAATGTGGATAAGAATGGGCATATAAATGGACAAGGCAACATTAGAGGTCAATAAATTGATTTTACCGCAGGGACTCAGGGGGAGAGTTCCTGGAATTTAGCAGATGAAATCCCCACATTCTTCCTGCCTAGATTTTCTAGTTAATGTACAGCTGAGCTAGGATGTGGGGGAGGATCTAAGCTATCTCATTAGAGTTAACATTTCCACAATCATGATTTTCAGAAGTAAAACAGTGTGAGTTATGAGAGTATATACTCCACATATTTCTTTTACTCTATTTCCCTGATATTTAAACCATAAAAGAAAGGTAACTGGAGAAGGTTGATATTAAGCTCATTTCTTTTTTTTTTTAATTTAAATTTAATTAGCCAACATACAGTACATCATTAGTTTCAGATGTAGTATTTAATAGTTTATCAGTTGCATATACAACCAGGGTTCATCCCATCATGTGCCCTCCTTAATGCCCATCACCCAGTTACCCCATACCCCCACTCACCTCTCCTCTGGCAGCCCTCAGTTTGTTTCCTATAGTTAAGAGTCTCTCATGGCTTTTATCTATCTTTGATGACTTCCCATTCAGCTTTCCCTCCCTTCCCCTATGATCTTCTGTGCTGTTTCCTATATTCCACATATGAGTGAAACCATATAATTGTCTTTCTCTGATTGACTTATTTCACTCAGCATAATACCCTCTATGTCTATCCATATTGATGCAAATGGTAAATATTCATCCTTTCTGATGGCTGAGTAATATTCCATTGTGTACATGGACCACATCTTCTTTATCCATTCATCTGTTGATGGACATTTTGGCTACTTCCACAGTCTCACTATCATGGCCATTGCTGCTGTGAACATGGAGACTCCTTTGCAATCAAATTATAAAATAGCAACTTGCAAGCTGTGAAATTATTGTGGAAGCCATGTGGAGGTACATGTGAGTTGGGGACAAGAGCTGTTCTCCACTGAACTGTGGTGGTGGTAGAGGTGGTACGGAGGGGTTGTTGCCATGGTGATTAGAGATGGCAGTGGAAATGAGGGTGGTAACGGTGTTGGTGCTAGAATGGGTGGTGGAGGTGACAGTGGAGATGAGGATGAGAGTATTTGGAGACTTATGTAAAGAAGAGTTGGAGGTGGTGAGTGCCATGGTAGTGTGGACGTCAATGGTCTCCTTAGTTCCAGTAATGTGACAATAGAGTCAGCAGTCCCCCACCCCAACTTTTATTCACCTGGTATTCCAGGCTTGTGACCATCAACCCTCTCAATCCTTCTCTCTCTTCCTTCTCTGACTCCCTGAAAGACTTGTCTACCTCATTCATTTTGAGACAGAATATACTTCTTTATCTTAATAATATCTCTCATATTTTTGTCAGACTGTGCAGATTCTAACTTCCTAGAAATTAGTGTCACTTATTAAATATTTAAATGTTGTTTTAAATATTTAAATATTTTTTTCACTAGAGAGGAGATGGGAGGAGCTATTTTCTTAATAGCATCCTAAATATGATATTAAGGGCACTGTATGTCATTGAAAATTCTGTTATTACAACAACCAGTGGTAATCATAAGATCTGTAGATGCTCTGGGAGAAGGAGCCTGAGCAATAAATAAGACTGGGTTCACAGCAAACAAACAAATAAAATGATAATTGGGAAAAACAAAAACAAAAACCTAAAAGCCCTCCCAGTTCCCCTGTGTCTTGTCATGACTTCTCCATGGCTAGACTGCTGGGTTAAGGCTTTGCATCCTTATGTCTTCTCAGTAGGGCCAATGCCCTTCAGACAAAGCCATCCAGAAACACAGCAGTAGTTCCACAAGGTGGGTTTATTGGAGGAAGGGAGAAGACAGAGCATGGGGAAACATGGGGGTGTTTCAGGAAAAGTGTGTTAGAAAGAACTTATTACAGGATTTAGTTGGGTGGCTCACAGAAGGGCTGAAGAAGCAAAACTTTCTAGAAGGCAGGACAATTCCATGTGATTTTTTCAATAAATCTATCTATAAAGAGGGGAGATAAGAACAAAAATAAAACCCTGGTTGGTGAGGGATTGCTCTATCATTTTAGCCAAGAGAGGGTGGTGTTTGGTATTTTGTGGGTATTTTGTGGATGGCACTGGGAATTTTTAAAAATCTGCACTGAGACAAAAATACAAGGTGTGATGTGGCCTTGTTTTATCTCTCTTATCAGGGCCTCAGGATGCCCTGGGCTAAGTCTGGTGTTCTGTGAGATCGCGAGGTTCTATAGAATAGCATGGCCTAGGTATGCATGCCAGGCCAGCTTCTGAAGGTAAAGAAGGTTGCTCCTTTTCTTTCTTTCTCTATGACGCACTGGGATTCAGTAGCGGTTTGTATTTCTGCACACAAGAAAAAGTTATTAGTTGTTATCATGACCCATCTTCATTTCAAAGTACATTTCTGACTCTAACGATGATACTGATGGTAATTGAAGGCAATAATACTAAAAATACCAACAAAAGAAAGGAGAGGGTTTGAGATAAAAGCAGAGGAGGGGGTAAGGAGAGCACCTCAGTGAATGCTGAACCGAGCCCCACGAGTGGTCTTATAGTCTCTCATAGGCAGGCACGAGACCATTTGATGTACCCAGTGATGGTGTTACCTGTATTCTCAGCTCAGAACCCCCGGCGCCAAAGGTGGAGTAATTTGAGGGGGATAGCACACTATAATAAGCAAGTATCTTCAGTTGGAGTCCCCCAAAGCAAAGGATTCCCATAAAAGTATTTTTTAATTGAGGTATGATTAACATAAAACACTATACTAGTTTCATGGGCTTTTTTTGGAGTTTTGTCTTTGTTTTTGTTTTTGTTGTGCATTTAAGGAGTATTCCCCAGGAAACACCAGTGGGGAACTAAGGAAGTGAGATGAGGAAAGAAAATACCTAAGAGTCGGGTATTTGATTAAGTCCCACAGAGACCCACCAATAAATAAGTAAGTAAGTAAGTAAGGGGGAGAGGGAGTAAATAAATAAACAAAATTCAAGATCACTAAAAAAAAAAAAAAAAGTTGTCAGGAGGACAAGAGGGTCCATGAAATCCTAAGTAAGGAGGCTCTCCTTGTCCACAGAGTAAGTGTGTGTCTGTGTCCAGTGGCTCTCAGATGTCAGCAGCAGCAGAAGAACCATGAAGTCTTGTTTAACTGTAGTTTCTCATTCAGTAGGTGTGGGGTAGGACTCAAGACTTTTTATCATCTCTAACATGTTCCCAAGAAAGCTGCTGCGCCAAGGGCACCGCACTTTATAAAAGGCTGACGGAGCGTGAGTACCGACCTTTAGCCAAGAGATGCAGATGCTGGCTCCCAGGAGAGCAACAAGGGTTGTTGGCACAGATGTAAACCGAGTGGCAAGCCCGGGGTGTGCACAGAACTCTCCAGTGTCTGCTCTCGTCTGGGCCCAGGTCTGTCTGCATCCAGATCTGGTATTGTCAGCACTTGTGGTGTACCCCTTCTCGGCTGTGTGTGACAGGAAGCCACAGGATAAACTCATAGGATGCCCTATGAGTTTATTGTCATGTCAATGTTAATTGGAGATAAGCAGAATGGACAGGGCATCAGAACACAGAGCTCACTTACATGAGTAGTTGGAGGTATGTGTTAAGTAAAATTTAAAAATTATCTCTGGCTGATACTTTGTGTTTTGCCTTGTGTTAAAACTCTAGGACTGTAGCTGCACATTTTCACTCTAACCAACTACTTTTAGCTGCGAAATGTTGAAAGTACTACAGGCCACTATATTATTCTCTATGCCATAGGTCTCATGCCTTAGTTTTAATTTCATATAATCTTCTTTATTCAGTCAAGGTGATTAATTTTTAAATAGATAACCAAACTTAATTTCCCATTTCTGACTTTATAAGATGTATCCTATAGCTAAATTTGCAATTCAGAGAAGATGAGTCCATGAATAATTTGTCCTATGTTTTGAGTTTAAGGAATAGGTCACTGTACTCTAGAACCATAAAAATCTTCATTTGTCCCGTCCAGGTTTAAGCCAACAAGAGGGTTCCTTGTCACCCTGGGCAGAAGCACAGGTAAGCAGGAATGTTCTGGAAAGAGTTTAAGACGAAAGTGGATGCCAGTGCAAAGTTTATCTATGTTACCCTTTTTTCCTATGGGCAGTAAGAATAATTCTTGTTCTATGCTTGACTCAGACAGTACAAGGGCTTTCCATATGTTTACACACAAATCTCCACTGCACCCAGTGAGGCAAATACATGAGGGTTTGGCAGAAGTGAAGCCTGTTCCATGCATTTTTCATGAGAGAAATTTCAATAAAGTGAAATAACTCGGTGTCCCAAACACTATGCCAGCAAATGACAAGGAAGGCTGTTTACATTTGGATGGTGCAACCAGAACAGCTTGGGTTTCCTACATTCCAAGGTTTCCAGCCAGCCCTTTCAGTTAATCCATTAAAAAAAAATTTAAAAAAAAAAGTTCAATTAAAAAAAAAAAAACCTGTTTCAGGAACTACCTGGAAAACACATACCATTAGAAAATTGTATTTAAATGGGATTCCTTGAGAAACAAGTACCATCATACATAAAATTTCAATTTATACGTGCAGAGTTAGTTGGGACTTGGAGCCAAATTATGTCAATTATTTGGAACCATTTATTATTTATTATCCAATTATTATCCATTTATAATGGATCTAATTATAAATTATCCATTTATTATCCAATTATTAGGAACCATCCCTAGAGTAGAAGCAAATTCTTTTTGTTCTTGAATTTTCTGAACAACGTCTGTTCTTGCGTGCTTACTGAACATTCGTGTATCGTCCCGTAAACCTCCAAATGTCCTGAGTGAACATGGTAAACACTTAAATATAATTGTAAATAGAAGAGATAAGAGGAGTGTACAGTGTCTTCCAATGGCAGCTCCTAATCTTCTGAAAAGAGTGGTGGTTCTCAAAACATGGCCCCAGTCAGCAATATCCACACCCCCGTGAGAGCCTGTTAGAATGAAATGCTAGGGGTCCTGCCCCAGACCCACTAAATCTGCAACTCTGGGTTTGGAGCCCAGCATCGTGTGCCTCTAACAAGGTCTCCAGTTGGTTGTAGGACATGCCAGAGTTGGAGAACCAGAGACTTGGCAGCTAATAAGAAATGGCTGATGGACAATAGAACGGACAATGGTGTATAACACAGTATGACACCACAGCAGAGATCAGTCTATTTTTGTTTTGTTTTGTTTGTGAAGTGTATGAATATATAGAAAAGAAAGGAGGGAGAGAGAGCGAGGTGGAGAGAGAGAGCAAGAAAAGGTAAAATGTTAACAGTGTGTTACAGGGGATTTATTTTTGCTACGCGTTTTTTAACATTTTCCAAGATTCATCACTGATTAGGTATTAGCTGTGATTAGAACTGTTACTGAAGAGGATAACTATGTTATGGAAGAGAAAAATGATTTTTCCTTATATTATTGTGGTGCATTTAGAAACTGTGCCCAGCTCCATTGTGATAATGTACAAAGTGAAAAGCATCCCCCATACAACACATGGACAAGAGCGACTCTGCTCTCTTCCAAAGTAGGAAAACCTGTCAGCACAGAGCTCATAACCACATTTTCACCTGCTCTCGTGGTAGGCGCTTTCAACTGCTGGAACACAGCTGACTGAAACGCGGGGAAGCCTTGCCTGAAAGGTACCTCTGGTGCAGGACCTTTCATGTTCACCTTCCAGATAGGAGTCCCACGTCTCCTTTGCATTGGTTGCAAATGTGGGCATTCATGGCTTCTTTGTTATACCATTTGATCATTGAAACTGTCTTTGTTTTTTTTTTTTTTTTTTTTTTTTTTTTAATGACTGAAATGGTGAATGCTTACTTTTAGGGAACTTTGTGAAGCCACTCTTGGAGAGTGAAAGAGAAAGAAGCCAGAGAGTACTTTCTGAATGTCTGACCTGGTTTTACCCTGGAATTGCCAAGCAATTCAGCAGCAAATGCTGTCATGCAAAGGGTAAGAGCTTCCTGTTGCTGCTGTAACAAGTAAGGACCATAAACTTAGTGACTTACAACAACACAAATTTATTCTCTGACATTTCTGGAGATCAAAAGTCCTCAAATCAGGAAGCTGGTAAGGCTGCATTCCTTTTGGAGGTTCCAGGGGAAAATCCGTTTCCTTGTCTTTTCTAGCTTTGGAGACTACCTACAGTCCTTGGTTTATGGCCTCTTTCAGACATTCTGACCTCTGTCTCCACCCTCATTACTCCTTCTTTGACTTCTTGCCTCCCTTCCAAGGATTTCTGTGATAACATGGCACCCACCCAGATAATCCAGGAGAGCCTCCCCATCCCATCCTTAATCACATGTGTGAAATCCCTTTCACCATGGAAGAAAACATATTAACAGGCTCTGGGGGCAGGAGGAGGTATCATTCTGCCTATCATACAAAGGAAGAAGGTCTTCAATATTGACCTATATTATTCTTTATCCAAATAGCTCTATTTGCAAGAGATAGAGAGACAGAATTCAAGAGTCATGTAAATATTTATCCCTGACAACGACAGGGTCCATGCAATGTGCTGATGAGATAAACCAAGTTTATGTGGCAAGATTAAGTTGAATTTCCAATTCACTATGTTTAAAGTAAAAAAAAAAAAAGTTATGCATTGTTATTGAACATAATATTAAAATACAGATAAAAGGAAAACAAAACAAAGAAATTGGCAGTCTCTCGGATTTATATACATATTCTTTCCTATTTTAACAAAATTGGACCACAATGCACAGACCTGTTTTACAACTCCTATTTTATTTCTCCCTCATGAAATCTTTTTTGATACCATTATTCATTTACGAAGTTCCACAAAATCATAAATTATTGCTCAATTTCTCTAATGTTTTTAGAGACGTAGGTTGCCTTTAATCTTTTAATTTAATGAACAATTTTATGTTGAGCATTCTAGCAGGTCAATGTCTGTGCACTTGTCCATGGTTATTTCCACATGGCCGGATATTTTTTAAATACTTACCTCCATAATTGATGATGCCAGGGCCCTAAAATCACACAAAGGCAATAATATAAATACAACCTTTGGAGCCATTCTACTTGTTTTTGAAAGACTTTTCTCCATTCCTTCTTTGGAGACAGAAAGCTCAGAGTCAAGTGTGTTAGGTATAGAACAGAACATCTAGACTTTATTTAAAGAGATGGCAAGTAAGCATATTTGGGATCTAGGTAATTAAACAACCTTCATTTAAAATGTATGGCATGTAATTCTATCTCTGCAGAGAGGGACTTACCTTGCCATGGGCAGAGACAGCTCTCAGTGGTGAATGTAATCGGACAAGGAAATGTGGACAAATCCAGGGCAGAAACTGGAGAACTAGCAAAAAAGAGTGGGCTGGCTGAAGGCCAAATGCAACTTTGTTAAAAGAAAATATCTGCAGGGTGATTTTTTCAAAATGGAAGTAGCTGCTCATCAGTGTCATCCAATCATGAGATGCTCCTACTGCCCTGCTGATTTTACATACGTGGAAGAAAGAACATGTTTTCTTTGACATTGGAGTTTGTTACCAAATGCTGAGACCTTAGAGACCCTGTGGATGACATTGAGAAGTTTTGGTAAACAACCAGTAATGGCTAATTTTATTGAACAATCACTGCATTCCAGATACGATGTTCAATGCTTGTATATAATATTACAAGGACTCCTCACAACATTTTAAAAAAGGAGATATCCCCATTCTGCCAACGTGAAACTGAGGCTGGAAAATTCAGTCAAGATTTAGAACTTGACAATGATCATAGAGTTAATTAGAGATAGAGATCATACGGTTGGTTCAGGTCTGAAACACACCAAAATCTATCATCTCAACATGCTCATTTGGCTTCAGGAAAATAAAAGGAAAAAGTACCTAGAAAGGAGGATTTCAAAATTAAGTCAATGTTGAAGTAATTTTTTAAAAATGTTTAAGTAATGACAATATACTCATGATATAAAATTAAAGGAAACAAGCCAATGTCTACATTTTTACATAATGTGAAATCAATTTTTAAATTGAGATGAAATTCTGCAAAAGATAAATTCATGTGTGTGTGTATGTATGTGTACATATATATGTAGCCTTAAATTTATTATAAAATAAAGTCTTAAATTACTTAAGTTTAACTCATCATCCTATTTCTATTTTCTATAATGAAGATAATATATTTTATAAATTGTTTTTATGACAGAATGTATAAACATTTATTTAAAAAAAAGAAGAAGAAGAGAAGGAAAACTGAAAGGACAGACCCACTCAAAGCTTTCTTGGATCTTCCATAAAACAAGATAATTTTTTTCTTATCAATATTGCAGGTACAGTGTTACATAAAAATGCATTCTGTGCTATATTTGATTTGTGAGACCAATATATTCGCAATCTATTCTAAGGAAAAATTGTGACAAGTTAGTCCAGGATACACCTTTTTCTCCTGAAAACCATAGTAAATATGCACATGCAAGAATGTCACATATCCCGACATATCGCAGAAGTCAGCAAAGCTTTCGAATCCTGCTACCAGTGAGTTTAATTACCAAATATTTCATAATAGTAAACAGATATCAAGACCTGATTCTTCCCACTTTCATCATTATAAATACTGCAATTGCCAATGCCTGAAAACTTGGTAGTTTGAATCAAACCATAACAGACCGTGGGATCTAGAAAATGTCTGGGGGGACTAGAAATAGCACGATAATTTGAAGTCCTGGGCTTTCCTTGAGACAGAGACTGCCTCTGAACATTATATTGGTCTCCGATTGGGGACTGAAAATCACCTGTAATGAATTCAATGCAGTTTCTTTAATCTGTGAACTCATAGAGTTAATGCAGGTGAGGTTATTTGTTTTCAATGAGCCATTTAATATAATGAAGGAGGGTTTTTGTAATCCCTAATTAATTCTTGCCCCTCAGCCCCCCAATTGATTAATAACCCAAGGGAGCCAACAGTGAGCCACCTCCTCTTCCACATAATTGCTACTCTAGTAGGAATGTCACATTCAAGATCACCATCATTAAAATAATAACAAATCTGAGTAGATGATGGTGGCATTCATGAGTCAAATGAGTTTCAATTCTTATTGATTAATGGTTGAAAGGACCATCATAAGGGCTGCAAATCTACTTAGAATAAATGCAGGAGTGGAGAAGGGAGCTGTGGTTTTTAGTGAGACTCCTTCGACTATCCAAACAAGTATTTCTTTTTTTTAGTGAACAGAATATAATACAGGACTGTGCAAGATGACTGCCTACTATATTTAACTCAGACAAATGCATAACAAATCACTATTCTGTAGCACGAAGGCACACCTCATAGACTCCTGTTTCTTTCTTTCCTTTTTTTTTTCTTTCCTTGGGGCCTGGATATAAGACCACAGCCATCTAAATAATCCTCCAGAAATAAACCAATGAAATTGTGAGTCTGACAACAGACAGAGCATTATACCTGCAGCTGGTAAATGTTTCCATAGTCCAACCACCTTTCCAGTAAAAATTTTATCCCGGGGGAAAGGCAGCAACTAAGATTTTAACTACTTTTCTGCAATAGAAAAGTTTGGAGCAGTGGAGACTTCATAAATTTCATTATTTATGGCCTTTATTTTTCTTAGAGAATTACCCACCCATCAAGTATATTGTGAAAATACTACTACTGTATTACTCTATTCCCATATAAATAATTAAAAAAAATTTAGGTGATTAAACTATGAGACTACCTCATAAGAAGGTGCATAATTCCAAAACCATTTTATTGTTTTCTGTATTATTTGTTATGTTTGTAATTGTTGAATGAGCATTTCAATTACATGAATATCGGGAGACTAATAATGTTCGTAAATGTCTTGGCCAATTACTTGGATTGTGATCCTCCACTGACTGGCCCGTTCTGTTTTTGTGGGTTTCCTTGAAGTTAGAATGCTTGATTCTTGCATCCTACCTGTTCTTTCCATAGAAATAGTATTTGTTTTTGCACAACCTTTGAACTCATGAACATATTTCTAGTAGATACTGGGCTAATACAGGGGTATGACCTAGTGAATTTAGTCTCTGCTACCAGGCGATCTGCCATGGTGTTGGAAAGAAAGGACATTTCCAATAAAGAGTGACTCCCAGAACTCTGGTGAGAAGGTAGTACCAATCATTAAAAGAAAATTTGCATTACTTATTAAAACTTGCAATATGTGAACCCTTTTACCTAACACACTGGTTCCAGGAATCCATCCGTATATATTTTTGTGTGGTAAAGATAATGTGTATATTGATGCTTGCCACAATATTAACAACATTATTGGAAATAACAAAGAAGGGCAATATATGAAAGGATTAATAAAAGGAAAATATGTAATTTTTTTCTTTCCCTGAATTCTTCCAAGAAACACAGCCTTGGAGATGGCTTGCCTCTATGTCTGTTTGGGAAATCGATCTGAATGAATGAAAGTGGAAACACAGGAATGATGTGATGGAAAAGGAGAGGGGACATACCAATTGTAAGGCAGGTTATTGATCCTGCATTTCCAGATGGCAATAATTTCCCACTGCGTATCAATCTTGTTTGCGGACCTTTGGAAGAAATGTGTAGAGTTTAACTTGCTGTTATTTCCTGAGGGTTAGAACCTGATATTTGTTGCCTCCAGACCTCATGAGTCTCTCTGTGGAGTCCCAGCTTCCTCGCATCTTCACATTTTTTTCATTGTAAGAATTTCTGAGCAATTGCCACAGATATCCCAAATGGGGGCAGGGAAATCAAAGATCAGAAAGGGAAGGTCATGCGGTGTGACTGAGCCAAGGAGATGCCAGATTCAGCCTGTGAACCACAAGCACACATGAAACACTGTATCAGTTGCATCGCAGAAATTGTATATGGCCATTCTCCTTAAGGCGGGCACGTTATATGATGAGCACTTGGTGTTCTACAAAACTGATGAATTATTGAACGCTACACATGAAACTAATGATGTACTCTATGTCGGCTAATTGGGTTTAAATAAAAAAATGTACTGGTCTTTCAATTTTGTCTTTGACCCTTCAGTTCCTCAGATGTGTATTATTTTATTTCCAAATATTTGGGATTTCCCAGATATCTTTCCGTTGTTGATGTTTAGTTTAATTGTGCTGTGGATAGAAAACAAGCTTCACATGACTTTAAAGCCTTGTTTAGTAGCCAAAAATATAGCCTGTCCATGTGCCCTTGAATGTGTATTCTGTGTTGTATTGGGTGGAAAGGTCTCAGATGTCAGTGAGGTCAAGTAGGCTGATGGTGCTATTCAGGACCTTTATGTCTTAATAGGTCATCTGACTAATTTGTCATGAAATCCTGAAAGAGGACGCTAAAGTTTCCAACCTAATCGTGGATATACCTCTTTCTCCTGTTCTATCGGTTTTTTGCATTATGTATTTTGAAAACCTGTTTTGAGAAATATACATGTTTAAATTATGTCCTTGATGAATAAACATCCTTACCAATTTGTCATGTTTCCTTATTATTTCTGGTAATGTTCCTTTTATGAAACCTGATTTATCTGATATGAGTAGCCATTCCAGCTTTGTTTTGATTATGGTGTGATTCCTTTTACTTTAGACCATCCGCAATTCATACTTATAGTGGTTTCTCATGGGCGATATAGAGTTGGGTCTTACTTTTTTTCCCACTTAGATAATCTCTGCCTTTTAATCCATACTCTGAATAATTCTCAGTTGTTATCTCTTCACATCCTGCCTTCTCTTTCTTCTGGATCTTTCCTTGAGCGTGTGTTAGGCCATCTGATCGTGTCCCACAGTTCTTGAATGACCTACATAGCTTTTCCCTTTCTACATTTTGCATTTCTGTTTGTTTAGTATCTATTTACCCATCTTCAGTTTCACTAATTCTTTCCCTGGAGATGTCAGGTTGGTTATAAAGGAAAGCACAGCTATGACAATCCTGTAAATAAAACATGTCCTCAATGCTTTAGGGCAAAACAAGTTTTGGGTATCTTCTCTATTCACTTCTGTTAAGATCCTGGAAATATAGAATCACTAACCCAGTCCTCGGAAGCATCTGGAAGTGTCCCTGCAAATAGGAATTACTTTACAATCAAAAATACTTTGTTGAATTGTCAAGGGTATTTGCCAATAAATACTGTAAGTTTTGGTGTTAAGATTTACTTTTTGTTATGTGAACACAGCCTCTGTTTGACATGTCTTAAAAAGAGCGGCCCACATCCTTATAAATGTTGATATGGCATAAATGAGAGGCAGCTGAAGACTTTCCAGCTGCTTCGGTGATGTTGAGCCATTAGTATGGATACATGAAAAGGTAAGTATTCAAAATGCTGCCCCAGAGGCTTATTTTTTTTTCACATGCCTTTATTGTACTTTGTTTCTACCTATACCTTCACCCATTTCATAGTTCTGTATCTGTTGATGTTATTCATTTTTGACATTCTTTCTTTTAATTAATTAAATATCACCAGTCTGATGGCTATTGTTTTGGGGTAAACTAAAAACATGCCTGTTATGAACACACTTGATTTATTACAGCCCACAAAACAATTATGATAAAAGATGGCCTTCATTACCATAATCCTCACTTTCAGCAACTTCAAATGCCTTTTGGGGGTAAAAAAAAAACCAAAAAACTAGGAGTAAATAAATAATGAAGTAATTTTCCTTTGGGTTTTGAAAAAGGATAAGCTTTCATTAAGTTCACATTTCACACTTTCTCATGTTTCTTCTTCTTATACCTGTTTACATGTTTGTGAGAAGGCAGTCTAGGGCTTTGGGGTAGAATACTTACCTATGGAAAATTTTTCTCTGTGCAAATCTATATGGCCTAGTTAATATAATTATTGAGCTAAATCTGTGTACTTACTCTAGGAAATTCAAGGCTTTCCTAGGAATTCCATTTGCAAGCGTGTTTCTGTGTCCTGTGGATATAAAAGAGTTTAGAAGTGTCACCAAACCTGTTAAACAACCCAGTTTGGACACAACAATACCTTGAAATGTATGTGTTCTGAGCCAAGTAGATTAGGTACAGACTCTGAGCTACGTTGGCAACAACTCATGAGATCTAAGAATTCCATTCTAGGTAGAAAGATGTGAAAGAGCTTTCTTGAGTTATTTCAGAAAAGATAATGAAAATTATTCTGAGGGGATTATTTTTATGATGTTAATATACCATCCTGATGGCACTGGGAGTTAGTGTAAGGACACTCAGATTGTTTTTTTTATAAACATGAGAGGAGAAAGGCTACACACAAAAATAAAATCTTCAGGATACAGTGATGTGGCTTTGCATCACCTGATGGTGACCCAGGTAGGGCACCATTTGTATATGAAGCTTTGCAACATGATATTCTTCCTTTATTCCAGTTTTTGAGTAGCAAATAACTCCAAATGTAGTGGCTGAAAACAATAATCATTTATTTGTGCATGTGCTGGGAGAGAGAGGATGCTGGCATCTCTCTCTTTTTTATAAGGACATCAGTCCTCATGAACCAACCTTCATAACCCAATGAGGCTAAATCTAATTACCTCTCAAATGCCCCATTTCTACATGCCATCACATGGGAGTTAGCTCTTCAGTGTGAATTTTGGTGTGACACAAGTTGGACTGTCTATAAGAGATATTGATCTGTTATTTTCTTATAATTATCTTTTTTTGGCTTGAGTATCAAGACAGCTGCTGGGCTCATAAAATGTGGTAAAGTCTCATAAAGTGTGAGGTATGGTCTCCCTTTTATTTATTTTCATGTATAATATATATTCTTTCTTTCTTTCTTTTTTAAAGATTTTATTTATTTATTTGAGAGCGAGAGAGAGAGCACAACCAGGGGAGAGGGGCAGAAGGAAAGGGAGAAGCTGACTCCCCGCTGAGCAGGGACCCAGATGCAGGACTTGATCCCAGGACCGTGGATCAGACCTGAGTGGAAGGCAAACACTTGACCAACTGAGCCACCCAGGTGTCCTATATTATTTCTTTCTTAAGGGTTCTGCAGAATTTACCAATTAACCTGTCTATGACTTTCTCTCCCTCTCCATATATATATGTAATTTTTGAATGTTTTAAACTACAAATTCCACTTGTCCTTTTCTGAAATTTGACCTTGGATTTGGGCAATTCGAATTCAATAGACAGACTTTTATGTTTCTGAGTTTCAACTGGGACCAGTTTCTGAAGTCCTCTTTCTTCCCACCCCCTACCATCTCTCAACCTAAATAGACCCTATGAAAATTGGTATTTGCAAACTATGTATAAGACTCAATGGAATTCACTGATCAGGACCATTTATACTATAACTCAAACAATGCACATACACAGTGGGGAGGGAGTGACTGTTGTATTGGGATGACAGGACTTTCTCTCTATCACTTCCACCAGAAACCAGCATCAAGGACCCTTTCTGGGACTTCGCACCACATTTGATGAGCAGAATACACTTAATGTCATCATTGTTTTCTGGATCTCTGAGAGATTTATTCAAAGGAGGCTCAGAGAAAGAGAGAATGGGGAATTTTCAGGAAACTAATTAGCTTTAAGAACCTCAGCTTTCCCCTTCAATTGACCTTGCCATGGGTGATCAGACCAGCAGAATATCTGCATAAACTTTATTTGCTAGGATGGATTCGAGACACATAGCATATTTTCTTTTGGAGTATGTGTGAGTATAGGTATAAAGGGATGCACTTTTCCCTAACACTTTGTGTCCCGAGGCTTCAAAATGCCTGAATAAAATGTAGTCTTTCTTTCTAAAGAAATTGATTTATATGGATGCCGTTTTACGACACCCTACAGTATTCATAAAGTGAAATATGTTCTAAATCCTGCAGCTCTAACTGTGTGATCCCTCCTGCCATTATTTTAGTCTACAGAAATTAGACTGGTAATTAAGTATTTGACTGCACAGTCATGAGGCACGTATTTTCCTACTTGACCCTGTATACATTTGTGTTGGTTTTGTCTTTTGAAGATATATTTAAGGCTGACAGTCAGATTCTTCTAGACCATGTGAACACACATAGATAACAAATATATTCTTTAACTGAATAGTTTCTATTTCTTTTGTCTTTATTATTCCCAATAACTAGCTTAGCAGTTTTTCTGCTTTTCCTTCCCTGAATAGATGTGGTCTTTTCGTCTTATAAGATATGGTCATTCTGGTAACATTCTGGGATGATGTAGAGAATGAGGAGGCATTGAAGTGTAGCTCTTAAGTTATTTGAACGCATAAAGACAACAATTTAATCATTTTGAAGTAGATTTTGGAGTATTCTTAATTGAAAGCCTTTCCTCATAATTGGAAACTTCATGGTCAGTGGGGAGTGAAAATATGAAATAAAGAAGGAAAAAAACAACAGCCAAACTATATAGTTAAACATCAGATTGGTCCTATTTCACACACTTTAATTGAAGACTAGTTATAGTTAATAAATATGTTATTTTTTTATCTGTTTTAAATGGTAACTGGATGGGCTTTTTATTTTGAGAAAGTAACACATTAAAATCCTGAGTAAAATTTAAGCAGAAATAAACAGACATAATTTTATCTTTCCCAGCAGTATTCTAAGGACTGTTAACTCCCGGAGAGTGTGAATACCTATAGTACACACAAAAAATTATGGATAATCCAAAGGTAATATCATAATGTAGCAGACACTTACAGGGCTTAGTCTTCAAATCCCCTTTTCTCTCTCCTCTTCCTTAGTAATTTGAATTTGGTTTCCAGGGTGGCTGGGTGGCTCAGTCGGTGAAGCATCTGCCTTCAGCTCATATCATGATCTCAGGGTCCTGGGATCAAGCTTCATATCAGGCTCTCTGCTCAGCGGGGAGTCTACTTCTCCCTCTGCCCCTCCCCCTCACTCATGCTCTCTCTCTTTCTCTTTCTCTCTCTCAAAATAAATTAAAAAAAATCTTGAATTTTGTTTCCACAACAACAACTAAAGTCATAATCACACCATTTATAATAGACACAGGCTAGAATTCAATCCCTGCCTTCTGACTCAAAGTTTTTTCAACACTCATGTATGATACTTATATGAACTGATAGTAATTTAAAGCCCCATATTTTACACATTGTCTCTGGCTTTTTATACATAGCGAAACAGTGTATTGTCCCAATAATTATTCAAATGTAAGTAGATATCTCAGTACCATATTTACACGGAGAAATATAAATTATATAAACCCACATGCCCTTTAAAATATGCTTTCACTTTAAAATTACATTTGGAGGTTGCTTTGTGAAAATAAAATAACTGTTGATTTATGGGTCTTAATAAGGGTCCAATCCTTTCTTATAATAGAAGTGTTATTTATGTTGTTCCAGTTAAGACAGGAAAGTTTCTCCATGGGGGAGGAAGCCATTGATTTCCCTTTGGGGGTCCTAAAAGTGATTTTCTATTTCACAAGCTAGAAAGGAGACCCCTGTGTACTCTGCTTTATGCAGCCAAAGCTTATCTTTTCTTCAAAACCGACTCAATCCTTTTATGATTTGTGCCCATGAATCTTTCCCTGACCTCTTCAACTCGTGATCTCATGCTGCTCTGAGCTAATAGCACCGACTCTCCTTTCTACAATGGTATCAGGGAACACATGATAGAAGCAGATAGCGATTTTCCC
This sequence comes from Lontra canadensis, assembly GCF_010015895.1. Classification (NCBI taxonomy): domain Eukaryota; kingdom Metazoa; phylum Chordata; class Mammalia; order Carnivora; family Mustelidae; genus Lontra; species Lontra canadensis. Next base: position 9,388,612 of record NW_022631035.1, on the reverse strand, counting down.
AGAACAGGGAAACTGAGGCACACACAGTGAAAGAATTGAGAAAGTCTTAAAGGTTATGCATTGCTTGCTCACAGATTTAGAGTGGCTTTTTTAAAAGGGGACAAAAACTGATTCAAGCAAAAGATGCTGTCTCATGGATAAGCAGTTTGGAGGACAGTGATCCAACATGGAATTCATTTTTGTGCTTCTCGAGAATAGAAACAGATTTTAGGGCTATCATCATGGAGTAAACAGGTAGGTATATGATGACATTAGCAGACAAAGAGAAATTCCAGTGTATGATATCCAAACTTTTCCACTGAGTTCCTCTTTGTTATTACTGTTGTTTTTAATTAGTTTAAAAATATTTTTTTTAAATTTATTTGAGTGTACATACTATGAATGTTGAGAATTCATTAACGTATGATTAACTCAGCAACCTCAAAGGTCGAGGTGACATATACCACCAATTGCATATCTTCAGGGTTTAGACAGAATACCACCCATCTCCCTGCTCATGGGTTGGCTGTGGGTCCACAGAACCTGACCTGGAGCAGCTGGACTTGGCTTCATGGTTTGAGTTGGGTTCAAGTTGACCCCACAGGTTTCTTTCCTGTTCTATTCCTGGTGGATTTCGGGCACGCTTGGGAAAACCAAATCACAGAAGTGTGTTCTAAGTGTCTGTGTGTGTTTGATGTTGGCTGTGGTTCCATCACCAAAAACAAGTCAGACAGTCATAGGTCCAAAGCCCCATAGCAGAGGCTGAGGTAAGTGTCTCTGTGGGAAGCTTTGCGGTCATAGCTGTAGTTACTCTAGAGGAGTGAAGAACTGACAAGAAGAATTGAATCCATCATATAACATTAACAACAGTACCAAAGGCGTATAAGAAACATCAGTATTTCCCCATCGCTCTCCTTCCGAGCTCCTAATTCTGCTATCCAAGAGATAAATATTTTCTATTGTTTTTGGTGTTTACCTTTATCCATCTACCCCATCTATCTATCTATTGATCTACCATCCATCCAATACATTCAGTAAATAATTTTATGTTTCTGTGTGATGTAATTTGGTCTTAGTAGATAGTTATCAATTGGAAACATTCTCCAGTTCCTGTAACAGTTAAATAAGAGCTTGGCCTTGTTGAACACTCATCCATGTTTTCCCTTCTCCCATGATATCAATATAATTCATCATAATTTGGGGGTTTAATCCGTTACCAGTGTTTACATGATGCTATTGATGTAATTCACTGCTTACATAATACTTTTTTATTTCCTATAATCCCTTTGTACCTATTTCTATTTTTCAATGTTCCAAAAGACATTGACAAGTGTCACTAATTTTTCCTGGTGTTCAAGCAAAGATCCCAGCACTCTACTAATTACACCCCCTGCCCCCAACAAAGCACCTCAGAGTCATCCTCCCTTCCTCTCCCCCGGACCACCACAGCTTTGTATCCTTCTCTCTAGACTGATGCTCTCTACTCCTCATGCAAACCCATTAACCTTTCTTTACTTCTCCACTTGAAATACTACTAGTAATCAATATTCTATTCGTATTCAAAGTTTCTGTTGAAAAATCAAATTTTAGATTCTTAGCCGGTGGTCTTGTTTATTTCTCAAGCAAGTTTTTAGTGTATCCATTTTATTCTTTTATATTTGAACCTCACAACAATATATCTATTGCTGATTAGTGTTTTAATTAGTGCCTTTTTCAAAGTGAAGACTAATTTTCAAGTCTGGGAAATTGACTTTTTATTATTATTATTACTATTCATTTATTTCATCCCCTCCCTGAATCTTCCAGAGTTCCTTATTTTTATTATCTCTTCTCTCCTACTTTTCATCTTTTTTGTTTGCTTTCTGGACGAAATGCTCTGTATTACTCTGGCCAAAGTCACCATCTCCTCTTGCCTAAATTAATATAATGCTTTCTCAACAAATTTTCCTGCCTTTACCCTTGTTTCATTGTTGTCCCAGGCTCAACGTAGCAACCTTTTAAAAATTGTCAGAGGGGAGCTTGGGTGGCTCAGTGGGTTAAAGCCTCTGCTTTCGGCTCAGGTCCTGATCCCAGGGTCCTGGGATAGAGCCCCGCATCCGGCTCTCTGCTCAGCAGGGAGCCTGCTTCCTCCTCTCTCTCTGCCTGCCTCTCAGCCTACCTGTGATCTCTATCTGTCAAATAAATAAAATCTTAAAAGAAATAAATAAAAAAAAATAAAAATTGTCAGAATATTCTCCACCCCAGACTTCGCAGTGCTTTTTATTCTGAATTTCAGAGGTAGGAGTTATCTTTACAACAACCTACAGAGCCCTTCTTGCTCTAGAACGTCATTAACCCTGTCTGGCTTTCTTACTTTTCTCTCTCGCTCTCAGTCCATCCTAGACATACCAACTGTTTTGCTAGTTCTCTGACTGAGAGCTTGTCTTAATGGAAAGAAGAAATGAGCCCCCCCTTAAAAAAAAAGTGAGCCACAGATGAAAGCCACATGTGTGGCTTTAAATTTTTTAGTACCCAATTAAAAAAATAATAATGAAAAGTAAGTGACATTAATTTTAATAATATATTTAACTGAGCCTAATGTGTTTAGAATTTATCATTTTAATATGGGGTCAAACATTTTTAAATTATTAATGAGAAAATTTTATATTCGGTCCCCAAAGATGGATGCATATTTTACATTTATAGCACCATTCAATCAGATCAGCACTTGATCTCTAACTGTCCTTCAGAGATGTCCCAAATGGAGGCAAGAGGACAGGCTCTGCATTAGGCCAGTCCTTGTATATGGACCACCACTGAGGGAAGTCTAGAGGAGCTCCCTTCCACAGAGGGCAATGCTGGAGAGAGAGAGACCTAGCTGTGAGTTTTCAGAAGACAACAGCACTGAACCATTAAAGTCCTTGAGTCTGGAGGGAGGGTCTGAGCCACGCACCAGAGGGTGTAAAATAAAAAATAAGACATAATAAAAATTAAAAATAAAGATGCAGCAGGCAGGCCTTTTAAAAACACACATTTATTTGCAAGTGTCTCTTTTTAAAAAAATCTCAGACACACTATTAATTGAAAAATAAGGATTGCTCATTACTATTAGGGGTCAAGAGTTTTAGTAGGTCGGTAATTTGAGCACAAGTATCTAAATAATTCCAGGTTTAAAACCTAGATCAAAACATCCAAAGAAAGAAATATATATAAAGTTACATTACTATATATGGGAGAATCCCAATTTATGGTGAGAGATAAATTCTAACCATATGGTAAAAATCTCCTCCAATATTTTTTTATGAAGTTATGATGAGATGTTCCTTTAGGAACATCTTGGCTCTTCTTTCTGATAAAGCTGTTTAGGAGAAATTAAATCGAAGAAGTATTGGTAAAAATCCTGCTAATGTACCAAAATCAGGAAGAATGAGTCTGAGACTTACAGCCAAGATATGACTAGGGATTGATACTGAATGTTTCAAATGGGTTTCCTTTTGTATCCTGGACCAGAAGCATTTGCAACAATCTGTGAAAGAGATACACCAGGCAGAAAGTCCAGTGGACGGTGAGGTTTTTTCTTGATCAGGCAGAGGTTGTCAGTGATATTTCAGGCAGCGGCCCCAGAAAGGGTATCAGGCATAGACATATTGTGCCCAGGGACTGAAGGCAGGCAGAACAGAATAGATCTTATTGATAGCTGTCCCCAGCAAGGCAGCTTCCTCAAGCACACAGAGATAAAATTGTACTGCTGGAAATGCTAACTTGTCCACACTTGGTATTGCTGAAGTGGTAATGAAAATGCATATCTCTTCTATCTGTTCCTATTAGCTTTGGCTGCCCAGCAGAAGATCCAAGTAAGTGTGCCTTAAAGGATGTGTGCTAAGGAAAAATTACCGAAAGTCAAGAAGGAGAGAGAGAATTAGACTCGACTTGATTTTGAGAAGACACTGGGGAATAAGGAGCACAAATAATAATCAAAATAGAATAATATCCTTGAGTCATGGAACAGGGTCTGCAGAATACCAGGGAAAATCAATTGAAATAGAACAGTATATGCCAACCACCTTAAAAAAATAAAGAACTTGAAGTGTCAAGTAAACAATGGAAATAAAAATAAAATTTGTTACCATCAAAGGAAGAAGAAATCAGACTGCCTTCAGATGCCTCCTCAGCATTAAACACAAGAATGCAATGGGAGATTTGAAGGAAATGAATTATTATTAATGATTTCCATTTCCAAGCAGGTATTTTAATCATGAAGTAGGAGTCAAACATGAAGAGAGAGTACTCATGTCCTTTCTCTAAAAGTGTTCATTGAGGGCGCCTGGGTGGCTCAGTGGGTTAAGCCACTGCCTTCGGCTCAGGTCATGATCTCAGGGTCCTGGGATCGAGTCCCGCATCGGGCTCTCTGCTCAGCAGGGAGCCTGCTTCCCTCTCTCTCTCTCTGCCTGCCTCTCTGTCTACTTGTGATCTCTCTCTGTCAAATAAATAAATAAAAATCTTAAAAAAAAAAATAAATAAATAAAAGTGTTCATTGAGGTGTTCTTCAGCTAACTAGATCCAAAAAAAAAAACAAAACAAAAAGCTCTAAAGTGAGCATTTCTAAAATAACATTAGTAGAAAACACAAAAAACATGTAAACTAGTTATGAGAAATCAAGTACAAAAATTATGATTATTTTTAAAAAACAACTAGTTGGGGAGCCCAGGTGGCTCAGTCAATTTGGTGTTTGACACTTGATCGCAGCTCAGGTCTTGATCTGAGGGTCACGTCCTATGTTGGGCTCCTCTCTGGTCATGGAGCCAATTAAAAAAAAAGTGCAACTAATTATCATAAGAACAGATATATGATGTTAAATGGTGATTCATAAGCAGGTTCTAAGAACCCAGATCATATCCCCAAAAGTGAGGGACTGAGATTTATAGAAGTAAATAAAATATGCTAATTTGTAAAATATGCTAAATATGCTAGTATTAAATAGGGTGAGGCCAGCAAATACAATTTTATCACTGATGTTGGTAAAGAGAAAATATTAAGTTCAAGTGTGTGTGTGTGTGTGTGTGTGTGTGTGTGTGTTTCCCAAAAAATAAAAGGTGAGCATTTTTAACATTAAGGAAAACATTACTTGTTCAAAAATTTGAGATAAATACCTATGCTGAAAAAGTAAAAAAGACAAAACCATAAAAGTGAAATTAAGAAAACTTGATATCCAACTAACAAAATTATTGGTGATGACAATAAATATAAATGAGTTAAAACTCCTTTATTAAAAGATAAAAACTTTTATAAATCAAAAATGCAATCCAGAAACTTGCAAGATATGAGGTAGTATTGAAATTTGGATTTGTAAAAATCTCCTCTACAAAAATAATAAAATAAGATTTATGAAGTAATGGTAGCAAAGAAGATATCATGAATGGTGAAACAAACTAAAGGCCTTTAGCCAAACATAAATAATAAAAATCAGTTTTTGCTATTTTTTATATTCTACATAAAGGTGTAGAACAAGTTGGACCAAATCAAAAGATGTCCCACTTAAGCAGGAGCAGAAAAGAGCCAAGTGAGATATTTTTAAAAATTGTACTTCTAGGGGTGCCTGGGTGGCTTAGTGGGTTAAACCTCTCTGCCTTCAGCTCAAGTCATGATCTCAGGGTGCTGGGATTGAGCCCCACATCAGATGTTGGGTTTGAAGAGGAATTAAAACAAATTATTAAACTTCTGCCAACGCGCAGGCAAACCATGCTCTTTTCTGCCACACAAACTCGAAAAGTTGAGGACTTGGCAAGGATTTCTTTGAAAAAGGAGCCATTGTATGTTGGTGTTGATGATGATAAAGCTAATGCAACAGTGGATGGTCTTGAGCAGGGCTATGTTGTTTGTCCCTCGGAAAAGAGATTCCTCCTACTCTTTACATTCCTTAAGAAGAACCAGAAGAAGAAACTGATGGTCTTCTTTTCATCCTGAAAGTCCGTGAAATACCACTATGAGTTGCTGAACTGCATCGATTTGCCTGTCTTGGCCATTCACGGAAGGCAGAAGCAAAATAAGCATACAACCACATTCTTCCAGTTCTGCAACGCAGATTCAGGGATATTATTATGTACTGACATGGCAGCGAGAGGGCTGGATATTCCTGAAGTCGACAGGATTGTTCAGTATGACCCTCCAGATGACCCCAAGGAACATATTCATCGTGTGGGAAGAATAGCCAGAGGCCTAAACAGGAGAGGGCATGCCTTGCTCATTTTATGCCCTGAAGAATTGGGTTTCCTTCATTACTTGAATCAATCCAAGGTTCCATTAAGTGAATTTCAGTTTTCCTGGTCCAAAATTTTTGACATTCAGTCTCAGCTTGAAAAATTGATTGAAAAGGACTATTTCCTTCATAAGTCAGCCCAGGAAGCATATAAGTCCTACATTCGAGCATATGATTCCCACTCTCTGAAACAGATCTTCAATGTTAATAACTTAAATTTGCCTCAGGTTGCTCTTTCGTTTGGTTTCAAGGTGCCTCCTTTTGTTGATCTGAACATGAACAGCAATGATGGCAAGATTAAAAAGAGAGGAGATGGTGGTGGCTTCGGCTACCAGAAAGCCAAAAAAGTTGAGAAATCCAAAATCTTCAAACACATTAGCAAGAAGTCCTCCGACAGCGGCAGTTCTCCCACTGAAGACACACCTTCCTTTTGTCTCAAATAGCTTTGTCCTGAAATGGATTTTCCCCCCCTTTCTCTAACAAAGGAATTGTAGCTTCAGGATTGGGACTGATGGAACAGGGGTATGAGTTGACTGTTTCAAGCTCCAGGCACTTCCAGGAGATAACCCTCTTATTTGGGGATGTAAAACAGAGTTCAATTTTTCTAGGTTGTTCAAGAGCAAAACAAGGGATCTTTTGGATTTTGTTGGGCAACAGAGTATTTTAGATCTTTTGCCTCCAAATTTGTCATTGTTTTAGGGGGCAGGGTATTTTTAATTTTTTTTGTTTAAAATCAAGTAATTAACATAAAATATATTACTGGTTTCAGAGGCGGAGTTAGGTGATTCATCAGTCTTCTATATACCCAGTGCTCATTACATCACAAGCCCTCCTTAATGTCCATTACCCAGTTCAGCCTACCTTAGAAGGCACTGACCTGGTACACTGGGGGTGGTAATGCAGAAAATTATCTCAGTATTTTTTGTTTTTGTTTTTGTTTTTTTGTTGTTGTTTTGGTTGTTTCTTGGAACTTAACCTTAACTAGTTCTTGACCTCCCCTGAAAATGCTGCTGTGGCTAAGAAGCACGTTACGTTAAAGGTGGCGTTGGTTTTTGTATACTCCAGATTTTAAAGCAGTGGGCCTTTCCTATTTTTTTTTTTTAAGAGCCCACAGGGTAGGTTATTTGTCATTGTTATTTGAATAAAGCACCCTTCGCAGTCCTAACATTTGTTGGAAACAGTGGGAACCTGAGATTTTTGAACCTCATTTACACCAGTATATGTGTAATAATCTGTTATTCTCCCTTTAATAACTTAGCAAATATATTTTTGCAAAAGGCACATAATGATGATACCACTCATTCAACTTTATTCCAAGTGGTTTGGATTTTGTTGAGCCCTTCTAACTCTGCAGAGTATTCAGGGAGGCAGAACATTTTTTGAGGAAAAATTGCCCCTTCCAGATCTGTGAAATGAAAATAGGTTTATGATGAAGATTGGAAATGAACAGTGGTCAAAAAGAGCAGCAAAGATGGGGGTTTCATCACATGGAGTTGTGTTGTAGGAATTCTTGACTTCCACAGTATTTAGTATGTCTTGTTTTATTTCCAGTGCATTTTATAACTATAAAATGGTTATTACATTTTGATCAATTTGAAACCAAAGTTTTTGGCATTGTTTTGCTGTTGTGCTAGTTAGTATTCATAGTCTCCTTTTAAGTACAAGTACACTGAGAACATCAAATGTGGTGGAAACAGCTTAATACAAATAACATCCCAGTAGTTTAAAAAAAAAAAAAAAAAGTGATCCTCTGTGTCTGGGTTTGACCATTGTCCCCTGGCTGGACCTGTCCTCAGATTCAGGCCTTGACTGTTAGACTCGCGGCATTTAAGAATGCTTCACCTAAGACATTCAGTAACTTTTTTTTTTTTAGAAATAATCATGTCTCAAAAAACACACAAAAACAAAGGGAAGACTCTTTAATCACAGAGCAAGAGTAAAGACTCAGTATTTTCATACATGGCCATCAGAGGTTTTGTATACGTACTTTTAAATTTTCTATCAGAAGTGAAGTCATACTTTACTCCCTGCTCGTAACCAGCTTGTTTCATAACATGTTATTTTCCTGTGTCATTAAATAATTACATCCATTTTATATTTCAAAAAGAAAAAAAAATTGTACTGCTAGGGGTGCCTGGGTGGCTCAGTGGGTTAAGCCTCTCTGCCTTCGGCTCAAGTCATGATCTCAGGGTCCTGGGATCGAGCCCTGCATCAGGCTCTCTGCTCAGCAAGAAGCCTGCTTCCTCCTCTCTCTCTGCCTGCCTCTCTGCCTACTCATGATCTCTCTCTCTCTCTGTCAAATAAATAAATAAATAAAATCTTTTTAAAAATTATACTGCTACTTTTCTAAATTAGTGGAACTAGAGTGGAAGTATGAGCAGTAATTTGGACAAAGAATAGAAAGATACTCTCCTTTGAGTTTGCTCTTTGCTCTCTTTTCTCTTTGGAAAACCATCAACTACATAAAAGCACATTCACAAAAGCTGGAAGAATAGTCCACATTCACCTCCCCACTCTAGCCCCATTACTCTCTGGCAAAATGGTAACCTTGGGGAGACCAGAGTATAATCCCCTAGCTCTAATTCTTTAGCAGAAAACAAAAATTGTAAGAAAAAGAGAAAAAAATGTTCAGCTACTCCAAATGACAAGTTTCAATCCATAAGACCTCCTAATCTCTGAAGCAAGAAGGTGGAAGTCTCATCCTTATGGGATTGGACAGGACATCGGTTCAGAAGAGTGGACCTCAATGCAGGACACGGACTTCAATTCAGGGCAAGGAGCATGGTGGTGTCTCCCACAAAGCCAGTGCACTGACCTTTCTCTACTTTGTTTTCCCTTCAGCTGACTAAGCATATCAGTCTTAACACTCATACTTCAACTTGATGTTATGCTGAAAGCATTTGATCTGTATGTACATTAAAGAGATTGCAAAAGAGAAAATAATTCAAATCAAATCTAAAACACAATTTGAAGAGTAAACAGGGGAAAAGAGTAAAGCTCAGAGAGAGGAGGGATGGTTAATGTAGAGCTATAGTAAGTGAAAGTTTGATGCTATAGAAAAAAGCATAGTTATTAATAAAATGCAAAAGGAGGTTCCCAAGAAAGATTACGAATAGTATATACAGAAGTCTTTTTGGATAAGGATGGCCTTTCAAATCCTTCGGAAAAGGACAATTTATTCAACAGTCACAATTAGTGCTTACTTATGGGAAACAAATAGTTTGATTCTCATTTCACATTATATATCAAAATAAATTTCAAGTTTATTAAAGAATACATTAGGGTTTTTTTCAGATTTAGAATAAACTATTTGTGAATATCTATCTGGTCATGATGAGGGAAGTCTTTCCATACAAAAGCAGAAGAAGGAAGGAATCATCACAGAAATGATAAAATCTTTTGAATATATGAGGTTTAAAAAGTTGATATCTTAAGAATATCATAAACAAAAATAAATCATGAGCAATAAACTGGGAAACATATTTAGGAGAGAAAAAAATTATGTGTATTCTTTTGTACACATGAAAATTTTCATTTAAAATGGCACATTTGAGGGGCGCCTGGGTGGCTCAGTCATTAAAATGGCACATTTGAACTGAATTCTGTGAACTGTTCTGAGTCCTGAACAAAATGTTTAAGTAGGCATGCTTAATTACTTCCTGATTTGTTTATTAGATTTGGGGCAATGACTTAAAAGAGAGTAACAGGATGAATTTATGAAAGAGTAGATTATGGAGTTTTACAAGTCATGTTAGAATCCTTCAAATATCCACTAGCTCTTTTTCCATGTGTATGTGATTCAATTTCTTTGAGTCCCAATTTGAAATTGTGAAATTTGACTACTTGGTTTTGTCAGTATGTAATGAATACTAGTTTTTTCCCCCTCCTTTGATCCTCAAGTTTCGTGGATTCCAATTCTCTAAATAATATATTATAAAGGTCATTCCCTAGACCAGGATAGTTGGCAAGCCATCTTATGTGGGTGAATTTGGCCTGAATCATTTTGTAAATAAAGTTTTATCAGAACACAACCATGTCCTTTTTTTTTTTTAACCTGTTGTCTGTGGCTGCTTTCACCCTGTAACAGCAAAGTTGAATCATCATGATAGAGATTTTTTCTGTCCTGCAAATCCTAAAATAACATACAGCCCTGCAGAGAAAGCGTGCCTATTTCTGGAGTAAACCATATTGTTACTTATTAGTTGTTAGAAGACAAAGATGCACTTGTGAAATACCTGTATCTTAAGAAAGCAAGATTTTAATCTGAAAGTGTTAAAACGAAGATCCTGTGTAATAAAGAGAGGAAATGTCAAGCTTATAGGAGCTGAGAGTGGACAAGTGATTGCCAGGGGCTGGGGGCAGGGGATATCGGGAGAAGTTGGTAAAAAAAGACACATTTTCAGCGATAAGATGAATAAGGTCTGAGGACCAAATGCAAAACATGGTGACTATCATTGATTCCACTCTATTGTATCATTGAATTTGTTAAGAGAATAGAACGGAGATGTTCTCACCACACACATACAAGGATAAATACAGAAGATGGTGGATGTGTTAATTAACCAGGTGAGGGGAATCCTTTTACAATATATACTTAGATCACCAGGATGCACACTTCAGGTGGCTTACAATTTTATACATCAATTGGACCCCAGTAAAGCTGAAATTTTTATATATATATATATATATATATATATATATATATAAAGATTCTGTATTTAGTATAATTTCCATGTATTCTAAATCATTTTAGCTAAGTTATGTTTTTATCTGTGTTATGTACTCTATGCCTTTTTTTCCCCCTCTTCTTTCTCTCCTTTTCTTTATTAGCAAATGTAATGAGAGTTGTATCTAACCTGGAACTTCATTGAATGTGATCTCTGCCTCCAGTATATCCCCTTTGATTTTGCAACAATACAAAATATACTTGAGCAGATGTTCTGCTCATTAGAAGCCCTGGCGAAGGTACAATGAAAACGGACAGACTGCCAGAAATTGGGCAGAGGAGTCTAGATCTGGTGTCTTCACTTCAATTCAGTCATGCCTTGTGCTAATCCTTTCTTAGATGAATCTACATTTATCTGCATGTTTTTGGCCTTAGAGATGAAATGGAGTGTTTGCTGGTATATCGTCCTTCTCAAACTTAGGAGCATTTCCTGTTTTCATCAACAGAAAAACAACCCCAGTTACAATCTTCATGGACTCTTGCCCTGCCATTTTAGAAATGAAGAGATGTTTGGCTGGCTGGTTCATCAATTTGGCAGGTTTAGACATTCTCCAACATCCACATGTTCAAATCTAAAAATTATGAAACTATAGTTTTATCTAATTTCTATTTATAAAACAGAAAAAAACAAGAAAACATATCATCAAGATACACCCCCAATTCTATTCAGACCATATTTTTAAATTTTATTTTGTGTCACATTAATTTCCTCTGTTTTAACATTTTTTCTATTTGTCTAGTGTTTATATAATTCAAATAGTTGCAGATAGTCATCATGTCTACTTTTGAGTCACTGCTTGGACCAGAAAAGTATGTGGGCTGGCTTCTTGTTCTTCTTCTGTTTTATGTTCCCTTTTCCTTCAGAATTCAGTTGGTCAATATTATTGCTTTGTTTTTTTAAAATACATTCCTTATTCCATTTTTTCTAAATGACTCTTAACCAGAGTGCTTTCTTTTTCTGGATATGGGCATCTAGAAATTGATATTTCCAGTGCCAGAGAGACATATGAGACATGGTAACCAGTGTCTGATATTTAAATTAGTAAGATCTGAGTTTAAAACTTGTTTCTGCTTTTTACCAATTTTATGCTCATAGGCAACCATAACTTCTCTAAATTTCCTCATATAAAAATACCTATCCCAGTGCTCGCTTCGGCAGCACATATACTAAAAATACCTATCCCAAAGTTTCACTGGTACAGATAATTGAAGCATACAGATCTTATGAAAGTGACATTTTTTCAAGTTTCATTCATATATTTTCCATATAGATGTTATTTTCACATTATTTACACCTATATGACTCACTTCTTTTTTAGAAGCAAGAACAAACATGAAAAAAATTTAAAAAGAAATTTCAGACTACTAAATACATTACAATGCTACGAGGAGTCAAATACTTTGCCACTGGTTCTGGGAAAAGAGCTCAGTGGAAGATAATAGGGTCTGCAAATAGACTTTCTGGTAATGTTCATATTTTACAAATGATAAATATGCAATTCCTATTCACTTGGGAAAAATTAGATTATTTCAGCAAAAATTTTGGAAACGTTGTCAAAAATGAATCCCTATCTTCTAAAAATCCAAGTTTTTAACATTTTAAAATAATAAGAAATGGTAAAAAGAAATAAATCAGCAATGTGAACAATTTCTCTTTGATCTATATTTGAATTATGAAGACATTACCAAGAAAGTATGTCATAATTATTCAGATCTTTCAGAAGGTAAATCTAAGAGTGCTTATGGGAATTTAAAAATCAAACATAGATATTATTTAATCCAGCAGTCCTTTTAAAAATCTTACAGTCAAAAGGTAATTGGGGGCACCTGGGTGGCTCAATCAGTTAAGCGTCTGACTCTTGATTTCAGCTCAGGTCATGATCTCAGGGTTGTGGGATCGAGCCCCACACTGGGATTTGTGCTGAGCAGGAAACCTGCTTAAGATTCTCTCTCCTGGGGTGCCTGGGTGGCTCAGTGGGTTAAACCTCTGCCTTCATCTCAGGTCATGACCCCAGAGTCTTGGGATCAAGCCCTGCACCAGGCTCTCTGCTCAGCGGGGAACCTGCTTCCTCCTCTCTCTCTGCCTGCTTCTCTGCCTACTTGTGATCTCCATCTGTCAAATAAATAAATAAAATCTTTAGAAAAAAAAAATTCTCTCTCCTTCCTTTATGACTCCCAGCCTCCCTACTTGCTCACACTCTCTCTCACCCTAAATAATAATAATAATAATAAATAAAAAATTAAAATTAAAAAGGTAATTGGTCATATGGACAAAAATGAAGCTCAGAATAGCTCATCAAAGTTTTATTTCTCATGTTAAGATTACAGAAGCAACACAGTATGTAACAAAAATAGATTGAATAAATTAAATTATAGTTAATTTCATACAACAGAATGCTTCTTAACTATTACTTTTTTTTGTATTGTGTGTGTTTGTATATTTAAATTGTTTTGAAGTAGTAACACAGAGTTAACATTTTTAAATTGCTGATTTCAAAGTAGTATTTATAGTTTGTTCTTGCTGCTTAAAAAAAGAATTTAAGGGGTGCCTGGGTGGCCCAGTTGGTTACACGTCTGTCTGTCTTCAGCTCAGGTCATGATCCCAGGGTCCTGGGATGGAGCCCTACATCGGGCTCCCTGCTCAGCTAGGAGTCTGCTTCTCCCTTTCCCTCTGCCTCTTCCTCTACCTGCTTGTGTGTGATCTTGCTCTCTCTCTCTGCCAAATAAATAAATAGAATCTTTAAAAAAAAGACTTTAAAAACAGAAAGAGAAAATGAGTATATTAGCGTGCACGCACACACCCTTCAGAACCTAGAGAAGGCTCTGCATTAATATTAGGCAGTAAGATTTCTAATTATTCCTGATCATTTATTTTTTAGATTATTAGTACTAATTATTTTCTTCTGAATCATCATGTATTACTTAAATAATCTGAAAGTTCTAATATAACATTCAAACCCCTCCTTGCTCAGATACATACTGGGAAAATCCAAGTTTTAAATTTTAGAAATTATCTTCTCTGGGCTGATATTTCAGAATACGTGAACATGTAGGGTTCATTATCTATGTACAGTGGAAAATTTCTGAATCAAATTTCGAATTTAGGTTAATCCTATGGAATATTTGGAAGCATTAACATTTCTAATTTCTTACATATTCTCTGAGAATGAAATGACGGGGTTGTGTTGGGGGTCTGTATGAGAGATTATAGGGGCAATGATAGAACTGTACTGATAAATTTGGGCAATATTCCATAGTTAAGAGTATGAATGATTTATACTCAGGTAACATAGTGTTCTAATTTGAAGTACAGTTATATAACTTTGTCTTCTACCAATTGTCTTGACCTTTGAAAAAGGAATTTCAAGGGAATGATGAAGTTACAAATGAAACTTAAATCAATTAAGACAATAATTGGGGACCTAGGAAAAAGAGGTGTTTGTTTATATTTTATAGGAATTCAACTCAACCCTTACTTAGATTTCTTCCTTATCTGTCACTGTTTCAATTCTGTAAAGTCATCCCAGGTATAAATAAGCTTTGTGCATTTCTGTTTGTAGGAAATTTTTGGCTACTCTGTAGCCTTTACTGGAAATAAACTTGTCTTGTTCATTTCTCAGTAAAGGAAGTCATCCATGCCTTTTGTTTTCTGAATCTCTTATATTAGGTTTATTGAGAGCAACCAACTCTAATAAAAACCTAATGTGTGCTGGGTTCCTTGGCGAGTGCTGAGGATATAGTGTCAGACAACCTAGAGACATCCCAGTGTTCTGACAGCAATCACAGGATGTTATGGGGGACACACGATATGCTATGAGATCACAGGAGGTGGTGGAGGGAGTGTATTGTAGAACAGGAAATTGTACAGAATTTCATAGAGAACGTTATCATATTGAAAAATGGAATATTTAGAAATCAAGGAGCAGATTAAGACGTTTTTTTTTTTTGTTTCTTGAAAAGAACGGTTTATTGATTTTTGAACTGCAAACAGTTGTTACAAAAAGGGTTTTTTATTTCTTTTAAATACATTCATATGAAGAATGACAAGTAGGAGGTGACAATAGTGACCAGCAAGAGGAAATAACTATATTCATCTTAGTGTATATCAGCTCTGTTTACACTAACATTGGAAATTCCAAACCTGGGATGCAGAACCTCAAATCTGGCATCAGGATATCTTGAAATGAGCACATGGAAGTCAAAGGGTTTCTTTCTCTTTCTCTTTTTCTTTTTTTATCTTTTGTCCCTTTCTGAAGCTACACATTAAAGTTGCTTTCCTGGGGCACCGGGTGCCTCAGTCAGTTAAACATCTGACTGCATCTCAGGGTCCTGGGATCGAGATCCCCCCAACACGTTGAGCCCCCACTGCATTGTATAGGGCTCTGTGCTCAGCAGGGAGTCTAGTTGGTCCTCTCCCTCTGCTCCCCCATGCCCCCTGCATATTCTCTCTCTCTCTCAAATTTTATTTTATTTTATTTTATTTTATTTTATTTTTTAAGAGAGAGACAGCACCTGGCTGAGTCAGTTGGCTAAGTATCTGACTCTTGATTTTGGCTCAGGTCAAGATCTCAGGGTTGTGAGATGGAGCCCTGTGGCAGAGTCTGCTTCTCTCTTTCTCCCTCTCCCCCCCATCCCTCCCCTAGTGCATGCTCTCTCTCTCTCTTTCTCTCTCTCTCTCTCAAATAAATATATATATTTTTTTAAGTTGCTTTTCGGGATGCCTGGGTAGCTCAGTTGGTTAACCATCTGTCTTCAGCTAGGTCATGGAATCAAGTCCCACATTGGGCTCCTTGCTTAGTAGGAGCCTGATTCTCTCTCTGTCTGATGCTCCCCTACTTGTTCTCACTCTCTCTCTGACAAATAAATAAACAAAATCTTTTTTAGAAAAGTAAAAAAAAAATACGGTTTCCCTCTGTACTGTGACAAAACTTTTATTTACCTTCTTGGTCCTACTGTAAGGGCCTGCCCCTCTCAGAGGAACTAGCTTGTGGACCCCGGAAGTAGGGGCGGGGCAGGCCGGGTGAAGACGTCCAATCGGTGGGGCGTGGGTATATCCACTGGGTGAATTAGGATTCAATTGGCTACCTGTGTAGGGGCGGGATTCAACCACCCCCATAAAGGTTGGTCTGCGAGGCTGGCGAAAAGGAGAAGAAGGAGAGCTGTCAGAAGAAGAAGAAGGAAGAAGAAGCAGGAGAAGAGTCGGCGGGAGAAGAAGAGCTGTGATAGCTCTTGTAAGAGCTATAAGTGCCGCCGGCGGCCACGAGCCACCAGCAGTCCCCACGCCAGTGGTCCCGAGCCGCCAGCGGCCCCGATGCCAGCAGCCCCGCCCACACACTGCGACCCTCGGCAGCAGCGCCATGGGGAACGGCCTAGACGGCAGCAACCTCGCCGGGAACCCTGAGCCGCTGCCTCGCCGGAGCTGTCTCATTCCGGGGAGCGGCTTCGTCAGGGAAGAGGCTTCCTCCGGAGCGGCCTCTCCAGAGCAGCCTTGTCAGAGTGGCGTCATGGGGAGCAGAATCTGTGTCATCGGTGTTGTCCTCCCTGTCATCATCGCTGTTGTCATCGCCTCTTCTTGGGAGCGGTCCTGCCCGGGAAGCGACCTCACCGGCCGCGGCCTTCTTGGGAGTGGCCTCTTCTTGGGATCGGCTCCAACCGGGGAGCGGCCTCATCTGCGGAGCAGCCTCGTCCGGAGCGGCCTTCTTGGGAGTGACCTTGTCGGAATCATCATCATCGTCGTCTTTTCGTAAGAGACAGCCCTGACCGGTCAGTTTGATTTTTGATGCTTGGCGTGAAATAAAGCTTTGTTTGATTTTCGCTTTATATCAGTCTCGTTCCTTTGATCACGGACCCTAACACTACCTGTGAAAGGTCTGAAGAGAAAGAAACTTTATTTGCAGCCCAACAAAAAGTAGGGACAGTTCTAAAATAGATAATCCAACCGGTTTTGCATTGTTTAAAATTATTTTTCAATAAAAGAACCCCCAAACGTGTTAAGTTGTAAAAAATGTTGAAGAATGATACATTAAAATTGTGGGGGAAAAGAAAAAAGGATACATCTCCGAATTTTAATATTCATATGAAGATCATAATTTAATATAAAAGGATATATTACCTGGAGTTGCCGTCTCAGTAAATATAAACTAAATTATCCCCGGCAAAACCTAGTTTGGCAATAAACAGGTTTTGATGAGCTAAATGAGCTTTTTTAATAGGTTGATGTACAGTGACAGGCAAAATTTTTGCTTTCCAATTTCTGAAAGTTTGATGAGTCTTAAAAACCAGGGGAAAAGGCATGTGTGAGAGCTCTGAGGATAAATTGAGAGTATTTGCAAGGAAAAAGATGGAGGGGAAGTTACACCGGTAGGCTTGGAGAATGTGTCCTACGTAGGAAATCCTAAAATTAATCTCACTCCATCGGCTGAGTGAGAGATCCGTCCCATTTCATCTGGCCACTTTGGCTCTCATTTTCTCTTTACAAGCAAATACTAAAAATCAACGCTTCAAACCACACTCTAACAAGAAGTTTTCTCCAAAGGACCATGCACATGACAATGAGTTTTAGTTATGACTGAAATTTTATAGACTCATTCCTTTGGCAGCTCTGTAATTACAGGGTGGCCTCGGTTACGGTATTTTTTTGTATAAAATCTTTTCAGTGCACTTGACACAGGGAGACCCAATACCCGTTTGTCAAACGCTCTGCTTTCTGGTGCCAAGCAGATATCTACATGGTCAGACTGCTGATCTGTTGATAATTTTACATCCTTGAAGTCAGGTTTTACGATTTCACCATCTGAAGACATCAAAACATTGAAGGCACCAGACGACGGCCGTCACTTGATATATCCCCTCTCTCATTTTTGTTTTTTGTTCAGGTTGATGGAAAAATGTAAATGTAGGTTTGGATATCAGGATGTTAGCACAACCCTAGGGGGAAAGGGTAGTTTTCTTTGTAACTTGGCAGGCCTGGAATGGCCGCTTCTGACATCATGGGTATTTTTAATGAAATATTAATGACTCTGATTTTAATAGGAATTTCAGCACAACCTAAATTAAGCCATTGGAAAAGGGATATGGTCCCGTTAAGAACAGTAAAACCGTAAGCCCCCTTCCTGAAGAGTAGCTGTGGGTAGTTAAAGTGACAATCAATTTAAACAGGCCATATTGCTTCGTAAGTCTCTGAAGTGTGAAGTCCCAGCATGCCTGATGTATTTCATTTTAATTTCCTTTTGGACAGAGCTATGGTTAGTGGGGAACCTCACACACAAAAAGAAAAAAAAAATGTGCCAAAGAGGAGGAAATTATTTAACCCTTTCAGAAAGCTATGCAATGCATTTAGCAAAGCAAAGAAAAATAAGCATGATTCGATTTCTCCTTTTGTTTTTAAAGAAAAATAGGACTGCAGCAGGAGTCAGTCATGTGGGCCCATCCTACTGATGATTTCTGTAAAAAGCCCTAAAATGCTCTTAACCCTTACTTTGAGTTGTTGTTGTTGGTGGTGTGTGTGTGTGTGTGTGTGTGTGTGTGTGTGTTTTAAGAAACTAGTGGTTCAAAAATAAATCTCTCTTTGCTCTTTCTATACAGGAAGGTAAAAAAATCATATCATCTCACATGATTTTTTTTGTTTGTTTGTTTGCCATTTCTCCTTGGAATGCCATGTCTAACTGGTCAACTGCCAATCTGTTGATAATTTTACAACTTAGAAATCACGTCTCAAGATACAGCTTTGGGAGGCAAATCAACTTTGATGTTTTCAAGATGGTGGCCTTGTCAATTTTCACAAGAATTCCAGATAAATCTGAAGGACTTTTTAAAAACTGTAAATGTTTCCTACACACAGAAGGCTCAGCTACCTACAGAAGTTTCTGTGAGACTGATTTGTTCCAGCAAAGCCAGGAGAGAAGACAGCAATTACGTGGTGAATGCAGAAGGCAGAGCTGGAATCAGAGTCGGGAGAGCTAACTCTGACTTTTATTATCTTTGACACGAATTTATAATTTGACATTGTTAAAATCATTTGTTCTGCCTTGGTTTCATTTTATATTCTTTCAGTAACTACTGGGATGTGCATTAAACACAAAGCACCTTTTGAGATTGTTATATACTCAAAATATCAATTTTAATGTACCTAAAATATTAGCTGTTGAGAAGAAAGCAAATTTTGCCTTATGTGGGATATTTTCACCTTAATGCAAATTTAAAGGTGGCTGTCTGTATTAAAATCATCTATAGGAATATTTTTATCCAAGGATTATTTTAATACCCAAAATAATGGACCCTGTTATGTGTCCTTGTATAAAGAATGGAAAGCATGACCATATTCTTTTGATAAGAATAGCGTATATCAACTCGTAATGGAATGAAATTTCATCAAATTAATGTTCCTGAAGGACAGTTGTGGCAATAGTACGCATTCTGGTAAGAAAAAAAAAATCGAATGCTCCCAAGACTAAAGATGGAATTTCTTTCCTAGACTGACCTTCAAAGCATTCCAAGATTTCATTTGCTTCACCTTAATGCCTGTCCAATATCTTTTCCCATTATTGCCAA
Organism: Lontra canadensis; assembly: GCF_010015895.1. Taxonomy (NCBI): domain Eukaryota; kingdom Metazoa; phylum Chordata; class Mammalia; order Carnivora; family Mustelidae; genus Lontra; species Lontra canadensis. Next base: position 9,369,122 of record NW_022631035.1, on the reverse strand, counting down.
ACTGCACTCCTTTCTCTAATCTTGCTTACTGTTATTCCCTCTCTCGGGGATTGTCTTTGACATCAACAGTAGATGTCAAATTGTACCCAGCGTTCAAGGTCTAAAACAAATGCCATCTGTTTCACTGATCTACTGATTGAACATTATTTTTTCTTCCTGGATTCTCATAGTAGCTGAATTTTGTGGTCATGAAGAGTTAGCTTAAACACTGGCCCTACTAATTTAGGTTACTGACCTAACTTATTCCCCTGAATTATGAGGCTATCTGAAAGGTATTAAAAATGTCTTCCCTGAAAAGTTAAGAGATGTGAAGTGCACGGCAGACTTTGCCCATAGCACTTGTATAGTTCCTTCTTTTTCTCCTGTTGTCTTCTACTACATCACATATTGCTTACTTACTTATAAATAAATAACATGTTAACATTATATATTATTGATATAAACATATATAGATATTCCATTACTAAATTGCACAGTAACACACTGACCTTTCTATCCTGGCATAAGGAACTTCCTTCCCCATTCCAGAGAGTCAGGAGGGACCAGAGCCTCCCTCTGCTTTCTCCCCAGCCTCTAGGAGCAACATATGGCTACACAACCTCAAAGCTTAACCAATCAGATACTCGTCAGGATTTGGATTCTGAGCAGGTAAGACAAAGGTGAAGAACAGGTTACAATTCATATGGAGAGGTATCAGGGACAGTGTCTTGTAGCCATAGCACCTGGCCAAAATGTCTCTCCTACCAGGTATGGCCTCCTGCTTCTCGGCTGCCTCTGTCTGGTATAGTTTCCCAGTCTGTTCACATCAATTGGGTCAGCCCCTGATCTACTTGTTTTCTCTTTGCTTAAGGGGGTATTTATCCCAAACATACAGATGTAATGGAAAGAAGGGGCACATGTACCCCAATGTTCATAGAAGCAGTGTCTGCAACAGCCAAACTGTGGAAGGAGCTGAGATGTCCATTGACAGATGAATGGATAAAGAGGAATGGAATATTACTCAGCCATCAGAAAGGACGAATACCTACCATTTACATCAACATGGATGGAACTGGAGGGTATTACGCTAAGTGAAATAAGCCAATCACAGAAAGACAATTATCATGTGGTCTCACTCCTATGTGGAACATAAGGAATAGTGCAGAGGAACATAGGGGAGGGGAGGGAAAACACAATGAGAAGAAATCAGAGAAGGAGACAATTCATGAGAGACTTTGGACTCTGAGAAACAAACTGAGTTTTGCTGGAGGGGAGGTGGGGGGGATGGAGTAACTGGGTGATGGACATTAAGGAGGGCACGTGTTGTGATGATCAATGGGTGTTATAGGCAACTGATAAACCTCTGAACACTACATCTGAAGCTAATGATGTACTGTATGTTGCCTAATTGAATTTAAATTAAAAAAAATGAATAAAGCCACTGTATGTTCTGTTTTTTGCGACTAAGAGCAATATAGATCTTAAATTTAGCTAATATCAACCTCAGAGGGGCGCCTGTGTGGCTCAGTGGGTTAAAGCCTCTGCCTTCGGCTCAGGTCATGATCCCAGGGTCCTGGGATCGAGCCCCACGTCGGGCTCTCTGCTCAGCAAGGAGCCTGTTCCCTCCTCTCTCTCTCTCTGCCTGCCTCTCTGCCTACTTGTGAAATCTCTCTCTGTCAAATAAATAAATAAAATCTTTAAAAAAAATATCGACCTCAGAGTTCTTGAATACAGCACAGTGCCTGATGTAGTTCCTGGCTTCCTGGATTACTTCTAGATGAAAATTTGTCCACTATTACCCCAAGTACTATTTGTATAGAAGTGTCAGGACAAATACTGGAGACTTTTTCCTTATTTGCCAGTTTTTATTTCTTTAGCTTTTTTCCAAAGACCACTTATATTTTTAGAATCCCTGTAAACTCTGGATATAAACATATCTGAAATGTTTCTATTACTTGAAGTTACGGTTTGAATTCTGAATCCTTTTTCCAAAAACCCGCTAGTTTTGGAGAGCATCCTTGATTTCTGTTAAGACAGATTTTTATTTTGTTTTGTTTTAGAGCTTATCTTATATATTTCTTTCTCAGACCTTGGGTCAAACTTTTCTCCACAGAGGCAGATTTTCTTTGAGACAATAGGTACAACCTTTTAGTGGTATTTTATCCAAATGCATTACGTCTTCTGTTTTTTGTTTTTTGTTTTACTTCCCCTGAAAATGAAAATCTTTATATTGTCGTTCTAAATATTAAAAACAACAAAAAAGTAAACGTCCTCCCATAGGCTACTTGCTTTGTAGTAAGAGTTTGTAGATAAAACAGCCATTTTGGGGGTGAGTTCGATAGCAAAAAAAAAAAAAAGGAAATAAATTAATATTAATTGTTAATTCAGGCAAGTAAGCTATAAAAGTACTGGAGTGATACATGCTGAATAAGGGGCACAATTAACCAAATGATCTATTATGTGGTCCAAAGAACTTTAAGAAAAATTGAGAACAAATTTTATAAAGTCACATCACTTTTTTGTAAACAAACAAAAAAAACAACAACAACAAACAAAAAACAATCTATGCTTGAATCAGTTAAGAAATTCTGACTTAAACCCGACTTTTAAAAAATAGGAAACATCTTCGATAACTAAAATAAAAAACAGAGATGTCAATCCCCCAGCATTCCAGGCACTGGAAGCCCAGTAATATCACCAAGAACTCACATTCTTTAACTGCTCAGTCTTCTGGTTCCTAGCTTTATCCTAAAACCAGTTCCTTTGACCTTAGGAGAGTAGGTAATCCCAACCACTCAGCATTACCGTTTACCTGACAGCTTCCAGAAGTTAAGAGAGACTGTGGAGGAGCCTGCGGGTCTTCCCCCTAGTACACATGTCCTCTTCTTACACAGTAACAGACGGTGAGAAACTCCACCGGGCAACCTTAGCCCCTAGTTTTCTTTGCAACTGAGTGACCAGGTTCTGGGCAATGGGATGAGAACGTAAGCCATGTTATAGGAAAGACATACAGTGCTATGTTTCTAAGTCACAGTCTTTTGAGGTTTGTTGTTTGTTGTTTTGGTTTTGCTTTTATACCCACCTAGTGTGGCTAGGTACTGTCATCACCAATACACAGATTCTCTGTATAGGCATCATTTTAAACTAAGAAATCTTACCACAGAAGTCCCCTAAAACACCCCACTAAAACCCAGAAGACTTTTTTTTTTTTTTTTTTGGCCAGGACTAGGCCACATGCCCACGACTGAGCCAATTAAATGCAGGAAGTACCGGAAGTATTGTGCCAATTACTATGAATTCTTAGAATAATCAGGGTCTGTGCCCTGGAGCTGGGGATGCAGAAAGTTTCCAAACAGCACATAAGGATGGGGAACACTCAACAAAATGACCGTTTGAAGGAAGAAAGTCAAAATTGAACTAACAACCTTAATGTAACTGCTGTATTTAAAAATGTATTGTGTCTTGTCCTCATGTACAGGTGAAAATACAAGCCTGCAATTATATACAATGTTGCTTCAATCCCAGTGTGTGCATAGTGCGATGTGTGTGGGTGTGTGTGAAAAGACGAGATAGACACACACCCAGAACCCCTGCACCTCACTGCGTCGTTCACAGTCCATGTATCATTTTCATTCTTCTTTTTCACTTAAATAATGCCTTTACTTCCATGTGAGTAAGGCTTTTAGTTATTATTCCATTAGTGCTCACATAAAAATTCATGGAGTAAAAAGCTCTGCACTGTATTTTAATTACTTCACCTTACCTTACCTTAGTGTCACCCTATCTTTGCAAACTCGATTCTCATTTGTTTCCAAGTGATGTCATAATCAATGCCTTCATGTGTATGACTTCCTTTTCCCTTTTAGATTATTTCGTCGGGGGGGCACCTGGGTGGCTCTGTCGTTAAGCATCTGCCTTGGGCTCAGGTCGATCCCAGGGTCCCGGCATTGAGCCCCATATTGGTCTCCCTGCTTGGTAGGAAGCCTGCTTCTCCCTCTGCCTGGTGCTACCCCTGCTTGTGTTCCCTCTCTCGCTGTGCTCTCTCTCTGTCAAATAAATAATTAAAATACTTTAAAAAAAAAAGATTTCATCAGGGAACACTCCTGGAATGTTCAAATCACAGTGATCATCACTGTTACCCATGCCTCATCCTGGCAATTTACTTTCTAAAAGGCTATACCAGGTTACACTCTTCAAATAATATAGGAACATACCATATAAATGTAACCTTGCTTGGTTGGAATTTACTTTTTTTTAATTTGTCACTTTAATGGGGCTAGAGTGTCCCATCATTATTAAGGCCATTTACCACTATTGGTAAGTGAGGCAAAATTTGCAATGTATATCTTTTTCTTGATCTCTTATTTGATTTCTCCCCCTCCCTGGGATTTTAATATTTTCTAACCAAAGTTTTAAGTTATTTTCAAACAAAAGAGTCCCTTTTGAATATATTTATTTCAAAGGCAATCTGAAAGCTTAGAGAGCCATTCATAAATATTTGGCAAATGGTCATTTTTTATTTCTTATGTATAGGAACACACATTAATTATTTATCCTTTTAGAATCAACTTCGATATTTCAAATTACTTATTTCTTCCACATGCAATTTAGTAAAAATATATAAAGTTATAGGTAAAATTCCTCTGAGTTTCAAATAAGATTGCATCTAATACACATCTTATCAGGAGAACTGGCAAAATTATCCTATTTTATCTTCCTATCTAAGGATATTTTATATATACAAGTCTTAATTTTTTTGTCTCTCAGTTACCAAAAAAACCCCAAAATTGTAATAAATTTTCTGAAGGACATGCTTTTTTCTTTATCCTGGAAGAAAAGTCATCATCTTTATGCTTACAGACTTTGAGTGGTCAAGGAAGGACACAACAGACATTAACATGTTTTGGAGTTTTGAGAGTTAGTCTTTTTTAACCTTCTCCACAAACCAGATTTAAATTTCTCCATAGAAATCTTAATATTTTGCTGTATCATTTTCCAACAAATGGGTCATTGGTGAGTATTTGAATAATTTTCACATTAACTCATTTATTTTTGGAACCATCTGAAGTTGGCAATAAAGACTATTTTCATCATTTTTATGCCATCCGGTGTGTTGGAATGAGAGGCATAGCTGATGGGTCAAATTAAGAATATTCAGATTGGGGCAGTTGGGTGGCTCAGTCGGTAAAGCATCTGCCTTCAGCTCAGGTCATGATCCCAGGTTCCTCATATCAAGCCCTACATCAGGCTCCCTGCTCAGTGGGAAGCCTGCTTTCCCCTCTCCCATGCCCCCCTCTTGTGTTCCCTCTCTTGCTGTGTCTCTGTCAAATAAATAAATAAAATTTAAAAAAAAAAGTGTGAATCTCTTCCAATACCATCCTTTTGTGCCTATACTCCCTAAGGCTGCACTGACTTTCTCAAGATCCTTCCTCCGGAACCAGAACTCGGGTCTTTGGACCCCCCACTCTGGTTCTTTTTACCTGCGTGAGAGAATATTGTCAAGGATACAGGAAATCTCTGCATCCCTTGCTTTGCAGTGACACATGAGCCCCGAAGTAGGTGTACGTCATCTGTCCAATCTGTCCAAGTCTATTGTTTTCCAGTGCTTTCTCCAAATTGTCCCCTCTGCCAGGAAGCCCCCCTGGCCCACGCCTTACTTGGTCAAAGCCTGCTCCCAGCACAGTGAACTCCATATATAAATTTCCATCACTGCTAGTATCTTACTTCCTCAACTAAGTTTTAGGTTCACTAGGTTTAGACAGTGACCGTGCCTATCTCATTTATCACGGAATGCCCAAACTTCAGCCTAGAGCCTGACACACAGTAGGTGATAAGGAGAAAAAGAAAATGACAAGCTGAATCTTTTAAAAAGATTCCGACTGAGCATGAATTTTTTTTTGAAAGACTTCTCTTACCTATTACGTGTCAAAGTCTGTCATGACAACACATGAAGAACTCTATCTCTTTAATTATGGCTTCCCCAGCTGACTAAGAATTACTTGACTCACCTGGTTTTTTTTTTTTCCTTTGCAAAGATAATAACTGATACCGTGCCTGATATATAGTAAGTGCTCTGTGTCTCTCCAAATATATATAATGCAGCACACACACACACACACACACAGCCTCAGTCAGTGTGATAGGTCATCATTTCCTGACAAATTTTTGGAGCTGAGGAACTGAAACACTCATTCTGTTGGACGACGTGTCTCCCCTCACCCCAGTCTATGATGTCATGGGAGAGAACAAGTCATAAGTATTTGGACACTTGAATCATAACTGCTTATCTTTACATTTCTTGGATAACATAAATACTTTAACTTGTAATATACAAAACTTTGATTTTATTTTAGAAAAGGTGTCAAACACACTGCAAGGGGAATCACTCATTCCAGTATTTGGGATATTGTGAGATTGACCTTGATCCTGGAAGGAAATATACATGCACGTGTTAGGGTAGAGCAGGGAGCAATGGGAAACACTGAAACGCATACAAACTCCATGGGAACTCCATCCCGAATCGGTTCTACTCTCCGTCATCTCTCAAATGTTCCCAAGTTGTGCCTAGGACATAATAAGTGCTTCATAAGAATTTGTTAAATACCAAAACAACACAATGGAAAAAGGTCTTATGAGAACTTCATTTCTTTGGGAAAAAGTTTTGAGTATGTTGAAAAAGAATTACTCAGTGTCACACATTCCACATGTCTAATATATCTCTGTACAGCAAAACATAATGAATTTGAAATAAAATATACAATGAGAAGCTAATTTTCTTAGTGTGTTTTCCTTTATGACTTAGAGCAAATAATTATGAAATGAACGATCCCTAATAATGACCACACAATCAGGGTTTGTATTTTTCTTCTTTGTTAACCCTAGACCCTGTTATTGAAATGGAAAGTTAAGTTGACATTTTTGCAAGTTTTTTTTTCTTTTTTATAGTCTAAAGGTTAATGAGCTGTCGTGTGGTTTAGTGCTGTGTGTGCTAAGCTAGCACCTAATATGTTAAGTTGGGCGTGATTCAAGCCTCCCAGAGAAAAGTGGCCTCTGACAGTATGGGTGGGGGAGGGGAGGACAGAAGGGAAGAAGCCAGTACCATTGTGCTGTTATTGCTCAAGAAAGGTGGTCCTGGTCAGCGCACACTGCTGTTTGGGACTTTATATGCAAGCTGTTCTCAGGGGGAACATAAATATCCCACATTCCATTTCGAGAGGCACTGGGTTATAGGTTATTGACCAGTTTAGGGATTTATAGCTAGAGTCAGTAATTGTTAAGGAAAAATGGCTTGACGATTTTATTATAGTGGAAGCCTGCTGGAAAAGTTACATATTTAGATTTACTTGGGAACTAACTTGATCTTAGTAATAATAAGTATGTCTGCGTGTGTGTGCGCACACATAGTCATATTCTTATACTTTAATACAGACTATGTTTTCCTTTTCACAGACAAGTGTTATGGTACTAATTCAGGTGCACGGATCACATGAACACATATACCATACGTTGTTTCATAAGAATATAGAGATTATTGCGTATAACTGGAATGCTGACAAACAAATCCTTTCTGAACAATGAGAAGTGGTTAATTTGTTTCAGATTTGAGGGTAATCGAGGAAGAAAAAAGAAAAGAACAACTACTATTTTGCTAGTAGGTTTCATATCCCACCACCACGTTGCCCCCCCAAAATATATGCCCACACAATTTAAAATCTGAACAAATTAGTCAACTAGTTATTTTTTTAATCCACAGATTTTAAAAAGTAGAATTAAAGATTATCACCCCAATTCTTTCAGATGTTTTATCCTCAAGGAAGACACAGATCAAGATTTAGTGCTAAAAATTAGTTTTATGTGTTTTATGTTGACATAGAATATTATGAAAAACTTTCTCTAAAAGGCATTCAGCAAGCAGGTGATACTGCAAAGGTCTGGGGCAAGTTTTAAATCAGAACTGTGGATTTCTGTTTAACTGAATTTTGTGTAAGCAACAACTGAACAACCAGGGTTTGCCCACCAGATGAGTTGTAGGGGAAGAGCTTCAACATATAGGCCTACGTCCCCTCTCAGACATGCAAAGATGAAGCTGACAGAAGAGAAACATAGGGAAGACATTTTTCAGGGTGAAAAGCTAGGAGGGAGGACCACACCCACGGTGGACACCTCAAGGGATTTTTGGCAACACCTAACTCTTCATCTGCAAAGAAACAACCCAGAAAAGATCCCGACAAAACTCCACTGTATACTCTGCCTGCCCAGATCTCATCCTCATCACCAACACAGAACAAGAACCAGAATTAAGAACAAAGTGTGTTGATGTCAGTTACTGACCTTCGGGAACAATGTGATTATAGAGACGTCTGAGGAGAGTAAGGATCAGGGAGGATTTCTGCCTACCCAACACCTTCGCTGGGCAAAGAGATAAGCTTTCCACAGCAAAGTATATTATACTAAATTTCACCCAGAAAATGGGTTTGGGATGCCTCCCTCGAGCCCAGCTTTTTTTTGCAAGGCTTCAGTGGTGAACAAACACAAACAAGGTTGCTGGGTCCACAGAACTTGTACCCTCATGAGGGAAGACCAAAAGTAAACAGGTGACAAATGATCAGGGTTGTTTCATAATGTCATAGTTAAAATGAAGAAAATGGGGGCACCTGGGTGGCTCGGTGGGTTGAGCCACTGCCTTCGGGTCAGGGCATGATCTCAGGTCCTGGGATCGAGCCCCCCATAGGGCTCTTTGCTCAGCAGGGAGTCTGCTTCTCTCTCTCTCTCTCTCTCTGCCTGCCTTTCTGTCTACTTGTGATCTTTCTCTGTCAAATAAATAAATAAAATCTTAAAAAAATGAAGAAAATGAAGTGATGATAAAATAAAAAATTGCTGGAGGTGGCCAACCTAAGAGATTCTGAAAGATCGTTCATAAAAAGTGACCTCTGAATAAAAGAACAATTAAATTAAAAAAAAAAAAAGTGACCTCCGAGCAGAGACCTGAAGGTTGAGGACCAGCCAGTGGGGGTGGGGCTGTTCTCAGAGATGGAACCTCCATCCTATGTTGAGAGGACAAAAGGCACAAGGTCTGACCTAGAAGCACAGTAATCATGCTCTAACTTTGTGCATTATACTTTGAGAAATAATAACCATGACTTATTTAGATAGATATTTACCTCCAGAGTGTTAAGGAAATGTGTGAGATTTTGGACTCTGGGAAACAGGATCTGTCCTACATAAAGAAGAATACATACAAAGAAAAGGATAATAATGAAGAAATGAGGTAAAAGAGACGTCATTAGATGATAAAGCAGATCACATTCCGATGGTCAATTTTGTAGATATGGGGATGACAGTTAAGTGAGTCGATGATTGGGAAAATGAATGGATAAAGTATTGACAGCTTCCATTTTCTTATGTGTCTTACCAGTGTAGTGCCCTTGTGCTAACAGGTACTCTCCAAATAAGGTCCAGAACTAGGTCATATTTCCTCTCCTCTTTCTTAATGTTTATTTGTTGATACTGAAGTAAAGTAAAGCATCCTTTATCACACGAGTAGGCAAGCCTTCTATCCTAGCCTGTCTGGGCTGCTAAAATAAATTGCCATAAACTATGTGGCTTATTGACAACAGAAATTTATTTTCTATTATTCTGGAGACTGGAAGTCCAAGATTAAGGTGCTGGTGGATTCCCTGTCTGGCAAAAGCCTGTTTCCTGGCTCTCAGACGACCTTTATTTCGCCATGTCCTCATATGCTGCAAGGGATTTCTCTGGAATCTCTTCATAAGGGCACCCATCTCATTCATGAGACTCATGACCTAACCACCTCCATAAAGCCCCACCCCCAGATACCATCACATTGGGGATTCATTTCAATATATGAATTTCATGTTCATCACCTTAAGGCCTTGATTGTACACCCCTGTGGCCTGTGGAACCATGTGAGGGAACAGATGATGGCCCAAGACAAATGTGGACCATCTCCCTGGGAGCATGTCCTTAACTAGGAAGTTATAATGGTGCTCCACTCAAAAGGAGTTCCAAGCAGGCTATTGCACTGAATTCAACAACCCAACACAGTAAAAGGTAAATAGCATTAAAAACAGCCCAAATTCGCTACCTTTTTTTCTGATTTATTGTGTCTTTATTTACTCATAGTGTATTCTTTTTAAAATTGTGTCACCAGCAGGGTACACATAATAGTCCCAAACAAAGTCGAGCATTCGCCCATAAGCCAGAAGCCACCAAAGAGTCACGACAGAGTGTGCCATTTAGGAAACTATTATCTTTCAGCTTCAAATTTGCTCTTTTCTGATTGATTGCACGAAGTGGGGCCAGGAGTCTACCACCCACATGCCTGCTCTGCCGGTACCCTGTCGAGTGACAGGAAAAGTGAACTGGGAGATGAGTACACTTGCATCCCAAACAGGATGAACTAAAAAAGATAAGAGAAAGAAAAAAAAAAATCCATTCCCAGACACATCACAACCGAAGTGCTAAAAACTATAAGCCAAGAAAAAAAAAAAAAGTAACAGCAGGAAGGAAAAAATGAAATGAAAAATTCATGTAAGGAAGGAACCATTTGAAAGACTCTGATTTCTCATCAGAAGACAAAAATAAACATACAAAAAAGTAGAGAAAATTTATTTTATATTTATTTTAGGAATGCTTCCTAAAATAATGGATCAATATATATTCGGGTGATGAAAGCTAGTTTTTTTGTTGTTGTTGAGAAGTAAAGCAACCAAACCAAAATACCCTCCATAGTTTTTGCTGTTCTTTGAGATCAGCACTTAGATGGAAAGAAGCATAGATAATACGAAAATTTATTTTTTTCAACTTAATGTGAAGTCTTATCTCTGAATGAAATGTGTAGACATATTTTTCCTCTCTAAAACTGCATGACTTGGTATTGCACACAACAGTGATATTTTCAATGATCACCATACTTTTAATGGGATTTTTATCTTAAATGTGGTGACTTTATTGGGAAGAGACACTTTTCTATGTATTTGTATTCTATAATAGTTTTCAGCCAAGAAATACATGTTTGTAGAGATTTGTTAAATCCCAGAAAGAATAAAAGATCGTATCTTTTAATTTTTTTTTTTCCAAAGAGAGAGAGAGCATGTGATTGGGGGGTCGGCACAGAGGCAGAGGGAAAAAGATGGCATGGCATGGATCGCATGCAGCCAACCTGGGCTCGGTCTCACGACCCTGAAATCATGACCTGAGCCAAAATCAAGATCAGGACACTTAACCAACTGAACCACCGAGGAGCCCCAAGAATGAGAGATTCTAATAAATAAACACGTGATGCAAATTATATTGTTTTTCGGTATTCTCAGCATTTACTCTGTTACCAGTTAACAAAGATTAATATTTAACAAAAAAGAAAGGGAAAAAAATGATCAGGGATAAGAAACTTAAACTACAGATTTCACTTTAAAAAAAAAAAAAGATCAAAATCGGTATAGGAAAGAATAGTTTGACTTAATGTGACCTTGAACCTCGTAACCACATGATGTAAAAATCTCCTAATAATAGATAAGCCGGCAGAACCTTCCTTCAATATTTTCCTCTAAAAGGGTGTAAACCAATCTCCTCTTCATGGCCCAGACTGATACTTTTGTTTCATGAAAGACACAAAGAATTGAAATAATTCCATTAGAAGAGAGTTTCAAACTGTTTTAAAAAAAATGACAGGCCAATATTTTAAAAATCCGTGTCTTTAATTATTTCCTTACAAAAATAAACGGAGAGATGGGCACTAATATTGTAAGGAAACAACAGAGGAAGTAGCATGTTTTTAAAAGCCTCCCAGCCATGTGACTGCTGCTATGGGCCTTTTGTCTCAGTGGTTTCCTGCACTTAGGTGGAAAACGCTACTCTCATAATATTACTTGAGCCCTCTCTCTTCTTGGTCCTCTTTTAGGCTGGTCATTGGGGGACTCTCCAGAAGGGAAGAAAGCTTTCAAATCCATTACTCCTTTCCTATCCCTTCAACACCTTCTGATGCCCATTGGGGTTTTCACAGGTTCTAATATTACTTCAATGATTCAGCAAGCCTTTGAATTGTGTTCAGGAAGGGAATACTATTCTCTTTCTAATTCTCCCAGGCATTCACCTTTCCTTCCTAAGAATACAGGCAAAGGCTAAAATATTACTCCTGGTGATTTAAATAAAATAATCATTACGGAGCTAAAAAACCCTACATTTACAATGTCCAGTTAGCAACAATAAAATAGGAGTGGGGAAGGAGATCACCAACCAATATTGACTTATGGGGGTAAAATACGACCTAAAAGTCTTTGGTGCACAACCATATAAATGCAGAGAAAACAGAAATTAATAGTAGATAAAAGCATTCTCAATTCTGACAGTAATCTGACGTGGGGAGGGGGCAGTCTTATAAGACTGAGTCCTTAACTTTTGGGATCTAACAGTCACTCCAGGGAGATAGAGTCAGAGTTGGATTGAATGTAATACACCTGACTGGAGTTAGAGAAGGGTTCAATGGGTGCAAACCCCACACAACTGGTGTCAGAAGCAAATTGTAGTGTGAAAGGAGAGGAAACACTGAGTTTTCCATAGACATAGGAGCATCACCATTATGAGAAACTTAGTGGTGACCGCCCTTTGTAGAGAGGTCGTTGTCCTCTGATAAAAGGCGATATTGTTAGAGAATTTGACTGTTGATGGCAATGGGACTGGTGGAATGTCAAAATAAAAGGGGTGGGAGGTCGTTCAATCACCAGAGGCAAGATGGGTGCAATTATTATAATTGGAGCAAAGTGAAAGTGATATCTAGGAAGCCTTGTTCTACAGAAGGTTGTGCAGATGGGAATCACTATCTCCAATAAGAATAGGAAGATGGGGAACCAAAAGAGGTATTGTTCAGACTTCGTGATAAAAAAAAATAAAGGATGGATGGATTACCAGGAACCTGATAGGGAAATATGTTGCCCAGTCACTCTGAGGATCCAGGAGTCATTGGCAGAAGAAGAATTTGGGCCCTCACCAGGACATTAAAACACTTTTGTCAATTGTATGATTAGGCATTTCAAGGATTTCAAGGATTTTTGGACAGAGGGTCTAAGACGACATTAACACCCAGTAAGTTGAAACTTCATCATGGCTTCCCACGGAATTCTCACAGACGTGCACCTCACAATAAGCCCAAAATATCCATGGACCTACCCAATACCAGGCCACAGCTCCCAAAGGTATAATTAAATAGACATAATTGGTATTTGACAAATTATCTACATTGGTTTCGGGGCATGTGTAGTAAGATTCATTACCACGGGGGGAGCCAAGTGGGAAGCTTGGCCAAGATGGTAAGTCCAATGCAATTCTGTATCTCAAGGAGGAAGAAGACGGATATTGGCACTACCCTTAATGACCAAAAGAGGTTAAAAAACATCAGATAGTCCTTCTGGGTGACAGTGAAATGCCATTACTTAACCAAATAAGAATTCTGGTTGTAACAAATGCTCCTTCTATAATACCGATACTCGAGCAGATTAGAATGGACTTAAGTACATGCAGCAACCTTTTGTTTGGTAAATGTATTCTCTTTCATCCTTATCAAGCAGAAAGCTCAGAAACAGTTCAAATGCACGTGGGATAGGGGATAGTAAGCACCTCAGTCTTGCTTCACGGCCACGTTACCTCTCTTAACCTGTTTTAGAACACAGTTCGAAGAGCACTGCATTCTCTGGTCTTCCTTCAGAACTCTATCATCCACTCAATGGCAGCATACTGATTGGAGCTGATATGTAAGCATTGGAATATTCATTGGACCAGAGGAACAAAGGCTATTCTTTGTTCATAAACTTGTCAGCTCAAGATGAGGGCACAAAACAAAAACAGATGGTGCTACACCACAGCCCTACTGAAGAATGGCCCCGCAAGGCAGTGATGAGAGGAAACCAATTGTGGAACTTCAGGCAATGAACATGGCCATCCACTTCATGAGGGAAAGAAAAAGTTACCCAACACACAGCCGATGGTTCACCATAGCTGGTTAATCATGAGTTTGAAAGGAGAAGTAGAAAATAATTAAGGTATCGTATCCCCTCTAAATTCATGTCTGCACACACCCTCAGATGTGATTTTGATTGGAAATGGGGTCTTTGTAGATATAGTTAGCTAAGAGGAGGTCGTACGGGATTAGAGTAGGTCCTTTTCCGCTGACTAGGAGTCCTTATAAGAAGAAGGGAGGACACCCAGAGATAGACAGAAAGGATTAACCTATGAGATGACAGATAGACATTGAGGGAAAAACCGAAAAGACAGCAGAGTCAGAGATTGGGATGATAAACCTGCAAGCCCGGGGACACCAAGCCCTGACAGCAGCCACCAGAAGCCAGGAGAAAGGCCTGGAACTGTTCCTCCCACATAACCTTCCAAAGAAGCCAATTCTCCCAACACCTAGATTTCAGACTTCTGGCCTCTGGAGCTGTGTGAGAATAAATTTCTGTAGTTTTCAGCACCCCCTGCTCCGCACCCCAGTTCGTGGTGATTTGTTACAGTAGCCCTAAGAAACTAATACACCTGGGGACAAGAAAATCTGGGGGAAAAGACATATGGAAAGACCAATGGGAGAGAGCATTTAAACATTTTGTGTTTTATGTTAACACCCACAAGAGAATGTCTGCAATACAAGAGGCCTTCAACGTCCAAGTGTGTGGTGATTTGATGTCAGTTGCACAGCATCTCTGTGACTGACTACCTCCATTTGTTTCTTAAATTTAATATTTGTATTATTCTCGAATTAGAGAACATGAATACTCACTTTAAGGAGACTACTAAAATGGCAAATGTGAAACAAATTTGAGGATTTAATGTGAAATAGAAAACCCAAAGCCTTTTGGAAGGGAAAGATATATTGTATTATTATTTATGTCACACACACACACACACACACACACACACACGTACTTACACGTTGATGGGCCCAACTATGGTCTGGAGAATGAGGCAACACTGTGCGGATTTGAATTGTTGGTTATCTTGCTTTGGGTTTGGCTGCCTCAATGTGTGTTAAAAAACAAAGTTCAAATCTATGTAGTGCCTATTACTCATGAAATCAACCAAGGTATGGAAGGCTCATGGCTGGAGCCCAGTTGTATCACCATTGTTTGGTCTGCTAAGTTTCAGGTTAAAATTAGCTCCCTTTTCCTTCCCATATACAAACATGCTATTATTGCCTAAAAACATAGCATTATAATTTCTTAAGTAGAAATAGGCAGATAAATTTAAAAAAAATCATATTGAAGAATGAGGAAAAACATATATGAATAACATCTAAAGGAATCACTATGACTACATCAATTCTACGAAGATTAAGATTGAGCAAGGTGGATGTAGCTGTAGAACAATTAAGAAGACATGGTGTGAGGAATATAATAACTATTATGCTTAATATTTTCTGGTTGGGAAAATACAATGTTTGTAAAGCCACACATAGCCTATGGAGCTTTGTCCCAGAGCAGTGTCGCAGTTAGAAGGACTCAGTCTAAGCAACCAAAAGTAATTTCAAAATACATAAATTTTTCATGACAATCCCCTAAATCACCCATCATTAGGACAATACATGATCTGAGGTTTAAGCCCTACATTGTAATATGCATTTCTGAACACAAATTCCTACAGGGATATAGACATATTATATAAATAAGACAATGAACATTTAATTTTACATTATTTTAAATTATATGACAAGAGGGAAGGGAGGGAATAATTCCATGCATATACAGTTTAACTCCTTTCAAATTTAGTAAGTGCATTCTTTGAAGTCAGTATCATTCAAACTCCTCACTTCTGATTTTTTTTTGTTTGTTTTGTTTTTAAGATTTTATTTATTTATTTGACAGAGAGAGAGAGAGAGAGATCACAAGTTGGCAGAGAGTCAGGCAGAGAGATAGGGGGAAGCAAGCTCCCCGCTGAGCAGAGAGCCCGATGTGGGGCTCGATCCCAGGACTCCGAGATCATGACCTGAGCTGAAGGCAGAGGCTTAACCCACTGAGCCACCCAGGTGCCCCCTCACTTCTGTTTTTAAGCTAAGGAAATGAGTATATCATATCCTCAGTGGAACTGCTGAGCATCAGATGTATTTTTGCTTCAATAGTCCAATTCCCTTCTACAGCATGGCTGTGACTTCACTTCACTCTTCCACTCCACTGAAATAAGACCTCTAACCTTTTCACATGGAGTGCTTTGCTGTTTTGAGCTTCTCACTTCCCTCCTAGCTCTCCACCACTGAAGTCCAGAACTTTCTCAAGAAGAAAGAGCAGTCTAGACAGTTCTCTATTATCAGAAGGAGAACAGAAAATCTAGGAACTCTCAAAGATGAATACATTTTATCCTGTAATAGTAACAGTGACAAGGAAACATGAAGAACCAAGTAAGAAGGCACCACACCCACCTTACAGGCTTACTTTTTGGATCTATTGTTTTAAACCACACAAACAGCCATCGCAGTTAGTCAAAAATGATCAAATATTGGCTCTTTCATATAATTCAGGTCAATACAACAAGGTACAGGAAGAAACCAACTATTCACATCTTTGGTCTTCTACAGCAAGAGGAGAAAAATAATGCGTAAATTGGCATCAAATAATCCAATCCCCTGTCTTACATCCATCATTTTACAATCCTCTGTTGTTGCAAGTGCATCATCCGGGCTTCTCCAGAAGGTTTTTTAACTCCATGATTAAATGATTTCTTATCACCCAAGTGTTCTGGTGACTCTCCACTTAAGACAGAGTCCTCTCCTTTTGCCTGTCCTATCCAGATATCCTATCAGAACATCTCTTTTTTTAATTGAATTATTAGTTTCAGATGTACAACATAGTGATTCAAAAATTACATACATTACATACTGGTCACCATGAGAGGGAAGAGTTACCATCTGTTACCACACAAAGTTCTCACCATATTATTGATTATATTCCCTATACTGTACTTTTCATTCCTATGACTTATTGATTGTGTAATGGGAAGTATGTACCTCCTGAACCCCTTCACCTGTTTTGCCCAACTCTCCCTCCTATCTGGCATCCACCAGCTTGTTCTCTATTAATAAGTCTTTTTCTGGTTTTGTTTGTTTTGTTTTTAGATTCCACATGTAAGTGAACTCATGTGACATTTGTCTTTTTCTGCCTACTTATTTCACTTAGCATTATG
Source organism: Lontra canadensis (assembly GCF_010015895.1). Lineage (NCBI taxonomy): Eukaryota > Metazoa > Chordata > Mammalia > Carnivora > Mustelidae > Lontra > Lontra canadensis. The sequence continues at coordinate 9,351,965 of NW_022631035.1, read as the reverse complement.
CCTTCTAGACTCATCCATGTTGTTGCAAGATTTCATTCTTTTTTATAGCTATAATATATACACACACGTATATATCTGTTTCCATATTCCATATGTGTGTATATATCTTATAGCTATAAAATATATATATATGTATATATATGCCACATCTTTATCCATTCATCTACCATGAACACTTAGATCCCTTCCATATATTAGCTATTATTTAAAAAATTGCAATAAACATAAGGATGTATACGTTTTTTGAGTTAGTGTTTTTGTTTTCTTCAGGTAAATACCCAGAGGTGGAATTACTGGGTCACATGGTATTTCTTATTTATTTATTTATTTATTTATTGGAAATAGTGAACATTATTAATAGAATTTTGCATTAAATAAAGAATTTCCATTGAAATATCATATTCTCAAATTTAATATTCTAAATACTTGGTCCAGTTTTTTTTTCTTTTAATATCAGTAATTTGTATTACAATGTGAACATTTTATAACTCTTTAACTGTTGGTGGGAATGGAATTTGATGCAGCCACTTTGGAAAACAGTGTGAAGATTCCTTAAGAAATTAAAAATAGAGCTTCCCTGTGACCCTGCAACTGCACCACTGAGTATTTACCCCAAAGATACAGCTGTAGTGAAAAGATGGGCCATCTGTACCTCAATGTTCATAGCAGCAATGACCACATGGTATTTCTATTTTTAGATTTTTGAGGAATCTCCATACTGTTTCCTGTCAGAACATCTTGACTGTTCTGTACACCCACACAGGCACCCACCCAACACCCAAACAGACTTCCTCACTCTAAACCATGTTCCTTCTCCTAACATGTTCTACTACTTACTCTGGAGCCTTTACTTGTACTATTTTCCACAAACTTTTCATCATTTTTGGAAATAAAAACTGTGCATGTTTCACCGTCTAAGTCAAATAGTTGCTCATTTCTTATTGTGTTTTTATTTCATTTATTCCAGAACCAAGTATTATGATAAATGCTTTAATACCAATGAATGATGTCAATGCCGAGGCTGAAAAATGAAACCAAATGATGTCATGAACTTTATCAGTTGGAATAAAACAGGTTGATTGTGGATTGCAGATTAAAATTGGTTAATCATAACAAGTGTAGTCCTTGGAAATGTGTGTAAAACTCCTTTCACACGTGCCTAATAATTCTAGAGAGATTATTCCAAAGGGGGAAAAATTACTTTCATCACTGGGCTTCCAAAAAAATAAGCAGAAGTGGATTAACGTAATTGCTTAATCGACAACATTCACCGAAACCCTCTGAGTGTATAGAATTAATCATCTTATTATAAGATTCATTAAAAAGTAATGGGTGTACTGAGAACATTGCACAGCTGGGAATAATCTTGTTCCATTAAAAATAAAAATAAATACACCTTGGAAAACACTATTTTGACAATATTTTTGCTCCCTGATTTCGTCTTAAAAACAAAGGCTCTGTTCACTCACAGGTGTATATACAACACCATAATCATATTTCCAGGAATCTGAAGCATGTGAATGACAAGAATCACAAGATAATCAATTTGGGTAGCATCCTCTTCCCTGAAAAGAACCACTTAGCCCTGATTAATGGTCAGTAAAAGTGTGAACATTTTTATTATTCCTTGCTCTATGAGGATTATATTCTCAATGTACTAGTTTATGGTTTTTAGAACCTAAAATCTAGTTAGCAGTTTATGGATTAGAGGTTTAAAAACTGCAGATAATTTATTTCCCAAATATAATTAAATGGTTAAAAATGAAATAGCTTTCTTTCACTTGGGATTAAAAAAAAAAAGAAAGGAAATTAGTAATATCAGAAGGGGGGCAGTTGTTCTATCCTTTGACATTCACGTAACTTTTATGAAACTACCATTAACTCTAGGTTCCTGGAGAAAATCAAGCATGAAATCGCTCCTTGTAAAATGTCTTCTGCCATTTTCAAAGATTCATTATTGTTTTGGAGTACCTGGGGTAGTTGTGATACAAGTTGTGATACAAGTTTGAATTGAGAAAGACATTTGACTGTTCAAACAAATTACCTAGAGGAAACGCTTCTATTTTATTCTATCTTTGCCTCATACGTGCAGGGTCAAGGGCCACTGGAATTGAGGGTCATTGAGTTTTGCTCATTATTAGGTTTGATCCCCTTGAAGACTGTAGTTTTAATTAATGTAAATGCCAATGTTAACTTCTAAACTAGATCTTTAGGCCTTTATATATTACTGACGTGCCTTAACCATACATGACGTTAGAGATAATAATAATAATACCTCCAATAGTTACCAAGTTTAGTAAATATTTAGGTACCAGATGCTGAATTACCTTAACTAAGAACCCTTTGCCTTTACCCCTATTTTCTTCCTGTATAAATCCCTTAAAAATTCTCCTTTTTCTTCCATAATAATTCATCTCATACTCTTAGTTTATGTACCCCATTTGGCAAGACGAAAGCTTGGAAGGTAGCCAAGGACCATCTTTTGTTCCTTAAACATTTCCCTTGAGCATTTATTCCACCCATGCCAAGTGGTTTATCAAATATACTTGTAACATAAAAGACTAAGAAAAAAATTCTCCTGTTAAAGAAATAACATTTTTTCCATATTGTTACATTATTAATGAGTCTAGAAAGTTCATTTGAATTGTATGGCGGCAGTCTCCAGTTCTAATTAGAATCACCTGAGAAACTTTAAAAACACATTTTCCTGGGACCCTCCCAGACCTCCTGCTCTGAATATTCCAGGGTAGACCAGAAACTCTGGCTAGATTTCATCAGTCTCAGGTGATTCTGGGGAGGAGCCAAGTTTGGAAACCCCTGATCTATGGAAATAGTTTTCTTACATACCCATGGCCTTCCGTTTACCAATATGTGACCAAAATATTTTGGCAAGAGACCAGAATTTGGTTATGCAAAAAAGATATTGATGAACTGTTTCTTCAACTTTCACTTCCAATAATTTCCTTATATCCCATAAAAGGACAGAGACAAAACTTAAGATAAAACAAGCATTTTTCAGCCTGCACCATGCCCTGGAGAGAGAGTTAAGGAAATACATATCTAGGGCTTCCTCCTCCAAACCCATGCTGTCTACTTGCTAGGGTGTTAAATATTACAGAAAGCCTGTGCTGATTCTCAAGCTACTGATAAGGAAGCCATTTTGTTTGTAAAGCTATGAAGTAGCAGTTAAAATGACCAGTCACCTAATATCATTTTTTGACTCCTGGAGAAACGGCTAACAGTACAAAACCTTGACAACTCTGAGGTTTGTTACAGAATTTACATCATTTGTGTGAATCCTGGTTCATACAAATTTGGGGGGAGAATTTTTTTATCTCTAGTTCAAAAGCAAAAACTAGACAATTCGGTCAAAAGAATAACCAACATCACAGTCAATCACACAGTGTAACTGAATTACCTTCTTTTGATACTGAGAATTTGAAAACATATTCTGCATTCATAAATATAAACTCTGTGCTTGTCAGAAGCAAGGAATGAATACGATTGCATGAGTTCTCTAATTTATCCACAAGATGTGTGTGTCTGTTTTGGTGAAATTGAAATCAGATTGAAATTTTTTGGAGATATCTGCTAAACTGAGGTTTTCTTACGTTCAGATGAAATAAAACTCGTCAGGGATGTCTTTTTCATTATTTTCTCTGTTAGTATATGCAAATTCAAGTTCAATTTGAGTGTGTGAAGACTCTCTGTTCTTCAAAGCTACTATAACAAGCAGGATATTAATAATGTCATATCCTTAACATGTTTTCATTATGACCTAATTGTTGGTAATACATCTTTCCAGCACTGTATGGCTTATAAAATGTTTTCATGTGTATCTCATTTCCTTGATTGCAACGTGTACCTTCTATTTACATTTTGATATTTCTCAAATAATTGGATGTCTCTAAAAATCAATGTGCTTCCTTAATATGCTAAATGGCGTTCTTTATTGGAAAGCTGTCTACAAGCCTTATTAGCATCCATGGCATGTTAAAATCAAGGAAATATGCTATTATGGCCGCTGATTCTAAAGAAAATACTGTAGAGTGGACAGGATTTCTATTTTCCTCATTTAAGCAACAAGGGAATTGTGCCGTAATTAGGACGCAAGTCTTTGGATCCAAGCATACTTCTCGATGGATTGTACACAGCTAACGTGATCGTATGTCAAAATGTACATTTATTTTAACATGAAAAAGTATTTTGTTGGGAAACTAACTCCCAGACAAAAGAATATGGTGGTGTGCAGTATGTTTTTCTCATCTCTGTGAGGCGTGTGGCGCAGGCAAAGCCAATGGCATCCTTTCCATTTCTTTGTTTGCTGAAGAATGCTACCTACCTAATACCCCATGATAATCTTTGGCCCGTGAAACACGCCAAGCTCTGCCTGTTTCTCTCAACTCGGTGGTGACAGCTTCCAGCCGGACACCTGATCAATCATACCTGTCATTGGCCTCCGCGTCCAGGGCGTGATTGCCTTTGTTTGTTTGTTTTCTTAGCCCGCTCGCTGCTTTCCTGGCAGGCTCCCTTCCTTGTCCATTAAAAGCCAAATGTGAAAGTAGCGAACTCCACCATCTGGGAAAAAGGGAAAGGGTCTGGCACATCTCACTGGCCTTGATTGTATCAAAGCTCCTGGAGGTTGCAGATACGTGTTCCTCCACACAGACATGTTTTGGCTGCAGTTGGTCGTTGAGGAAGGGGGGAGAAGTGGGTTTAGGTGGTGTTTGGGTTTGGGGTTTTTCGGTTTTCTTTTCTTTTCTTTCTTTTTCCCCCCCCTTGATCTCTTTGTATGTTGAGTATGGATTGGAATAGGATTGGAATTGGAAGCGGAGTATCTTTGAGAAGCTTCTTCCTGTAATGAAATATTTATCTACTTTGACTGTTCAAGGAATACTTCAATCTCCACAGACATGTGCCTGTGAACAAGGCTTTTCCAAAATATCAGGGCCTTTCTTTGGCTCCTGGAAGGAAAGAATTACAGTTTGGATTTATTTATTCAATGATCTATGGGAGCAGGGACATAAAACACTCCTCTATTAACCTTTTCTTTTTAAGCCTCAAAATGTGAAGTCTGACAGTACGCAGCAAGGACTAGAGCTTATCAGTTAGGACTCAGGGTGAAAATAGCATGTGTACACAGCTACCCACCCTGGAGCCTAGAATTTTCCATCCTTAGAGCATCTCCAGCAAAGCTTCCCGAACAAGTCTTTCACAGGTACACCTCTTTGGTGTGTTTCTTTCCTTCTTTTTTCACCTGTTTCTCAGTCAAAACATGTTACCAACTAAAGAATATGTTTCCGTTCTCCCGGGCTACTACAACCTTCTTCGTGATCTGACTTCTGCAGAAACAAGGAAGACAGATCTGTGTCCATGCGGTGCCCCTTATATTTTGAAGAATGAAAGGCCCATGTCATGTGAGTGGAAACACATGGAAATAGGAAATAGCAGTTAGGGAGTTTATAAATGCACACCTTCACTGACTTACAGTGGGATTAAGTCCCAATAAACCCATCCTAAGTTGAAGGATCATGAGTCAAAAATGTGCTTAACATTACTAACCTACTCAATATCAGGGTCTCTTCTACCTTAAACATGTTCTGAACACTTACATGAGTCTACAGTTAGGCAAAACCATCTGACAGAAAACCTACTTCATAACAAAATGTTAAGGATCTCATGAAATTGTGCCTTAGACCGCAAACTACAGACAGAGTGGTTCTGCACATGCTCACTGGGGCTGACTCAGTGTGGCCGGCGATGACCAGCGTCTGGGGATAGGACTGCGGCGCAATTTGCCAGCTCAAAGGCAGATCCACGGAGACCCATGGGTTCAATTTTAGTATATGTGCTGCCAACACAAGTATCAGAAAAAGATCCAAGTTCAAAATTTGAAGTATGGTTTTCTACTGAATGTGTATTGCTTTGGCATCATGGTGAGGGCAAACCACCAGAAGTCAGGGACTATATGTAGTCGCAAAGCAGGTAGCTGCACGGAGGACCCAGCTCCTCCAGAAGCATGTGGAAGGAACATCACGCCCATATCCACCTAAATACAACCCAAAGGAAGTGTTTTAAAATTTTAGGAAGGACATGTATGAACACACAAGACCTCTATATTCCAGAGACACAAACAGAACATTCCAGGAAAAAAATAAATTTTTTGGTATCATTTCTAACAGTAACTCCAACAACCTGTGGTGTTGAGAGAGACAGAGCTGAAAGATGAGGCCAGCCCAACTGTGTCCTTTCTGCCACAAATGATTAAAAAAAAGGAAGGAGAAGGAAAGAACAAAAGAAAATTTATTCATAAGCATATGCTGAATTCTCGTTAGAGCTAGGGCAGCCTTTGGAAAAAGAGCACGTAAAGTAGCTGCTAGAATTCGTACATTCCTCCCCAATCATTATTACCATTTAAAAAAATGCTTATTTTTCAGACTTAATTCATCTGGAACTAAAGTGAATTCTATGTAATGTTGTTATTGCTTATATCATTGGGCATGACGGGGGTCGGTGGGGCAGGTGCATGGGTGATGAACTACCAAAATGATTAAATTGTTTGTTTCTTTGACAAAGTTACCAGCATATTTTGATTTGAATACCTTAGAGTGAGGTGATGTGTCATGCTGTGACAACAATTAGACATAGCAGATTATCATCTATGATTATAGCTCCATTCACGTAAGTGCATAAAATATATTTTCAACATTCCTATAAGAAAATGTATTCTTGGGCACCTGGATGGCTCAGTGGGTTAAAGCCTCTGCGTTCAGCTCAGGTCATGATCCCAGGGTCCTCGGTTTGAGTCCTGCATTGGTCTCTCTGCTCAGCAGGGAGCTTGCTTCCTCCTCTCTCTCTCTCTCTCTGCCTGCCTCTCTGCCTACTTGTGATCTCTGTCAAATTAATAAATAAAATCTTAAAAAAAGAGAGAAAATGCATTCTTACTTTCAGAAATTTCCATAACCAGCAGCATTTCTATCTAACAGGACCTGGAAATGAACTTTAAAAGACAGAAAGAGAGAAAGACTCAAAGTTTGGGAGTGGGGTGATTAAATTGTAATCACAATTCTTGTCTTCCTTTCCAGTTCATTGTTACCTTATCACAGCCATCTGCAAAATGGGTATAACATTACATGGCTTAGTTGCAAAAATACCAGTGAATATAAAGTAAATAGAGCCATGAGAATTGAACACCTTCGTAAAGATCATGATATTTATCCCTAATATCAGTTTTGAAGGAAACTGGAAGAACATAATTTTCCCGCACAGAAGGGATCAAAGATCTTATTTTCTTAATGTAAAATTTATACTCAAAGAAATGGATGGCAATAAGAGTCTTAATAATTTTAAGTAAGATACTTGTAATGTAATCAGAAACTGCAGAACAGCAGGAAGTATGGTTGATGGAAACTCAAATCGATAGAGGTTTGGGCATAGCACTGATTTTGGGGGGGAACAAAGTTGCAGTGACCCATGCAAGAGATTTGCCCTGTGGCAGTGATAATATAATAGGATATATCTTTCAAAAATAGCTAATACTTATTCTAAAGAAAGCACATGATTACTGAAATTCTTTCCAGATCCTTTGGGAAAGATTATATGCATTTGCGGTCTCTTATAAAGCTTACTGTGAACACATTTAGATTTCGTTTTGTTTTGAACATGATTTTGTTCTCCAAGCCCTCAGCCCGCCAAATCTGTGCTTTATCTTCTTGCTTTGGTATAATGCCTGAACAAGGTCTTTCAAAATAGCTTCCTGTCTGGCTCACTGAAAACGTACCTCTTCACTGTCTCTGGGCTGAGCTTAAGGGAGGATATGAAGTCAACAAGTATAAGGTGAAAATAAATAGCCATCCAGTTCAAACAAACCACTTGCCTCAGTCAATAGTTTCTGGCCCCAGTTCAGTTGTACCCAACAAAGTTCCTTAGATATCTCATTATCATGCTTCTTTAAGGTTAACCCTTCAAAGATTATCTTGTTTTGAAGTTCTAAACATCAAAAATGCTAAAATGACTCAGGTATTATCATGTATTGATGATTCATGATGTCCTTCTGGAAAATGAAAACTCAGGCATCTAATCAATAAAATAATTTTGAGTCTTTGAACTGGTTCCAGGACAATTTTTCTTGGCAGTTTTTTGGCTTCCTGAATTATACTGACCCAAACCATGAATAATGATCTAAAATTGCACAATATACAGAAACCATCTGTTCGATAGGAACAAGAGGATGATGTCATGGGGCCATTTCTAATCTCGATTTAATGTCCTGCCAGTGCTGATGTCACTGGCTTGGCAACCCATTGGCAGACTCCAATTTGTTAAGGATGAGTAGGTTCAAGAAGGAAATTGTATCACTGAGTGGAGAGGGACTTCTCATTTTTTTCTGGATTAGAGGTGGGCTAACGAGAAACAGCAGGGTTGACAGTGGAATGACTGGCATATCTTCCACGGCAGTGATAGAAGGACTATGGTTTACAAATGTGTCCCTGTCTCATTTGCATTTGTCAAGAAAAAAGTCCCTGAAAAGCAAGATGTTGCAGAAGTTTTCATAGGAGTAAAACAGAATTGCACCAAAAGAAGACGGTTGGGAGTAGTCTTTGTTTAGCCGTCCAGAGGAAAATCTAGGAGTCAGACTGAATGAGACTGAGAGAGGGATGAGCAACAAGGTCTGGTTTATTACCTAAGTGTTGAATGCAGGAACTGTAACAATCATTCATCGACCTTCAACCCTGAGACATTTATCCTTTTTTGGGGTCCCACAACAACAGACATGGTAAATAAATATTATGGAGAAGTTTGAGAGGATTCACAGGAGTATGACAAAAATGATTAATGGGTTAGATTATAATTTCTGGGTTAAAATGTTAAAATACTTGGGGCTCTGTTGGAGAGATGAGCAGTAAAGGAACATGAGGAGTTCAGACATACAGAATTCTTGCTGGAGAAATTATTGCCTACATACAAAAGAAAGAAAAAAAGGAAGAAAGAAAGAAAGAAAGAAAGAGCAAGAGAGCAAGAGAGGAAGGAAGGAAGGAGGGAAGGAAGGAAGGAAGGAAGGAAGGAAGAAAGGAAGAAAGAAAGAAAGAAAGAAAGGAAGGAAGAAAGAAAGAAGAGCTGCAGCTGTAAGGACTTAGGATAGAAAGGGAATATTTACGCCTTTTATTAAGGTAGCATTTTTGTCTGAATTACTGATGTATAAAAACTGTACTGATTGTCTACTTAAAACTGTGTCAGAGGGGCACCTGGATGGTTCAGTGGGTTAAGCATCCAACTCTCAATCTCAGCTCAGTTCTTGATCTCAGGGTGGTGAGTTCAAGTCCTGCATCATGGAGCCTACTTAAAAAACGAAAACAAAAATGGTGTCAGAGTACTCAATCATCAAATCAAATCATTTGAGTGAATGAAGGTCAGCTTATTTATGGTTTACTGCCTTCTATAATGAATTTTTGAAGTATATTCAATTAATAGACTAGATACATTAACGTGTATACTTGCTATCTGATTATTAAAGTAAGGGGAACTTGTAGAAGCTGATGCCAACTGTCACTGGTCTGAAATGACAATGACATGGTGAAAAATTACGAGTTTTTATGTACATCTCAGAAACACCCAAAAGCATTATTAATTTAAAGTTAGACATATACATTTTATATGAACATTGTATACAGATAAAGAGAAAACTCTCTAATTTATCACATAAAAGCTTTACATTTTAATTTTTCCTTAACTGTTAAGTGAAAAAGAATTCACACCTGTACAAGGACATGAATCCCATTTAATGTTATTTTAAGGGGCTCCTGGGTGGCTCAGTGGGTTAAGCCTCTGCCTTCGGCTCAGGTCATGATTCCAGGGTCCTGGGATTGAGCCCCACATCAGGCTCTCTGCTCAGCGGGGAGCCTGTTTCCCCCCCCCTCTCTCGCTGCCTGCCTCTCTGCCTACTTGTGATCTCTGTCTGTCAAATTAATAAATAAAAAATAAAATCTTTAATGTTATTTTAAGAGGATGGTATTTTCCATGAGTTTCTACAAAAAAGAACGTTTGCAGATCCAAGGAAACAGACAAGCAAATCCTGTGTACCTATTTCAAACTTTTTTGAAAAATGTCAGATTTTATTAGTAATTGTAGAAATACCCCCAAATAAAATCATGTTCATATGAACTTCAGAGAATAAAAATTGAAGGGTTTAAAATGTTTTGTTATGAAACCACAGAACACAAACACGTATCTAGAGTGTGTCCTTTATGAGATTAAGTAGACTTGCTCAACAACAGTCAATTAATATCAAGACCCAGTTCCAAGACCCAGAGGGAATGGTCAGGGAAAGAAAATTTTCTTGATTGCAGCCTAGTTAAGCAAGTTAATTAGAATGGCTGCCTTTAAAATATGAGCAATTTTGCCAATGGGAAGTGTGTTTTCTGGTGATAGGGAGGAACATTGAGGAGTCCCAGCCAGGATACCATTACAAAGACAAAGGGTCACGGGGCCCTCCTGGCAACAAGCACATGTTTTCCATTGGATGCCTTCCCTATAGTGAATTTTCTTGTCCCTCATTAGAATTAATCGACACATAATTCCCCTGCAAAATGAAGTCTTACATAATCCTTCTCTTCTTTCTTTCTCCAAGGAACTGAGTGAATGGTGTATCTCAGTGGCTGTTTAGGTGGTGATGATGAAGTTTAGAGGGAGGAGAGAAGGTGAGGGATGTATGCAAAATGTCCATTTGCCATTCTGAAGCATATGCAGACCTTTAAATGGTTCACTTATCTCATATTGTAAACTCCAACTTGAGGAGAAATATTCACCAGACAGGTCATAAATCATGCCCAAAGACAGGTGCAATAAATACCAATGTCAAAAAGTTACAAAGTAAAATTGTATTGTTTTGACAAGGCTTCCAGATGCGCTGACAACAGGGCAAGTAAATGGTCTCTTTTCTGAGAGCCCACATTGCTCGTACATGGGTGGGGAGAAGGACCGCCAGCCATCATAAAGAAGAACAGCATTCCAGAATTTTAACATTTGTCATTCTTACTATACTGAGGGAGATGGCGATCCAAGATGCCTTGGTCTATACAAGGATGGGTCATCACATGTTACAATGTTACAATCACATGTTACAATCCATGAAAACAGATTTTAAGGCAGAGTCAAAGACCATAAGGAAGATATTTAACGGGTATGTAGGGTCCCTTATGGAAAATTTACTTCTAAATCAAATCATGGTGAATTGTATATAAGAATACACACATGTATCTATGTACATATACTTTTTTAAAAATTCTTTTTTTTTTCAATATAGTTAACATACAATGTTACTTTAGTTTCGGGTATATAACCCAGTGATTCAACTTCTTTGTGCCTTATGCTGGGCTCACAAGTGTAGCCACCACCTGTCACCATACAATGCCATTACAATATCATTGAGCATATTCCTTATGTTGGCCTTTTATTCCCATGAATTATTCATTCCATAACTGGAAGCCTGTGTCTCCTACTCTTCTTTGTCCGCTTTGCCCATCCCCCCCACCTGCTCCGCTCTGGCAACTATGAATTTGTTCTCTGTATTTGTAGGTCTGATTACGCTTTTTGTTTGTTGGTTCATTTGTTCTGTTTTGTTTTAGATGCCACACATGAGTGAAATCATGTGGTATTTGTCTTTTCCATCTGACTTATTTCAATTGGCCTAATACACTCTAGGTCCATCCATGCTATTGCAAATGGCTCCATCTCATTCTTTTTTAAGGTTGTATAATATTCCATATATATATATATATATGGAATATATATAACTATATATAAAAAATATATATTAAACATTAACTACTTAGTGAAATCACCTAGAGATCCTTTTTTAAAAAGATTTATTTATGTATTTATCTGAGAGAGAATGAGAGAGGGAGTGCATGTGTGAGCAGGGGTGGGGGCAGAAGGAGAGGGAGAGAATCTCAAGCAGACACCCCATTGAGCACAGAGCCCAATGCAGGGCTTGATCTCACGACCCTGAATTCATGACCCGAGTTGAAAACAAGAGTTGGATGTCTAACTGACTGAGACCCTTTTGTAAATGAATTATTACCTGGTGCTTATTTATCATGTGTGTAAACCTGGATTTTAACATACTTACGTGAACATACTTTTTATATTCATTGTATTATTTTTGTACAAAACAGCTTCATTAATTAAATTTAAGTAAATTCTCAGATCCTTGTTTTCTTAATAGAGGTATTAGTTATAAGAGACTTCATTAAAATGACAAACATTATATATTTTTATAAATTAGCACATATCAACTCAACAGGATGCCAAAACTCATTCCAATTTTGCTATATGTTTCTTTCTCTGTCATAGGTGCATGAAAAGTGCCAATGTGGCTGAGTGGCTCAGTCGGTTAAGCATCTGCCTTTGGCTCAGATCATGATCCCAGGGTCCTGGGACTGAGCCCCGCATCCTTCTCCCTGCTCAGCTTATGCTATAGATAGATTCAGCTCCAGAAATGTATTAAGGGCTATAAGTAATTATCCGAACATTCAAGTTCCTTAGACAGCTTAATCTGAAATAAACAACTAATTAGGATACAATTTTCGGAATTTGAGTGACAGAAATAATGGTTTAAATTATATGCCTCTCTGGGGGTGCCGGGGTGGCTCAGTGGGCTGAGCAAACAACTCTTCGTTTTGAATCAGGTTGTGATCTCAGGGTCCTGGGATGGAACCTCCTCTCAGGCTTCATGCTCAACCGCTCAGCTGGGAGTCTGTGAATTCTCACTTTCCCTCTCCTTCTGCCCCAGCTCTCTCTTTCTCCCTCTCTCTCTAAAACAAATAAATAAGTAAATCTTTTTAAAAATAAATAAGTAAATAAATAAAAATAAATGACATGCCCTCTGCATAGATATGTTGAGTTTGTCCCTGAATAATTCAGTAGTGCAGTTCTGTTTCAATAATAATCTCTATTTGTCTGAATCAATCCTACTACTTAGATGTTTACTGTAAATTGAGGGGTGCCAAATTCAGTAACTGGCCAGATGCCTAATAAGTAAAAGAGCTCCAAATTTGTATTCAGTATGAAGAAAATGAAAGATAAGTATGGCATCAACTTAAAAACATTCTACTTGGATTCACTGAGATTGACATGGGCTCTCTCTCCCATCTTCTCTCCTGTTGGCCCACTTAGAATAATACCAGACTGAGACTGGAGGGTTCTAAACAGTTTCTAAACTTCCACCCTGCAGCCTGTTAAGGAAGTCAGCTCAAGAGTTGTTTCTATAATCCACCCCCCTAGAAATGGCCCCACATTGGTAATTCGGTTACCTGTTCCTAGGTTAAAATGTTATTTTTCTCACTCTCTTTGAGGGAAGAAACAAATCGCAAAAGGATGTCTTAACTGATGTGCTTGGTGTGCCAAAGTGTAGACCAGTCCCATCATTCTGCATGTATTCCCCTGGAGTCGGGTGAGTTATGTACTCCTCATGAAGAAATGAATTCTTTTGCTGAGGTGTATGTGGTGAGTTAGACTTCTGACCCAGGGAAGCAGAAGTCAGGGGTGGAAGGCCTGGTAGCAGCATCCTATAAACCTAGCCAATGTGTTGCCCTGGAAAGGAATGTGCTGCCATAAATGAAGGCACTTGGAGGGCAAGGGTCATGGTATGTAATTAGCACAGGCTATTTAAGGAAGAATAAGAAAATAATGTTTTACAAGCTGGTAGAAAAAGAAGCAAATAATCATTTAAATGTTCCAATTGTGAGTTCCGACGGTGTGTGTGGTTTATTTTACAAGCAACTTTCTTACCAGTAAAAGGCAAAGCAATACTGAAAAATTAGGTACCCACAGGTACTCGCAGCAGGCATGACATGGCCCTGTCTTCCAGCTTATTTGCATAAGGTTAATTGCTAGCACTCCATTTTTCCTCCTAAAATCCATTCTGACTTTGGTCAAATGAAAGTGGAATAAAAAAATATAGAAATCTTTTTAGACTATGGCAGATCCTTTGGCCTGTTTCTATAAGGAAAGGAACACTGGATTCTGGTTTATAAAAGTGAGGCATTCACAAGAGAAACTGAAAAGCTTTTCTCTGGACAGCCCAGCCACCTAATGCTTGTGATCCATTAATGTCACTCTTAGGAATATCCAGTTGGCCATTTCATTTAAAATAAATGAAACGGGGTACCTGGGTGGCTCAGTGGGTTAAATCCTCTGCCTTTGGCTAAGGTTGTGATCCCAGGGTCCTGGGATGGAGACCAGCATTGGTCTCTCTGCTCAGCAGGGAGTCTACTTCCCCCTCTCTCTCTGCCTGTCTCTCTGTCTACTTGTGATCTCTCTCGGTCTGTCAAATAAATAAATAAAATCTTTTAAAAAATAAAAATAAATAATAAATAAATATATAAATGAAATAAATGAAACGATGTTCAGCCTTCTGTTTGGTAGAGCAACTGACTTATTGTTTAGTATGGGAAGTGACTTCTGTTTAATCAAACGTAAGTTAAAGGCTCATGAAATGTGTGTTATGGGTGCAGGTTTATAATTACACTACTGCTTCTCACATAGAAAAATAAAAATGTTAAAAAAAGAAAAATATTAAACTATTAAGTTATTGGGGCAGTAAATCTTCCCTACATATATGTACACTAAAAGTAAAATATGACAACTAAGCAAATAAAGGCACTCATGCACTTATAACTGGTTGCTGAATACACATGCTATCATTCCCTTTGAAATTCTATGCAGAGTAACACGTGGGATAACTTTTTCTAAAATTGTCATTAGGCAATCTTTTTGTGTTACACTCCAGCTATACGACTGGTCAACCCACAATTGTTTTAAGGTGGTTATATTTTGAAACTTTTCTTCTTGACACCATTACCAGAACAGATGCAATCATTGATCAAAAAATCAATAATGGAAGATTATCTTACTGGTAAGGATGCTATGAGTTTAAGATGGAAATCTGGGGACTGGTTTCCATTCTTGTTTCCCATAGTGGGCCGTAAAAAGAACAAATTAATGGAGTGAAACATGATCTCTTGCCTGCTAAATTCCAAGGAACCAATGTGATATTTAATTACTTACAGATATTTACCTTTTTTTTTCCACTAATTTTTATTTTATTTCCATTTTTTTTTCACTATGCAATTTGTTGTGTGTTGTTTTGTTTTTAAGTTAGAACTCGTGCGGAGATGATATATAGACAATAAGACTGAGGGCAGGATTCAGAAGAGTTGCTTATAAAAAAGACATTCTTCTCACTGGCTCACAACATTGCCGTTGTGATACAAATAAATCAGCAAACATTGGACAGTAGGTTGCGCTTAAATTGTGTCTAGTCTGAGATTGAATCCTTATTTGATTTAATACTTTGTCTTCATTGGAATACCTCGGTGTGTGCTAAGTGATACAGCCTGGATGTTTTAATTTTAATTCCCTGACAACTGAAATAAATAAATAAACAAAAGGAGATATACGTATTTCACTTCCATGTTTTAAATGACAATTTGAGCTGCAATGAATATGAAGTAAAAAAAATTAATTGTGGCTTTACTGTATTTGTTCTTGTTAAATAATTCACAAGATCCTTGCCACTCTCTTATGTTTTAGCATCATATGAGAAGAGGAATAAACTCAGGAAACTGACCTCACAATTGACAAAGACCACACAAATTGTCCATTAATTATTCTGTAAATACTTCAAATAGTAAGTCTGTTTTCCTGAGCAGGATTGTAAACTCCTTGAGGACAAGAATTATAGACTACTGAAATTCTTAGCAACGTCTAGAGCCAGGACAGAATTTGTCACAGGTGTTTATTAATTCTTTGGATTGAAGAGTTGAGATTTATTCTCTTGGTAGTGGGAAATCACAAAAAGGAGCAAGAAACAGTTGAATTTAGAATTCATTGCCATCTGCTTCCTTAGGCTCTGTAAAACATACAGGTCTTGAAAAATTCAATAGATTTTCTTTTTGTGTCTAGATAGTATCTTAACAATGTAGAACCCATTTTAACCATTACTGCTTAATTATAAAAGCAATATATATTCAAAAAAATTTCAAATAAAAGCTTTTAATAAGGAAAATGAAAACTGTCTGTTGATCCAACACCAGAGAAATAGGCCATTTATTTGTATACATTAATGTCTATATAATTTGTAGATTTGACAAATGGTGAATGATGCTGTATGCATAGTTTTAGTATTTTTACATACACAAATACATCTTCTCATTGAATTAAATATTCTATAAAATATTTCAAGTAGAATTATTTTCTATAATAAATGAATATGACCATTTCTTTGTTGCCCTATTATTATTTTTTTTTACTTTTAATTTTGTAATTTCTATAAGAAACAAAGGGCCATGATCACCAAGGACAGTATTGGTGTGCTTCTTTGATTATCTTATTTTGATAAATTTATAGAAGTAGAAAAGCTAATTCAAAAGGACAATCTTTATTAACTTTGGTATTTTACACCAATTGTTTTGAATGATATATATTTCAGAAGACCTTCATAAGTAAAGAATTATGTCTTTTGTGATCTTCTCTTCCTTTTTCTGGCCCACATACCCACATGGCCTAGTCATTTTCTTCTGCTATTTAATACCAAAGGAATTCCTGCTAGGGATCTGCCTTTTTCAGTTAATTCTTGCCCTGTGCAGTTTTTTGCTTTTTTTTTTTTTTTAAGATATAATCATCTAGAACAGCAGGTCCCTGCAGAGAACTTGAACATTTGCTTTTAATCAAAAGACAAAGTTTATATTAAATTCAGTAAACAAAATCAGGAGACTTGTATAAATAACAATTTGTGCATATCATTTTCATTTTTGCTGACACTTTTGACTCTGGTATTGATCTTTCACCAGGTTGTGAAACTCAGGGGGCAAAGTGCAAGGTTCAAAAGTGGCTATTTGCCTCAAGGTTTATTGAAAATAAAACATCGACGGAAGTCCGCTGAAGTAATTTGAGGAAACTTTTTTTTTTTTTCCTTCTAGGAAGGATGTCATTATTTGGTTTCTAAGGTTAAGTCTACTTAGAGAAAAAAAATAATAGAGTGAAAACAGGCTTGAAACATTAGAAAGCTGGCAGAGAACCTCTATAGAATTATGTGACCCATGCAGGTATGTCAAACTTCCAAGGAAAAACATCTCCTCGACATTGAACATCCCTTCATCTCTTCCTCATCCAAATATCGACGCTTTGCCTCCCTGTCGCCAGTCACACAGCCTGCAAAAGACAATTGAATAAAGAAAGGCAGCATTTCAAGATGTGCTGGTTTAAAATTTATGTTAATCATAAAATCGATTTTGAAAATCAGTACAGCCGATGGATTGTCAGTACGCAGATAAGTGACAAAGTGGATTTTTCATTCTTCCTTTCCAAACTCTTGTTTTGCCTTCACACAAACACTTGCTAGGAGCGTTTCTGTTCACTAACAAGACAAGGGTGCCACAAGCAGAGCCTTTTTTTAATTTTTAAAGATAAAGGGAAACACACAGGAAAATTCCCCAGCTTTGACTTGCAACTGTTGTACCTTGAGATTTGCGAAGCATTTATTAGAGAGTGTCCATCCAACGTGGGAAGATTTTCACAATCTTCCTTAGGTTGAGTTGCAAATTAAGCCAGAAGTCAAGCACTTCAGCAATCTTTCCCAGGGTCAGACAGTAGACCCTGGTTATTTTCAATCAAATTAGACATCATTTTGGATGTTTATTGTCCCAATGATCTGCTTTTTTCTTTCTTTCTTTCTTCTTTTTTTTTTTTTTGCCTAATCCTTTTAAGTTTCTTTATGATTTTATTTAAGAATTCTGAGTTTCTAATTACTAGAGGGATCCAAATGTGGTTTATTGGAAGTCTTCATCACATGTAGAGGGAGAATACAAAATTATCTATGGAATAAGTTTCCAGCTAACAGGTACCCTCAAGCAATCTGAATACTTATGGAATAGCATGAAAATGAATCCAGAAAATTAAGCTAAAAGCAGTTGATACAAATTACATAGTGCTGTGCTTTTATAAAATTGATTATGTCTAGGTATATGAGGTCTTAGCTTTGTAGGAGGTTACATTTTAATGGTAGAAAGCATAGCACACCAATAAGTAACTAAATAATTAGAAAAGAAAATTTCAGATCCTGTTAGGAACTATTGATTAAATAAAGCAGCATTATGAGTGGTGATGAAGAGTCCTTTAGAAAGGATGCTCAAAGAAGGACCTCATTCAGGAGACGGTAGCTGAGGTCGGTCCTGAGTGAGAAGGTGACCATGTAAAGCTCCTTGGGAAGAGAGGTCAGAGAAAAATAATAGGAAATATAGGGACCTGGAGTGAGGATAAAGATTTTTGTTGTTGTTTTGCTTTCTCCCTTTAGGGACAAAAAGAAGGTCAAAATTGCTAGATGTGGATCAAAATAAGCAGGATCTAGGAAATGCATCAGTGCAGTGAAAAGAGTGGTAGCCGCTGGACAGTGAAATGGACTGATTTATTTTTTTTAAGATTTTATTTATTTATTTGACAGACGGAGATCACAAATAAGCAGAGAACTAGTTAGAGAGAGAGGAAGGGAAGCAGGCTCCCTGCTGAGCAGAGAGCCTGATGAGGGGCTCCATCCCAGGACTCTGGGATCATGACCTGAGCTGAAGGCAGAGGCTTTAACCCACTGAGCCACACCCCTGGACTGATTTAATTCTTGAGCCATCACTCCAGTTGCTGTGTTGAGTGTAGGTTGTTAGGGAAACAAGCAGGAATATCATTAGGATATTGACTGGGACACAAGTAGAAGAGAATCAAGGTAGCAGTTGCTTAAATGAGAGAACAATGTCATTTCCTATTATGTAATAGTGGGCAATTTCGTGTTGACACGGGAGATCTGTTGATGTGGAATCCAGGCTCTTTCCAGATTTCCACTCTATCATCCCTGATAGGTATAAGAAGGAGCAGGGAGAAAGGAAGGCTGCTTTTGAAAGTTGTAGGTGTCACTTTCTCTTTTTTTTTTTTTTAAGGTTTTATTTATTTATTTGACAGAGATCACAAGTAGGCAGAGAGGCAGGCAGAGAGAGAGGGGGAAGCAGCTCTCTGCTGAGCAGAGAGCCCGATGTGGAGCTCGATCCCAAGACCCTGGGATCACAACCCGAGCCAAAGGCAGAGGCTTAACCCTCTGAGCCATCCAGGCACCCCATATGTGTCACTTTCATATGCCATTCAGAAATGAGTCACATATCTTAGCTGGCTTAGATCATGGGCCAAATTACAAATCGGGCTGATGCTACAGCCATCCTATGAGGACAAGAGTGGGACCAAAAGGCAATACGCTCAGGTGATGGGATGACAGGATGGAAATCCCTGAGTCAGTGAATTAACATACTTGGGCTACTGAATTACTCCAACCTGGAAACGTTCTCTCTTGGGGATTCTTGCCATGAGAGATAATAAGTACTTTATACATCATTCATTATGAATTGAACATCTGCCACTTGCAGCCAGTTGAGTCCCAGGTGATAAACCTCAGGTGAAACAGGGTAAAGGTACATATCTACCCTCTCCAGTTAGTTCATCCGTGTGATGAGCTAATGTGTGTGTTTTTTCATTCTTAGGGTAGAGATCAGTCCCTCTGCAAAGCTGATGTCTTTTCTATCCCTTGGATCCCAGAACGATAACATGAGTTGTACCTTCAATGAAGCAAGTCGAAAGTTGAAGAAATCCATAGTATTTTTATCCAAATCTATGAATGGAAAACATTGGAGACTGGAGCCTGAATTCTATTTATTGCCCACACATTATGTATAAATCACCATGATATCCTAGGTCGGTGGGGTTCCCCATTTTGGTTTTGCCTTGAAACTTGACTACATGGCATTCTGGTTCACCACTTTGGGTATAAAGTCCAACAGACCGGGACTTTGCTTAATGTGAATGTTGCATATTTCACATGTGGCTTAGTCTCCCAGAGATTCAGTTCTTCATGTGAAAGAGGAGGATGGATAAGACTACCTATTTCATTGCATTATAATAAGATTAATACGTCATGTGTCCTGAGGTTTTACGACGTGCCAGACACTGTTCCAAGCACCGTGCAAGTGTTAACGCTTAATGAGGGAGATTCCTGTATTATTATTCCCCTTACACTGGTGAGAAAACTGAGGCACAAACCAGCTGGACAACTTGCTCCAGATCGCTCAACTATGAAGAGCTAATGCTAGGATTTGACTCCGGGTCGCTGAGTTCTAGAGTTTGAGCTCTCTGCCCCGCTCTGTGCTTAAACGCACTGTTGCCTGCAGACTGTTTGGCACATACGCATGCAATAAACGTCACTTAGCATTTTTATTTTGCATTTTCCCATTACTTTATTTTGACTTCAATGTGGGAGAGGTGATTATCCAAAGATGTGAATTATCCAAGGATTGTGAGAGTTGGAGGCAGAGGAAATATTAGATTCTTCTGAGTGGGAGTAGGGTTAAAGAGTCTCAGTACTTGAACCAGTCCAAAGCAAGAAACAAATGTCCAGAAGCCTTCTCTGCTCCACATCTGTTTTTATTTTTCAGTTTATCAGCCTGCTGTTCCATGACAGGATTTTGCAATATTCAGCTCCTCTGGTGACTTACAGGATATCAAGGGAAAAGAGAATAAAGAAAAGCTTTTAGCCAACTTCAGCTTTTCCTTCCTTAAAACTGAAGATAAGCTCTGGCTGGACACCATGAGGTTGGTTGAAAAGGCTAATTCATGCGTCTCCTCATTATCAGTGCGAGAGGGGATGCTGGCTTTACCAGTGCCCAGCCCTGTTGATAGTCCTTGTCCCACAGGGTCGAGATGGTGGTGTGCGAAGATTAGACAAGCTTGTAGCTAAGGATGCCCAAACAGAATGCTGTTCTTCTCTCCTGGGGAGCAGAAGATCCTCTCTGGTCGATCTTTGGAAGATGACATCTGTGTCATCACATCAAAGGTGAGGTTTGACGAGAACATGAATAGCAGTGTATGGAGGTCCGTGGCTGCTGGGTCATCTCCTGCAAAATCAGCCACTCTTTCATGCCACAAGCAGGGAATGACCTCCAGCCTTTAGTTTCTCATAAGAATTCATATAAACTGCGTCAAAAGCCAGGCCAGTGCATCTAACAGTCAACAGGTTCTCATTAGGAAGGAACAGCCCATTTTCAGGTTGGTATGAGGAGCTTTAGTCAGACTTTCGAGGTAATGCTCATCTTCCATAAAACTTTTACGAGTGGTTGCAAATTGCTGACAACAATTCTTTCCTAAACTGTGAAAGATCAACTCCAGATGTTTGCCTTCTGCTGGAGGAGACCCAACCCATGCCTCTTCCACCAAAAAAAAAAAAAAAAACCAGAGTAAAAGAAAGGACTCCAACAACTGGTCTCCTGAGCTGCCTCTGGAGCTCAAAAGGACTCAAAAGTCTCATAGCTGCCCGCCCCCCTTCACGTCTCTCACTGGGCTGCCATTACATGGCTTCTCCTAGGTGTGGTGAGTAGAGACATTAAGGAATGGAAAATATTGAGGTGTCTTAAAACAGTCCAGGTAGTAAGTGGCAGTTTGGAAGGAAACCACAGCAAGTTGTGTAAAGACTGAGGACAGATTTTAAACTTGTCTCATGTTGTGATCAAGAGGCAATTACCTGGTTAATTCTACCCATTAGAATGGAACACAAGTTCTCCCAAAGAACCCAGGTGTTTTAGATGCATGTAGTCCATTAGAATATCAAGTGGTCAAAATACTTCTTTGGTTCTTGGCATTCAGTATGTGAGGGGGAAGAAGAGGGTTACCCAGTGGGATTCACAACCCAGTGAAATTATTTATTATAAACCCCACTTAGCATAATGGAAACAATATGCTTTTTTGACAAGAATAAACATTCGGCCTCATAAAAGACGCTACTTCTAAATCTTTGCTACCACTCAATTTTTTTCCAGATTTTTCGCCTTTTACCACTTGTGTTGTGTTAGATTTACCACTCCTAACAAGTTTATTCTTCATTTAAAATCATTATTTACAACAATCTTTATTTTTATATTTTATTTTTCAATAATCTGTACACCCAGGTTGGGGCTGGAACTTACCACCCTGAGATCATGAATCTCACGTACTGCTGACTGAGCCAGCCAGCCACCCCCAAACAAATGTTGCAATGCCATAAATTCAGAAATTTATTGAAGGATGAGCTATTCTAAAAGAAAAGCAGAATCACGTTTGGGGTATTTCTATCTCTCTTAGTTTTTATTTTCTGAAAAAATCCTCATTTCACCATCATTTTGAGGGCTTTTGTTTTGTTTTGTTTTAGTATATAATTCTAGAATGGCAGGGAGTTTGGTCTGTTGTTTTTGTTGTTTTTTGTTTTATGTTTTTTTTTTTTTCTTTTCCTTAGGACACTTTAAAGATGTTATTCCATGTCTTCCTGCTTTCATTATTTCTGCTGAGGAGCTACAGGTCAATATGAGCGTTATTTTCTTGAATGCACTGTGCTTATTTGACTGTTATTTCTTTTCTTTTCTTTTTTTTTAAGATTTTATTTTTCTAAGTCATTTCTACGTGGGACTTGAATTCACAACCCTGAGCTCAAGAGATGCACACTCCACCAACTGAACCAGCCAGATGTCCATACTGTTCTTTCTTTTAAGATTTGTTTTCAGCCTGTTTATAGTGATGTCTTTAGGTGCTTTTGTTTTGTTTTGTATTCTTGGAGTTCACCAAGCTTCTTGGATATTTGATTTGAAGACTTTGATTCATTTTGGAAAATTCTCTACTAAAGCCAAGTTATTTTATTTTATTATTTATTATGTTTATTTTCTTTTTTTAAGAGTATGGTGGATACACAATATTACAATAGTTTCAGGTGTACAGTATAGTGATTCAAAAGTTCTCTGCCTTATGCTGTGCTCACCACAAGTGTAGCTACCATCTGTCACCGTACGACACTCTTAGAATGTCTTCAACTGTATTCCATATGCTCTTTTATTCCCATGACTTATTCATTCCATAACTGGAAGCCTGTGTCTCCCACATTTCCTATTTTGTCCATCTCCTCACCCCTTCCCTCTGGCAACCATGAGGTTGTTCTCTGTTACAGGCCTGATTCTGCTTTTTGTTTGTTTATTCATTTGTTTTGTCTTGTTTCGTTTTAGATTTCACATAGGAGTGAAATCATATGGTATCCCAAAGTCAACTTTAAAACCGCCCTTGCATCCTTTTCTTTCTTGTTTCCTGTGTATCTTCAATCACATCTCTATCACCCTGTTTATTATTATCCTATGTCTCTCACATCAGTTCTGTTGTTTTGGTTTTGGGTTTTGTTGTTGTTGTTGTTGTTGTTGTTGTCGTTAATACATTTTTCTCCTTTCTCTTCAGTTTAGATCATTTCTACTCACCTGCGCTTCAGGTCATTGATTCTTTGTTATGCAGTATCAAGTCTGTTGTTAAGCTCTTAATGTAAGGATTTTTCTTCAATTCTAGAGTTTCCATTTGATGCTTTTTAAAAAAAAAAGTTCCTTTTCTCTATTGGAATTTTCCATCCATCTTTTTCTTCCTTGTGTACATACTTTTCTCTCTTCTTTAATACATCTATACTAGTGATTTCAAAGTCCTGCGAGCTGATTGCATTATCCCAGTCAATGTGGGGTGGCTTCTCTTCCCTCCTTTTTTTTCTCTTTCCCCATGGTTTTATACTGTGTGCTAGAGAGTTCTCTATGCCTTTCCAGCCAAACACAAGCCTTACCCTTCATTCCCCCCATTGCACAGAGAAAAATCTTATGGCTGTGATCCAGTGGGTAAAGAGGATCTGTTTTGATTTTAGATTTTTCTAGATTCAATTAGGCCCATCCAGTCTGTGGCTCTTCAGATGTCTATAGATTTCTCTTTACTTTGGCAGATACTCTCTGCCTTTGGTTTTCTACCAGCAGGTGCCCAGTCATGGACGATGGCCCAAGGGAAGAAGCATCTGTTGGTCATTGCTCACCCAAGAAGTGAGCTGCCTGTGGGACTTAACGCCTTCATATTCTGTGCATTCACAGGTAGATTGTCTGGAGTTTATTTTACCCATACTTCTCAGATAGAATATACCCTTTGGTCATATTTTTGCAATATTTGTCATGGCAGTAGGATACGTGGCATGTGTACCCTCTGTACCAAGAGTTGGCCAACCGCAGTTCAAATATGGGCCACATCTGGCCTACAGCCTATTTCTGTTCAGCCAGTTAGCTAAGAATAGCCTTTTCCATTTGTAAAGGATGGTAAAAGTAAGCATCCTCCCAAGAAGAATATGCAACAGATGACCCATGACTCGCAAACTCTATCATATGTACTACCTGACCTCTTACAGAAAAATGTTATTGATCTCAATCTCTATTTCAATTGAAATGCTAACACTGTTTGCTCTGCTTTTTGTTTGTATCCTGTGATCCAGCAGAATGGAATTAATACAAACTTGCTGCCAGCGTTCTGGGAGCTAGTGAGGTGGAAAGCCGGGAATCTAAACATTCACAATATAAACTTGTAATCAACGTCTGTTTTCCAGATGAAGTCCTCGTTGTCAACTGATGTCTCCCAGGCCGGATCTCACTTGTTTGACTCACTCCAGAAAATGCACCTGCAGCAGTCAATTGTCAGAACATTGCTAGCATTCTAACATTATTTTGTCTCAACCCTTTCTCTTTGTTCTTGTGGGATTTGCTTTTCTCTCCTTTATTCCACACAATTATTATCCTGAGGTATCTGGAGGGCAGAAGAGTGTATGTACGTGATCTTCTTTCTTTCTTTAACCAGGCACAGCCTCCACTCTCCATGGTGTTCATGCAGAGGAAACTTACATAGGCAGAAGCATTTGAAATCGGAACCAGAGTAGACTCAGTCACGACAGAGCTCTATCTCTCGTGCAGATATTTGAATAGTGAGTCCTAAGTGAACTAAGAAGGTTGCAAACAAAACGTTTCTGGCAAAACGAAACTATAAACCACAACTTTGTTAAAATCAAATGACAATTGGTAATTATGCATTCCTTTGCTGGTTAATTTTATCCCAAATTGTGGATGATTGCTACAATGAAGTCAAATTAAATTGTAGGCATTCATTCAGAGGTGTTGTTCCTCCAGTGAAAAAGAAATTGATTTGCTATGTTTTGTCCTAACTGTCCCTCCATGACAGTGGGCAAGACACTTAACTTTCTAAAGCTCACTGAATGGAAAAAAAAAGAAAAAATTAGTCTTTTATTTCATTACCTTCAAGGTCAATCCCAGCTTTATAAATGTATCATCTGTTACAAGAAAATATGAACTTATTTAACTGTGTCAGCATAAAGAAACCACCTTTCTGCTTTGCTAATAGAACCATTGCTAAATTTTATATCTGTATAAGTATAAAAAATATTTCAGACATATATAAACCCTCTTTATACAGTTACATGGAAAAATAAATATCCGTCCATCAGTTATATTAATTCAGGCAATTTATGAAATGAAATCAACAAGAATCACAGAAATTCAAAATATCCATGACTCCTGATATCCTAATCCTATAACAATCCTCCAATGGCAGGATGATCAAGGTTGTTATTTTTTTTCCCCTTTAAATAATTGTTACGGTTGAAGTCATTGGATAATCCCAGCAAACAAAACTACAAGTCCTACTAAAGAGTTTTTAAATATACAATTCCGTATAAGAAATGCCTGATTAAATTTTGTCTGACAGAGCTATGTTGATGGGTAGTAGGTTTGTAAATTTTTGAAATGAGGGAATAGAAGGAGGAAGGAAGTAATTCAAGGTCATGATTTCTAATTTGTAAAGTCCATTTATAATATTCTTTAGGGTAATTTGCTGATGACAGTAAAGCTTAAGGAGATAGATCAAGCTAATTCATTCACTGCTCTATCTTCTTGGAGAGGATTAAGAGATGGTGGAGAAATTGGTCTGCAAAATTTCAAGCATCAGGGGACTGTTGCAGACTCAGCCTGTGGACAGAACTAGCAAACCAAAATGACAAATCATTTGGCTGAATTATATCTTTCAGTCTCAGTAGGGTAATCATCGTCATCATCTCAGGAATAAATTTTTTAAAATCCATGATAGTAATAGCAATAATAACAGTAATGATGATACAAATAGTAACTCCTTGACATGCATTCTTCATTTGCCAGGTGCTAGCGTATTTTATAAGAGGCTTTATTTCATTTCATCTTTGTCACAATCTTGGAGAAAAAATTTAATATTTCCCTGTCTTTTCAAGAAAATTGAGGTACAGAGAAGTTATATAATTTGGTCATGAATTAGGAGGCAAAACCATGTTATAAACCCCATGGGTCTGATCTCAGGACCAAATTTTACTGTTATTTATAAGGGGATTGCCAAGTTAAATGCTCTATTCCTTGTGTTTCTTTTCTGTAGAGAAATAGAAAATAATTTTTTTTTCTCTAAAGGCTGAAGTTACTTCCTAACACCCAGTCATGTTACCAAAAAGAGACAAAATAGGATAAGAAAAGGGGTCCCTGGGTGGACCAGTCGGTTAACTTTCTGGCTCAGGTCGTGATCTCAGGGTGGTAAGATCAAGCCCTGCTTCGGGCTCTGTGCTCAGCATGGAGTCTTCTTGCTTGGGATTCTTGCTCTCCCCCTCCCCCAATTTATTTTAGGGGCCCTAAAATAAATAAATAAATCTTTTTAAAAATAGGTTAAGAAAGTAAGGTAATAAATTAAAGGGAAACTGGAGTATAAATTCAAAATCTTTCAAGAGGCATGGATACTGATTATTCTAACCATGGTGATTGGAACCATTTCTCCTTTGTGTCAGGTTGGCACACAAGCAAGTCATCCAACCTCTTTAGACTCCAATTTCCTCATTTATACTCCAGGTATTAAAAAGACCAATGACATAAGATAGGTCAATAAACCTAACATAACACCTACATCAATGAGATGATGGTGATTGCGTTATCAATGCTAGGATTTGATTGCTCTCTCCAAGCCATTGGAGAAAAGCTGTGGAAAATAATCATGCGCCTTCTTTTGAAATGGGCTCCTGAAATGTCACCGAGTGAGTTGGAAGCATCTCTGGTCTTCGGAAGCGTGGATGAGCTGGGGAGCAGCAGTAGCAGGAGCTACTTAGAAATGCAGATACCCGGGGCGCCTGGGTGACTCAGTGGGTTAAAGCCTCTGCCTTCGGCTCAGGTCCTGGGATCGAGTCCTGCATAGGGCTCTCTGCTCAGCAGGGAGCCTGCTTCCCCCTCTCTCTTCCTGCCTCTCTGCCTACTTGTGATCTCTCTCTGTCTCTCAAATAAATAAATAAAATCTTAAAAAAAAAAAAGAAAGAAAGAAATGCAGACTCTCTGGCCCTACCTCAGACCCGCCCATGTGGGATCCCCAGGAACGCTTTCAACATTGACAAGCACTGGTTTATAGAAGCGGATAAGGAACGGATGTTGTGCGTAAGCCAGCAGAGGAAACAGTGAGAAGGCTTGATTTCTGCCTCAAAAAATTGGAGACCAAAAAATTAAAGATGTCTCCTCCACCCCCAACTATTTGTTTGATTATTATGGTTTTGGCTTGGCCCGTTCATTTGTTTGTTTAAGTAATAAAAGCAAAAGGGCCTCAGAAGAGGAGACATCGTGAATGAGACACTCTAGTAATGGAACCAGGTCCCGGAGGGCTTCTCGAACTCAGAAAGGAATGGGATGGAAAGCAAAGGTGTGTGCCTAAGTCTGGGGTTTCAAAGGGGATCCAGTCCTTCCAAGACAGGGAAGAAGGGACACTGATGTACTTCATGGTGTGGACAGAGGGCAGGAAGCTGAAGAAGTTAGGGAGCAAAGAGCAAGATGTCAAGTGAGGCAAGTGAGTAGAGCCTGGCTTGGGGAAAGGAATGAAGGCTTGGAGGTTTGGAGGTTTGGGGGACGAGAGAGGGGGCTAACTGTGGATACAATGACCTGAAGAAATACTGACGCGGGTAGTGAGGATGAGGACATTCGCTACACCGCTTCCAGGGCCTGAAAGAGGATGAGCCTAAGGGAGAAGTCATCTTACCAGGCTGTGGTGTATCTCAATTACATAAAGGAGAACTCCTTCTCTTGACCTTGAAAATGCAGGTCAGTTGGGATCAATGGCATGGGGGCTCTAAAGTGTGCAGCTCACTGGGAAGAAGATGAATTATGGTGGGTTGTGGGGGGGTGAGGTTAAAACGAGACTGATGATCATTTTTCACATTATATATTATTATTCACGTATTATATCAGAATAAGGAACTGAATAAAGGAAGGATGAGAGAAAGGGAGGCAGAGCACTCTAGGTCCATGACTTATCACAAGAGCCATGAAAGTCATTTGGTTGAATATCCAGATAGTATGGAAATTCTGACTGTCATGTGCATTTGGTACAAACTAGTTTTGAAAAAGAGGGAGGGAGGGAGGGAGGAAGGAAGAGAGAATGAGAGAGAGAGAGAGAAGAACTAATTGCTTTCTGGGACAGCACCTCAGGCTCTAAGGTCGGAAGAGTACACCCTGAAAAGTATGGTTTTGTACAAATTAGGCTTCCATGTTCTAGGGACAGCTTGTTGAACTGACTCAGGCTAGCCATCCGATGAATGCAGCCGCCCCGAAATGACAGTAGCATTTATGAAGGGCAGCCCCTCTCTCTTTGCAATTCCGTCTGACTCCTTTTAGTGATGCAGCGATATTGGAATGCTCACTGAATCAGAAGAGAAGTAGATCAGTGGACAAATCTTCCTTCGGAATAGGAAAAGAGCCGGATGGAACCAACACATCCAAATAATAACAAAAAATAAAAGCAAAGAATCAAAACCTCACTTACCTGTTCACCTCAGGGTTTTCAAAGATGAGGCAGAATATGTCAACCACAGAAGTTCCCTCTGACCAAGGACACCAATTGTCTCCTCTAGTTTACATTTCTATCAATTAGAGACTGTTTTGTTTGTTTGGTTTTTTGTCTGTTTGTTTTGAGATTTTTTATTTATTTATTTGACAGACAGAGATCACAAGTAGGCAGAGAGGCAGGCAGAGAGAGAGGATGGGAAGCAGGCTCCCTGCTGAGCAAAAAGCCCAATGCGGGGCTTGATTCCAGGACCCTGGGATCATGACCTGAGCCGAAGGCAGAGGCTTTAACCCACTGAGCCACCCAGGCGTCCTGAGACAGTTTTGTTTTTAAAAGAAATGTTCCAACTGGCTGGATTTGAGGGTGTAGAAAATTAACCATCTTGTGGTACCTTTTTCTGATCAGATTCTTTTCTCTTTTCTTCCTAATCCCTAGATGAATTATTCCAGATAGTTGTGTGTATGTATGTGTGTGTGTATGTGTATAACGTATATACTCTATTTATGTGATAGGCATACTTATATATTATATATAATGACTATATATTATACATAACATATTACTATATATACATAACATACATATTTTTATTTTTAAAAGATTAATTTATCCAAAATTGAAAAACCCTAAGAGAACAAGTAGATATTCAGTGAAAATCATGTTTTCTGTCTGCCAATGACTCTCAGTCTCCTATTTCCACACCTCAAACACAATCACTACTACAACAGTTTTATGTAAAAATCTACAGAGAATATAGGCCTGTGCCAGGGGTGCCCAGGTGGCTCAGTGGGTTAAGCCTGTGCCTTCGGTTCAGGTCATGATCTCCGGGTCCTGGGATCGAGCCCCACATTGGGCTCTCTGCTCAGTGGGGAGCCTGATTCCCCCTATTTCTCTGCTTGCCTCTCTGCCTACTTGTGGTCTCTCTCTCTCTCTGTCAAATAAATAAATAAATCTTTAAAAAAATATATGGGTCTGTGCCAAAATGTGTATAACCTTTTTTCACACAACTTGGATTATTGTACAAATTCTTTTTCACTCTACATTTTCACTTTCTCTTGGAAGTTGGTCCATATGGAAACATACAGATCTTCCTTGTTCTTTTGTGACCGCCATAGCTCTGTATTACTCTTCTGGGTGGAACTACCAGTCTTTGTTCACTGACCCCTCTCTTACTGCACTTAAATATCATTCTGGGGCCTTTACCTTCCTAGGCAATGACACAGATGCCTTCTTGCTCCTACATACCTGCACACCTCTAATCTATAACCAAGACCATAAAAATGGAATTCTTTATCAGAAAATGCTCATGTAGAATTTGATGACTTTTTGCAAATTGTGCTGGAGAAGGGTCTATATTCCCTCCATATATGTATATGAAAGCATTTTTGCACATTCTCTTTGATCTTACACTTTCTGGTCTTTACTAACCTACTTTATTTAAAAATATATAGTTTTATTTTTAATCTTGAACAATTCATATTTAAATTTAACTTAATTTCTCTTTAAAGCTCTAGGAGCTATCTGTTCCTGTCCTTTGACAATATTTCCACTGGAATGTTTGGTTTCCCTGACTGACTTGGTGGAGTATTCTGTGCTAAGAAAATCAGCTCTTTCCCTGTCGTAAGTGTTACAAAATGCATTGCCTATCACTTGACCTTGTTTGTATACTTATTTTTTTTTTCCTTTTCGGCTAAAATTTTTAATAAGTCTTTATAGAGTTTTCAAAGACAAGCCTCTATTACTAGATGAGGACACTGAGTGGGGGCATCGTTTCAGGGTGTCTCTGACATACCTCCATGGCTCACCTCCACTTCTAGCACCAAGCTGCCATCATATTTTGAGAGTCAACCGACTTCCATCAAGGGAAGAGCCATCATCTTGCTCACTTGTCATAGAGTTTACATTTATATGGCTCACATCCCCAACTGGCTTAATTGCAAAAGGAAAGAGACTTCTAACACATTCTTCTCAAACTAGGTTTTGGGACATGGTTCAATGAAGCTATGATATATAATGTTGATGACTCGCTGATTATGAAGACCTGACCTGGAATGAAAGCAGATAGAATGGAAATGAAGGGTGCCTTTGAAGGAGAAGTAGTTGCCCATAAGCAGTCTTCAGAGGTTGATCAGATAAACCTACAAGGATAAAGGATTGAGCCATCCAGAATGGCTCCAATGGGGAGAGCAGAAGTAGGGCCGTCATGGATATGTTTCTGTGGAAAGTTGAGGAGCACAGATAGTGAGAAAGCCCAGAGGCACATTTTTCACATACAATTTTTATGTGCTCAATTATAGATTCATTTTTACAAGCAGCTGAGTCATATATCAAGTCTAAGAGAAATTAACATTTAGCAGACCACGTAGCCTGCACTATAGGGACATACTATTTTGTAGCAAGTTATAATAGCCGAGCTTCAATAGGATTGAGATCCCTTATCTAATTGGATCAATTCATTAGGCCAAATGACGGTGCTCTGATGATTTGAAAGCCAGATATATTACTCTGTTGCCTCAGCCAAGTAGTTTCCACCAGATTTTGAGACCTGGGTACACAGACAAAGCAGTCTAGCCAGCTGCAGGGGACCCGTATTTCGCCAACTTCATGTGAGTTCCTATTGTCTTGGACCCTTTATTCTTACAGAATTGTTTTGTGGCTAGGAAGAAATGCCGTCTTAGCGAGGCTCTGAGAAGCCAGTGTTGCTGGGAGAGTTGCCAGAGAATGAATGGGAAGCTAAGAATAGCAATCTGTAGGTTTGCTTTTAGGGCTTTGATACAGTACATCTCTGAAGGCAGTATGCCATTAGCTAGAACATTCAGCAAAGCACCTGGTACTGAGCCATTTGCCAGTAAAACTGATGAATAATGAATGGGCACGCACGTAACGATGAGCCAAGAGGGAGGCTTCTCCATGGCTTTAATCTGGCTAATGAGTTGGCATTAATGAAATTCAACAATGTGGGTATCTACAGGTTTCAGGGGTTGCCCATCCCCTGATTTTTTTCTTTAATCGAACATGTCACACGCGCTAGTCTACCCTGCATACACTTTCACCCATCAGATGTTAAAATGACCCTTAATCTTTGCAGTAGGTGAATCCAATTTCTTGTCTCCACAATTATCTATTATGGGTAACCAATACATTTACAAGAAGGTATGCAAGCATGGATGAGAGTCGCGGGATCCATTCGGAGGCCTCAGTCAGTCATTGACCTACACTGGTTTAATTGAATATTATCTGAGTTATAACACTAATACGAGTCTGTTGAAAAATAATGCCATTTCTTGTGAGCTCAGATATTTGCGTGCTCTTCAGCATTGATGCAGGCAATCTCCTGATAAGAAAGAGGAAAGGAATCTCTTATGACTCTGATCTGTCGGCTCCTTAGTCATGTGCTCACTATTTAATTTTATTTCAAGGCATCTCTCAAAATGATCTCCTTGCCCATTTCTTTTTTTTTTTTTAAGATTTTATTTATTCATTTGACCGAGAGAGATCACAAGCACGCAGAGAGGCAGGCAGAGAGAGAGAGGGAAGCAGGCTCCCCACCGAACAGAGAGCCCGATGCAGGACTTGATCCCAGGACCCTGAGATCATGACCTGAGCCGAAGGCAGAGGCTTTAACCCACTGAGCCACCCAGGCACCCCCTCCTTACCCATTTCATCTCAGATGGTGCCTAGCACTGTGTACGATTAAATGATAAATGAGAACAGAGTTAGAGTTGTAAAAACTATGGGTACTATTCTATGTCAATCTCATCTCTCCCAAAGGCCCCCCAGTCCCAAAGTACATAGACTGGAATTCCCATTTTATTCTGAGTGTCATGCTCCATTTATCTTAGGATCTCAAAGTGTATCTGACAAGGGTGATGTTGCACATTATAATATAAGATTTCTCAAACTCTGCCCATCTGTTAGTGATACAGGCAATCTAAGTGTCCTATATGTAGAATGTATATACATTTCCTGCATTGCATATTCTTTCAAATATTTGCACTTGGCATTGCAAGGTGTCCCACTGTCATAACAGACAAGTCATTCATTAAGCTGTCAGCACCTTGCTACCCTGCTCCCATAGAGGGCCCATTTCTGTGTTCTCTGTTTCTTGTTGGATAACCTATTCACTCATCATGAGCTAAGCAGTTACTCTCATAACGGGTGCAACTGAGTCGTTCATGTCAACATACGTAAACCAAAGTTCTGCTTCTTCATTTCTAGCTGCCCAACACTTGACTGGTGGAGGGCACTAATGGGTTGGAAAACCAGCTTGCATTCATGAGAGTTAAGCTGGTGTCCCTATGATGCTGTTCTTGGCTGAGACATCTAAGGAAGGAGCATTAAAAGCAAAGAAGTAGAACAAACAAGTGACAGCAAAAAAAAAAAAGTGATTAATTGTAAACATTGTTTGAAAACCTGAAAGGGAATCAAGAAAAGCAATTAGCTACCCAGACCTACACATTGTAACTATTTGGAACAGATTAAGTGGGAAATTACAAAAATATATTAAACCTAAAAGTAAAGCATCTGGAAGATGAAAAAAAAAAAAGAAAATTAATTTCTGGAAAATTAGAATGAAGTTCTCCTGATTTTTAGCTTTGATTTTGTCATTTCCCTTTTAAGAGGGCTTGTCTTTATGAGAAATTTGATAGTCACTGAAAAAAATGAAGAAGATAATTTATTTTTTGCTCGTTCAATGTCTTAGATTATGGTCCCTGAAATATTCAAGCCCCTTTCCTTAACTCTCTTCTCGACCTTTTGCCTAATCCATGATTATTTATATTCCAGAGAGCAGAAAATGGGGAGGGGGGAAAGACGGGGGAAATTAAATTGGCCAATTCACCCCCTAATTAACAACTTGATTCAAGTTTGACAGAAAGTATATTAAACTCATTAACTTCAGTGAGATCCATGGAAAATCTGTAGTTTCCACTTAACCATGAACTCCCCAGAATCAGCTCTAATAGAGATGAAAAGATTGATGACAAAAATGTAAGAGACAAACACTCTCTCACACCATCTTTCTAAGTTACAAAGGTTTGGGGCTGTTATGGGGTAGAGCTGTTGATGCATTATGTTACATAAGATTTCTTAGTCTGACCTTTCTTTGGCAAAGGAATAGAAAAGACCACCTCCCTAATCAATTAAGTCATTGCATATTTTATAGTGCATACTTTCTCGAACTCACTTGAAACTTAGTGCTTAGGGAAGTGAAATGTCCTTCTCCCCAGGAATATAAAAGAGGCTTGAGGAGAAAAAGCTAATATCCCCCCAAAACAAAAATATCAGATGGAAACATCCCCATTCCAGAAACACAAATGAAAACAGGGAGAGACTGAAATCAAATCCTTATGCTAATTTATCTAACTAGTATTGCTTTTCTGTAGAACAATACATCTAAAATATTATGGTCGACATTGGAATTGGATTTTTTTGTCCACACTGTTTTCCAAGAGAAACCACTTTATTTGTTAGACCAGAATGAGACAAAGTCATCATTCCATGGTCCTATTATGTATTACTTCTACTTCATTTTTCTGTAACTTAAAGAAGCTTAGCTTCACATAGCCAGTGCCCACCATAAAGAAACCACTCCCCTGTGATTTGAAGATTCAATGATACCGACATAAATGACAGTCTAAGGCCCTAAGATAGGGGGTACAGTAGGTTTTTGCAGTCTCTCTCTTTCTCTCTCTCTCTCTCTCTCTCTGTATGCGTTTGTGTGTGTGTGTAAAAATGTTATTCTTTCCAAGCTATCTTGCTTTGAGTATTTTAGATTGAAAAGTGCCTGCCTTTGATTTAACATGTTAATTTTTTTTGAGATTTTATTTATTTGAGAGAGAGAGATTGAGTGAGCACAAGCCAGGTTGGGGGGAAAGGCAGAAGGACAAGGAAAGGGAGAAGCAGATTCCCTGCAGGTCAGGGAGCCTGACACGGGGCTCAATCCCAGGATCTGAGATCATGACCCAAGCCAAAGGCAGACATTTAACTGACAGAACCCCCAGGTACCCCAACTATGTTACTATTCTTATCTCTTCATCTGTATTGTGGTCAGAAATTCTGTGTGGAAGCAGCACCTGGGGGAGCCAAGACTTTGGGATAACTTTTTCCATAGGGATGGTGGTCAAAAATTACTTTTTGTTCTAACATTGAATCCACATTAAATCATTTCTTCCAGGAGCTATAGCCTCTATCAACAGATTCCAAGCAGAAACTAATGCAAGTAATATGATGGTTTAAAGACTGTTGGTCAGTCAACTGCTTTGTTCTAGGTGACCAAACCTTGTAATTATGGTGACTACACAGTATAGATTTCCCAACACATTCCGGCTTCAGATATCCTCCTCTATTGTTCCGAGAAATACACGTATGGTTGCCCAAGTACATAAATGATTTTTCTATTGGTTTGGAAACTATGACCCTTGTGTCCAAAAAAAAAAAAAAGTTTGCATACGAAAGTACTATGTAAAAACACTTTCAAAGCTGTGCTCTATCTCATGGAAATTAGGATAATTCCCAGAATAACACCAAAGTATGAGAATTAAAGTAAGAGTTCAGACAAGGTGATTAATGAGAGTAAAGGTTCAGATAGGAGACAAACTCTAAATATAATTATTACCAAAGGGACAAATACAATTCCAAGTGAGAATCCAAAGTGTGAAGATACAGAAAAATGGATCAGCAATTTTGGGGGTTTTGTGAGAGAACAGATTAGTGTATTAACATTACCTAATAGGGATCTCGTGAAGATGCTCTCACAAGACAATGTAATGAGCCTGGCATTCACAGAGGAACTATTAACGAAATGGGGAAGCACATGAATGGACTTCTCAAAACTCCAAAACTCTTGCAATCACTTTTATTACCAGTAGACAAACACGATTAGACCCTTTCAGAAATAAATCTGTTAGATCCTGTCCAAGTCGGTTTCAGAGATGGAGTTCTACTAACTGGCTGTATATGTCACAATAGGTATAACGAGGGGGTTCGTCATAAAACCGACCCAAGTCACTAAAAATTTGGAGTTTATTTTTCAATCAGTCAAATTGGCTGGCTGTTATTTTCATTTTGATGACAATGTTATTTTTAGTCTATGATGCTATATGTCATTGCTTTTTAAAATACAGCTAAATTACTCACTGAATTTAATCAGACTCATCAATTTGTTAGCATTTGTTTGCTTCCTTGCAAATGGTCCCATGTCTGGGTTGGATTTAACAAATACATACCTTTGAGAGGTAGGTACATCAATTTTCCCTGGTGATTTTTTTGCCACTGGAGAAATACTGGTAACCAGAACCACCAAGTAATCTGTTCAACATGCAGGACTCCGCACTCTATCACTTATTCAGATGAACAGGTTGGAACTATTAGGGTGTTAGCTTTTCCTTTAAACAACTTATGAACACATCCTACAAATGGGTTTTTTTGTGCATGAAGTTGTCCCTTCATGGGTAGTTTGATAAGTAGGGGGGGTCAGAATAAAGAGCATTCCAAAGAAACATGTCAAATAATATTTTGCAAATTTAAAATTTCATAAAATATAACTTATTCATAAATAACAGTCAACCACACACAAAATGATTCCTTGGCTAGTGACAGATTTAGGAAATAAAAACTGCACAAGTTCAAAATACCTATTTTCGAATTTTATTTTTCAGCCAGGAAGAAATATCTTTCCATCTCTTATTGACTCAAACTCTACCTCCAAAAACAAAAAAAAGAAAGAAAGAAAGAAAAGAAAAAAAAAAACATAATACAGACATATGCAAATATTGAATAATATTCCTTATGTTATAAGAGTCTTATATCTATAATATTTAAACTTCTTAAACAAAAATAATACCCAACTATCACCATTGAGATCTTAGAATTTGTTTACATTTGGGGGTCACAAGTCACTTACTACCTCCCCCCACAAAAAAAAAACCTCCATGAGAAGGTAACCTGTTTTCTGGAAACCTTAGAATTCTTAGTTTAAAATTCGATGTGCTTCTTATTCAATAACATACCATGTTTACTTAAGGAGGAGTTATTCTTGGATAATGTTCACATTGCAATTTTTAGGTTGAATGAAAACAAGAGCCAAATAAACTTGGCAATTAGGTGAACAAAATTTCTGGTTTAAAAATGGCCTTTGTCTAGAAGTGCTGTACAAAGCTTCTCCCAAGTTCCCACTAAAAGAACTATGTAAAGACAGAAAAGATGCAAATTTATGACCTTATAAACTCAGGTTGACAGACAACCCAAGGCCTGGATCTGGAAGGAATTTTCAATAATTGGAAGTCAGACAGAGTTGAGTGTATTAACCAATCAGTGCCCTTGTGTGTGTCATCGCAAGAAACAGACCAGCCTTGACAGAATAAGAGATGCTGGGGAGATAGCGAACCTGATCCACATGCCCCCAGGCTCAGGCAGAGAAGCAGGACCTACACGGACCATGAATGACTAGAGCTGATGCTCTTCTCTCTTCCCTCCTTCCTCAGCTCACTCATTTTGTATGTTCTCCTAGAAATAGAAACTCCAAAACTACTTGTATAATAAAAGAGAGGGGAGCAAGGGAAGCATGGGCTGACAGTGAAATGTTAAACCCGTAGGTAGCGTAGACCCCCCAAATAAAGTTCAGGAGAAGGCACAGCACAAGGCAGATTGTAATTGTTCACAGAGACGTTAGGAGTTCTGGACATCCCCCAGGTCTTCAGCTACATCCCTGAGGTTAAATTTTGTTCAGCAAAGAGATGACAAGCAAAGGGTTGGCCCATTCAGTCAAAATGTTGAGTCTGGATACATTCTTGTTCATCTGATGAAAGTATTGAAAATAATAAAAGTAACAAAGAAGTTATCATGGGACCAGGTACTATTCCTCCCAGTTAGAGATACTTAATCACTAATCCTCATAAAACTCAGGGAGGTGGGTACAAAAATCCCCATTCTCCTGAATTCAATTATATGAATTATTGATGAATTATATGAATAAATAGTGAAGCTATGATTTAAACCCAGGCAGCCCAACTATAAAGGTCTTATACCATGATTTTAAACAAATAAAGATGCAAGAAACATGATTTTAGGGATGCCTGGATGGCTTAGTCAGTTAAGCATCTGCCTTCGGCTCAGGTCACGATCTCAGGGTTTTCAGCAGGAAGCATGCTTCTCCCTCTCCCACTCTCCCTGCTTGTATTCCCTCTCTCTCGCGCTCCCTCTCTCTTTCTCAAATAAATAAACAAAATCTTTTAAAAATATATGTTATAAAAAAATAAAGCCTAAGTATGAATACGGTAGGATGAAATAAAAGAAATATCACCCTGAAAATTTTAGGAAGACCATGTGTCTGAAAATGATCTAGTAAAGGAACCATGATAATAGAAAAAAAAAAAAAAACAACTAGAAAACGTTTAACATCCTGAAGAGGGTCCAAGAAGACATGCCCTTTCTGAAAAAAGAATAGAAAGGCAAAAAGAGAGAGTTGGTTGGGCTAAGTGATAAGTGGATGAGATAAAGATACAAAAGTAACCGATGCTTACAATGGGGACACCAATTCCGGGCCTCCCTGTAGCCCCTCCCTTCGCAACATAACTCTGAAGTTGCTTCAGAAGGAGGAGTCTATTTCCTTAGCCAAGAAGCGGGGCTGGACTTGAGACATATTTTAACCAATAGAATGCTCAGAAGCAGTATAATGCTAGTTCTGAAACCAGACCTCAAGAGGTTTTGTGTGCTTTTTCTCTCTGTTAGACCCTTCCATCTGTCCTGAGCATAAGCACAAGTACTCTGCTGGAAGTTGACGGGCAACATGGAGAGGCGAGGGGTGAACCCATCCCAGACCAGAGAGCTCCCAGCCAACTTGCCAGCTGACAGCGGCTGTGCGAATGAGCCCAGGTGACATCAGCCAAGCCTGGCCCAGAGCCACAGAACTGA
Organism: Lontra canadensis; assembly: GCF_010015895.1. Taxonomy (NCBI): domain Eukaryota; kingdom Metazoa; phylum Chordata; class Mammalia; order Carnivora; family Mustelidae; genus Lontra; species Lontra canadensis. The sequence goes on along the minus strand of NW_022631035.1, from coordinate 9,313,265 downwards.
CCACCTGACTCGTGCACACACAGGAAACATGTCACTTCTCTTTTAGCCTCTATGCATTGGATTAGTTTGTCATTTAGCAATAAACATGTACCTGGGAAAATATAAAGGTAGAATGTACCAGAAATATCAACGACACTCTCTACCAATTACTTCCTTCATTTTCTATGCTCCCTTTAGGAAAAAAAAAAATAAATATATATATATATATATATGTATATAATATATTTAATAATATATATTATATAATATAATTTAAAATATATAATTATATATATTTTATATATATATATATATGTATATATACGTATGTGTGTATATATACATAGATATGTATATATATAACTATATATATATATAACTTTTTTTTTTCCTGACTAGCTGCCCTCCCAAGTTCTTTTGAAGGGGCATTAGGCACCCTTAACTCCTTTGAACCCAGAGCAGAAATCTAGCCCAAGTTAGACCCATGAGATTCTCTTTTATGAGAATTTAAAATTAGCTTTCGAAGACTCTAACCGGCATCTGAGAGGAAGCCATTCTGAGGACAAAAATAAAATCAATACACAAAATGAAGTAGTGAAAAAAGCCTGTAAGTCCCCAGAGAGAGAAATAGGGAAAACTACTTACGTTGCACGTCCTCTACTTGGGGCCCACAAGATGTTTATATCCTTGTTTCCTTTCTTTCCACTATGAAATGTTTCCATTTTGTGTGTCCATGAGTGTACCCTGCCCATTCTTCAAGACATTGCCACATTGCTAAATATTTCCATGGTTTTCAATAAGATGGAATGGCCATTTCCATAGGATGGAATACTCTTATTTATTGAAAGAGGAGAAAACCAATTTTTAGGAACAGCCATGTAGAACTACAAGGTACAAAGGGCTTTAGCTTTTCAGGTTTTTATTATCTGGTAGCTCTCCTTTATCTAGTTGTTTCTTATGAAAGGTAATAAAAAATATAGGCTCTCGGGAGAAAATTTAAACTTAGTCTTTTCTTCCATTTTGGTGATGCATGTGTTTACATATGAAGAGTAAAATGGGGGGACTGATACACTTACTGAGGAAAATCAGACTTCTGTTATACAAAGAACATTGTAAAATAACGGGAATTTCATCTCCACCTCCTTCCAGTGGGCCCTGCTGTGCAGAACCTATTCTGTTTCTCCCAGTGTTCTGGAGTGTTCTTCTCATCAAGTAGAGTTAAGACCTCCACAGCAGGACCCACTGGATGGAGATGGAAGTGAGATGGAATTCATGGTATTTCCTACTACATTTTGCATGAGTCTTTTCTGCAGTGGTGTAAGGTGTCAAACAAGGAGATTTTGGAAACCATTTCCCTTCTCCTTTTTCATGTGCTCAAATTAACTATTGAAAAAATACTGTTTTGAAGGGCCTTCACATTCAAATCAAATCCACTGGAAAACTGTGTGCGTCTCCACTTTGTTTTATCTTAAATTTTGAGTCTAAGGTGAATTTCCTAGAAGGGTTGTCGTTTTGCCATATTTCCTCTTCTGTGCCTTTTGAAAAATGATATGTGAGACTTTCCTAAATCCAAGTGAACATAATAGCAGATCCAAAGAGATCAGGATGCTGATACCAAAGATGCCTAAATGATTTTTTCATTCCTTGACTGAAAAGGAGAGAGATGAAGGAGAAGAAAATTCCCCTGTGGACAGTTTATTCCCCTTCTTCTTTCATCTTTTGTCACTTATGTGCATTAACTTACCACTGGCCCGTTGCATAGGTCATCTGTCCTCCTCCCCATTTCCACTCATAGAAGCAGCTCTTAATACTTGTCCAGGAAGTAGCAGCCTAGATTCTGAAGACATCTTAGAAGATGGTCCAGCCACCTAATTACACTGATTCAAAACAAACAACAGCAAGAAAGCAACAGCAACAACAAAACGAAACCCCAGAAGATTGAACATGTTGTCATAGACATCAATCCTAAATTTAAATACCAGTCCTAAATACAAATAAATCACATGGTCAGAAAAATAAAATTAAGTAAAAAAAAAAAAAAAAGGAAGAAAGAAAGAAAGAAAAAGATAAAGAGGAAAAAAATAACATACAGATATTAAACTCTGACTTTTCTGGCTTGTAGGTGAGAAATTGAAACATTTGTTGACAGCTGGGTGATTCTATAGGGAAGGGTTTGTGTTTTTGACATATGGAGGAGCCAAGGGAAGGCAAGGAATGAGTGGGAAGGCTGGAGCCAGACTGGACATTCTACTAAAGCTTTGTACTCTCTCTGCCTCGTTCTTGTAGGTGCTCAGTAAATATATTTATTTTTTGAACAAATCCTTCTGTAGATCCCCTTAGAGGGAGTGGAGACAACACAGATTTCTACAGATAAGCCCAGATATATACCCCAGCTCCCTAAAGAGTATAAATCTCATATTTTTTAGTTTAATGATCATATGTATTTAATGGAGTTTTTGAATACAGATGATGTATGTAAAGGAACTGGAGTATAACAGGCAAGGGGCAAGGGCTTGTTATTATTACTGGTGGTGGAAGTAGTGGCTGCAGAACTGGGTGAGCTAGCAGGAGAAGTTCTTGAAGCAACAGAATGTTAACTCTTACAAATTTGGGCAAAGAGAGGGGAAAAAATTGGAAGGGATTCAAGAATAAGAAGTTAATTTGAGGGGCGTCTGGGTGGCTCAGTAGGTTAAGCCTCTGCCTTTGGCTCAGGTCATGATCTCAGGGTCCTGGGATCAATTCCCATATCAGACTCTCTGCTCAGCGGGGAGCCTGCTTCCCCACCTCTCTTTGCCTGCATCTCTGCCTACTTGTGATCTCTTTCTCTGTGTCAAATAAATAAATTAAATAAAATAAAATTTAAAAAAAAGAAGTTAATTTGAGAACATAGCAACTCTTTGCATCAAGAAGTGGAGTTTATCTTACCTTCCCCTTAATTTGCTTGGTGAATTGTTTGGCCTATAATGTGGCTGAAGTAAAGTTGTATGAATTCCAAACCCCAGGTCTTCACAGGGTAGACCACTTGGGCCATTTCTGTGTTGGAACCCTGAAACCATGATAAGGTGAAGAAGTTAAGTCAAGTCTAATGGATGATGAGAGGTTGGCTGGAAGAAAACCAAGGAAGCCCAGCTTATAGCCAAAGTAGCAAGATCTGTGACCAACGCCATCTTGGAACTCCCAGCTTTAGCCTAACCAAGAATGACTGTAGTCACATGAGGGATCTCAGGAACGGTCAGCAGAAGAACTCTCCCTGTTATTAAAGCACAGAGTCATAAAAAAAACAAATATTCTTCAAAGCCACTCAGTTTTGAGCTGGTCTGTTAAACCGCAACCAATAACTGAAATAAAAATTGGGAGCGAATTGCTGCCGTTACAAAGACCTAAAATATTTGGCATCATCTTTGGACTCAGGTGACTACAGTCATCCTTTGTCCTCTGATATTTATAAGGCACTGGATGGGTTGTACTGCAGATTGTCCTATTAAGAAAACACTGTCTTTATAGACAAGGTATTTATTATGTTATTAAGAAGATCTAGCTAAGATGCGGCACAAAATCATGGATGTGGGAGACTCACAAACAAGTCTATGATGACATAAAGAAAAGAAAAGAGGGCTAATGGGAAACTTCATGAAGGACCAGACAATTGGGTTAGACTCACAGAAAGTGGGGATTGTAACAGAGATGGCGCTGATGAGCTTTCCAGCTGGGCGGACATCCCGAACAAAGGCAGGGACATGAAAAAGCACAGAGGAGGTTCTGGGACAATTGAGTAGTGCAGGTTGACAGGTGTATGATGTGCAGGACAAGAGGCAGACTTGAGGGAGGAGGAACTTGGATTGGAGGCAGAGTGCCAGGCCTCGAGGTCAGGCTAAGTAGATTGGGCCGTCAGGCATGAATGAAACATAGAAGGGTGCCAGGAAGTGGGTCAGCCTGATTTAGTGACTAGCACTTCAACGAGCTTGATCCAAAATAGTTCAGGACCCTCTGTGTATAATTATCAAATTCTCCTGACCTGTTTGGATTCAAGATATTGGATGATGGGTTATGTGTACTCGCCCTTATACTACTTTAGAGAAAAAAGTATTCTGGAATAATGTTTTTTTTTTTCTCTAAAACAATGCTAGACAACATAAATTATGCCAATATTTTTTTATTCCCGGAGATGTCCTATAGGTATCTATCCCAAATTAGGCATATATATATATATATATATAGAGAGAGAGAGAGAGAGAGAGAAAAGAAATGAAGGAATACTTTAGAGTCTTAATTATGCCAATACCATTCTCTGACATAATTGTCTGACTTTTTAAAATCACGTTGTCTGAATTTACTTGCTGCTTAGATCAAACCACCGTTATTTCTTATTCAAAATTGACTAAATGTAATTTGATATAATCAGTCTGCTCACCATTCTCCTCTATCATCAGATAGCATCTTGTTTGTTGATGGTTCTGCTAACAGATTTTATACTTAAAAATACACAACCTAAAGCAAAACAGATGATCTCATCACCTATATAGGGATAGCAGATAATTAAACATAATTAAAAGGTTAGATGTATCAGTAACAGGGACAAACAATCTCCGTGGGGCTCAGATTGTGCTATAACCTAATAGTAGGTTGACCTTAGAAATTAACATGATTACAGTAAGAGCCAGCACATAATCCCTTGTGTAATTAGTGGTTTATTATCTAATAAGTGATTTAATCTAACATACATTCAGACGCCACCATGAATGGGACTCCCATGGTCCCTTGTGACATGGTATGCTAGAATGCAATATTCCTTTAAAATCTCCAAAATAAAAGAGGCAAACAGCAGCTTGAGGCCAGACAAGAAGCCTGTGAAACTTCAGACAGTTTTCATCACAGCTGGCCAGGCCTGGGAAGTTTCAGACAAAGGACTTCCGCCTTTATCTGGCCCTTATTCTGATGTCTCATTCAGCTGAAGATAAAAGGAAAGATGTGCTTTGAAATTTAACCATTAGGACAGCAAGGAAATCAACATGCAAATGTCACCCATACATGAATTCGAGATGAATTCTACATTTGTCACTGCAAACTTAGAACTCAGTATTTTTTTACTCCCAAAGCAGTAGGATAAAAACTGGGAATGAAATATGAGGGCTGGGTTTAGTTCAGTTGGAGCTCCTTAACTTACACGTCTTATTCGCAAAATGCACAGCTGGTGCTTGAGCAATGCAGGGTCCAACCCCCGCACAGTCCATAATCCATGTATAACTTTTGACTCCCCCAAAACGTAATAATCTACTGCTGACTGGAAGACTAACTGATAAACAGTCGATTAGCATCTATTTTGTACACGCATTTTATACACTGCGCTCTTACAATAGAGCAAGCTCAAGGAAAGAGTCATGAAGGAAATCATAAGGAAGAGAAAAGAAAATGCATTGAGAGAGCTGTACTGTAAAAACTCCACGTAGAAATGGACCTATACAGTTCAAACCTGCGTCAAGATCAAGGAGAGAGAGACAAACATGTGGGGAGCGGGGCATGGAAAGACTGAGAAGAAAGGAAATGAAAAACAAGAATGTGATATTATGATACCCTTTAACGTAGGCAATCAAGAAGGCTAGGAGTCTCCATGCGTGTGTTTGCAAAAATCTTAGCAATTTCTATCAGGAAAATGAGCTCATTTCTTGGGAAGAGTGCAGGACAATTCTAAAGAAGCTCGTGTACCTATAGAAGATCCGAGTGACCCAAGAGGTATGGACAGAGTCAAGGTTTGCTCTAAACGTTCCTGAGGGGAGAGATGTGCAAACTGCAAAATTTGAATTGGCTCCATTTTCAAACTAAGAATAATTGAGTGTATGTCTTCTGTATAGTTTCTCATCTCCTGATTCAGAACTAATTTTCTGAAGGGATTCCGAATAGTTTGTGGAAATTTTATGAGAATTTTACATTGGATCCTGTATTTTTCCTATGAGAAACTCCAAAGAAAATGGATTTATCACCCCCAACCCCAACTCTCAACACACAAAGTCATAGGTGAATGAAGAAGGTGATTAAGGGTCAGTTAAGGATCTGAAGAAGTCTGCTTTAGATCAGAAGATTCCACATTGGGGAAGGCCATGATGGTTATGTCAAAATAATTAGAAGACTCTCATATAAAAGATTAACTTTACTTGATATAAGGCCAAACTAAGAACAATATTTTAAGTGCAGTGAAGAAAAATATGTTGCTGTATTTAACTCAGCCAAAAATGAACAGTTCCTCTTAAAAGGCAAGGAAGCTGGAAAATTATCCTCTGGATTCATTTTTCTGGACAAGTACACTTTGGGAATACAAGGAAAGTTAAGATATAATTTCTGCTTTATGGACTAACATATTCTTGAAAGGCAAAGAGAATTAAAAGTATAGTATATTATGGTGAATACTTTAGGACGAGCTCAGAAATGAGTCACTTAAATCCATTCAAGATAAGCGTATGTTGAAGAGGGAGGTGTTCTGGAATACTTCCAGAATAGATAACATTTCAGTTGAATTTTGAAATGAAAGTCAAAGATAGCCTTAGTTGAAAAAAAAAAATTCTATGACTATTTTAGAAAGAATTTGTTAGTTCAGGCATTAAATCAAATGGTATTTAAACTCAATCCATTTGTGAATTACGTGATCTTAGATGCCAATCCAAGTTAATGATTTAAAAGTTTTGACCTTATGTCACGTATAAAAATTAAGTCAAAATAAATCAAAGACTTAAATGTAGGTTAAATGTTGGAAAAGTTTTATGACATTAGATTAGCAGTGATTTCTTAATTATGGCACCAAAAGCACAGGCAAGAAAAGAAAAATTAGGTAAATTGGATTACATCAAAATTGTAAACTTTCTGTTAAAAGGCACAATCAACAGAGTTAAGAGACCATAGAATAGGTAGGTAAATATTTATAAATCAAATATCTAATAAGGTTTAAATATCTAGATTATATTAAAGAATTTCTATTGCTAAATAACAAAAATGAACCAAAAAAAAAAAAAAACTAAAAAATGGGCAAAGGGCTTCAACAGACACTTCTCCAAAGAAGATGTGTAAATGACCCAAGAACACATGAAAAAATCCTCTGCGTTTAGTGAAATGTGAATCAAAACCATGAGATACCACCTCACACCTTTGAGGATGGCTGTCCTAAAATCAAACAGAAAATAACTAGTGTTGGAGAGGATGCGGAGAAGTTGGAGACTTGTACCTTTGGTGGTGATGTAAAATGACGCAGTTACTGTAGAAAACAGCATTGCAGTTCCTCAAAAGAATTTGAAAAAATAGAATTACTACCTGATCTAGCAACTCATCTTTAGGGGAGCTAAACAGAAGAACTGGAAGCAGGAACTTGGCTAGATGTTTATAGACCCATGTTCATGGTAGCATTATCTGCAACAGCCAAAAAGGTAGCACCAAATCATGTGCCCATCAGTGGATGATAGGTGAAAGGTGGTGTTTACATACAATGGAACACTATTCAGCCTTAAAAAGGAAGTTAATTTTGTTTAAAAAAAAATGTTAATCTTGACATCTGCTACAACCTGAATAAAATTTGGAGACATTATACTAAACAGAATAAGCTAGTCACAAAAGGATGAATATTATTTTATCCCCCTTATATGAGGTACCTAGCGTAGTCAAATTCACAGAGACAGAAAGTAGAGTGGTGGTTGCCAGGGGCATAGGAGAACGAGGGATGGGGAGTTACTGTTTGAAGGCTCCAAAGTTTCAATATTGCAAGATGAAAACAGTTCTGTGGGTTGTGATGACCGTACCACAAAGATGTTCAGATACTTGGGGGTGTCCGGGTGGTCCAGGTGGTTAAGTGTCTTGGTGTCAGCTGAGGTCATGATCTCAGGGTTGTAGGATCAAGCCCTCCCTTGGGCTCCATGCCTGGTGTAGAGTCTGCCTATCCTTCTCCCTCCACCCCTCCCCACCTCAAATAAATAAATAAATAAATAATTAAAATCTTAAAAAAAAAAAAAAGAATGGCATTGAACTGTACGTTTAGAAATGGGGTCCCTGGATGGCTGAGTCCATTACGCAGCTCCCTTCAGCTCAGGTCTTTTTTTTTTTTTCTTCTTCTTTTTCAAAGATTTTATTTATTTTTTTGACAGAGAGAGACACAGCAAGAGAGAGGGAATACTAGCAGGGGGAGTGAGAGAGGGAGAATCAGGCTCCCTGCTCAGCAGGGATCCTGATGCGGGACTTGATCCCAGGACACAGGGATCATGACCCGAGCCAAACGCAGATGCTGAACGATTGAGCCACCCAGGTGCCCCACAGTTCAGGTCCTACGATCAAGCCCTGCATCAGGGTCCCTGCTTGGCAGGGAGTCTGCTTCTATCTCTGCCCTTCAGCCCATTAGTGCTATCTCTCTCACTCTCACCCTCTTTCAAATAAGTAAATAAAATCTTAAAAAAATAAAAAAGAAAAGAAATGGTGAAGATGGTAAATTTTATGTTATGTGTACTTCACAATTTTTAAAAAAATTTTGAAAATACTTACATTTAAGATACAATAAATTGATGTGTTTTTCTCTGAAAACTTGAGACTATTTTTCTCATTTCTTAAAATCAGTAAATATACTATATATTTACATTCATATATACATACATATTACATATGTATTATATACCTTATATATGTAATATATAGTATATGCATATATAATGTGTATATATGTCAAATATAATATATATTATATATAGCTATGTATATATGAAAGTAGAAACCATTCTACAATATAACCTACAGCTAAAATCTACAGTGATCCTTTTATTTTTACAACGCTCCTTTTCATAGGTTTCTGTTTTTTTTCCACTTAGTTAACTTCCCCAACAGCACTGTTTGTGGACAAGAAACTCAGTCCTTAATGGCAGTATTGACTTCATAGAAGCACCTTTACTGTTACCTCCCTAAACCCCAAAGTATTTCAAAGTGATTTAGGGAGGAGAAAGGGATCGTCTTCATATATATGTTCCACCCGGGCTTCAGAGTCCAAGAAGCAAATCAAGCTCAGTTATTAACACTTTATGGCACAAACCCTTGTTACCATCACAACAGATCTAGTTCATTGTACAAGGCCCAGTAACTGCGCTAAGTACTTTGCATGCATTACCTTATTTAATTACAAGGGCCCTCTTTTTTATGTGTTCTAAGAAGAGTATTTTAAACATATTATACACCTTTAATACCTTGGTATGAAAAAAAAAAAATCAACTCTCTGTTTCCTTCCAAAGAAGAAGGTGGAAACTCTAGACTGCACATTAGTCAAGGTCACTCTAGGACCACATCATCCTAGCTTTAGCAGTACTTAATAAGGTCAAACTCCTTTTAAGGAAATGAATTATAATTTATCTCAGCTCAGATGCTTTGGGAACTGATAGGAAAACCTGACTATGGTTGACAAAAGCAATAAGAAACAAACAATAACAACGACAAAAAACCCACCAGGTGTATTTAAGTTTTTATGCAAGGAATATCTTATCATAGTAATCTTAGCATATGTGAAACCTCTAGCCAAGAGACAATAGAAAAATTACTGAAAAGCATCATGTCTATATTAAGATTGGTAATGTAAGGAATAAACCTTCCACTATCCTTTTGAGGACTGCTGTACTTTTATTGCTTATTGGCTACTCAACACATGAAACAACGTTTAAATAAAATGATGAATGAAATAACAAAAGAGAATTCCGTCAGTGGCTAGGTGGCTATAATCCGATGAAATTACACTGTTTATTTTCAAGTAATCTAACCAGACAATGGAGAGAGGGGACAAGGGACCAATTACATTGAGCGCTGAAATATTCTCAGTAAATACTTATATTACCTACACCTGTATCCTGGTGATGAGAGGTGAAGTCTAATTTGCCTACTAAAATGGTGGGAAATTTCTCACTGAACAACTATGATGGTTTAGGATTTATGCAATAGATTCCAATATAAAACAATTGTGGTAATAAATGGGCAAATTAGCTTAAGGATTATAGCTTTATGGTATCACACAGTTAGAAGTTCTCAGCATTGAACATTATTATTTTGAAGTCCTTTTCAGGCTAAGTGTTCAAAATGTGCTTCTTTAACACAAACAACTTCTCCGATTTGAAAATTATACAACTTTATATCACAGGCATAACTGAGTTTAAATCGAAATTTCTCTGCCTGATTTTTTTTTTTTAAATACACACAACTCAGAAAATGATGATAGGTATTTCTTCATTATGGCAGAAATGGCTTATGATCCCAATTTATAGTGCAGAGTTGTCAGTGGGAACAACTGTGCAGCCAAGAACTGTATTTTTCAGCTGCCCTTGCATCTGGGTAAAGTGATATGGCTATTTCCCACCAAAGAGATGGGAGCAAAATGGTGGATGTCACTTTGGGGATGACATTGCTAAGTAGTGGACATGCATTCTCTTGGTTCTCTTTTCCTGTTCCATAGTTGTATGTTGAAGCCCATAATAATTTTGTAAGGTATCTTTTGACAATGTTAGAATCTCTATCAATTTGTTTCCCTGAAAGGCTAGGGTAAGAACAGCTCCTCAAACCTAGCCCTACCCCTCTCTATGCTGATTGAGCTTTACATGAGCCAGTATCAAACTTCTCCTGCTTTAGGTCACGAAGTAATTGATATTAATTTGTTGTTATTTTGTTTTCTTTTGTTTTTGGCTTTCAGTAAGCTTTTTACCCAGCATGGGGCTTGAACTCAGAACCCCGAGATTAAGGGTCCTGTGCTCTACCTATGGAGCCTGCCAAGTGCCCAATTAGCATAAATTTAAATGATAATCTCAACCTTACATCTAATCAAAAGTCTGCTAATTCTATCTCTTTGATATGTACTAAATCTGCTTTTTATTTTCATATGCAGTGCTAGCGTTTTAGAATAAACCACCATCATTTGAAAGGGAATAGAAATAAGAGTCTCTTAGGAATCTCCTTACTCCCCATTCTTACTCTTGTATCTAGGGTGACACTTAAAACTGAGAATCAAATTCTATCATCCCTCCTTCAAAAATCTTCAAAAGCCTCTTATGATGCTAAAATTATATTCTTTCAAAATCTTACATCAGCCTAAAAAACTGAGTGACTTGGGTCCAGCCTGCCTCTCTAGGCTGGACCTGTGCTTTCTGACCATTCCCCTCCCAGCAAGCTCTGTTTTAGTCTCATGGTTCTCTTGTTCAAATTGGCTCCACCTTTTCTCTCTCAGAAACTCATCTTGGCTGCTTTTTCTCCTTGGATGGCAGGCTCTGAGATCTTCTCAGAGTTGGCTCAATTTTACCTTCCCTAGAAAAGCCTTCTCTTAACTATTCGGTCTTCCATTAGCCTCCCTCATTCACTCTCTTTTATATCACTTCATTTGAGTCACTTATAGTTCTTCCCACAGTCTGTAGCTCTTACTTGTTGCTAATAATGTTTGGTGTCCCCACATAAACTGTAAGGTCTGTATGTTTGGGATATACACCCAGAAGTTGATGCAGAGCCTACAAATAAACAGAAGGCCAATATAAATATTTTTAAAGAACTACTGAATGATTATTAGTTTGATTCTATATGAAGAAGAAATGGATTCTGATGACTGATATGCTGATAAAACCTATGAAGTGTTCCTGAGTCTCTTTTACTGAGTTTTTAGAATCCTGTAGCTCAGGATTGGTTGAAGTCTTAAAGATTATCTTGTGTAAACACATTTATAATTCCTTTTTTTTTTTTTTTAAGGACACATTCTTGGTCTCACGAGCATAGCATGCCAGTCCATTTTGTGATAAATACCCAACAACTGCAGAAGGAGCCCCAGCAACACTTTCCTTTACCACCATTGGGCTCTCCCCTCAGCAGACCCTGGATACTTCCAAGATAGACTGTTACACATGCCTGAGGAGTAAAGAGTAAAGACTGGTTATTTCATTTAAGGACTAAGTCATGACTAAGTCGAACACATACATACACACATACGTGCAGAACTTTACTGCATTTTTGATGGAAACACTACTAAAGACTAGAACCCCTATGTTAAAAAGAAATGAATGCATATTCTGACTACAAGAATCATGATATGGTCTCTTTTCTCCACCCAGCTATACACTACAATTTGTTCTAAAAACTCAGGTATTCTACTAATGAAGCCTCTTCAATCATCACTTTGAGAAACATCGCATTCATTAACCAAAAATCTCGGCAGCCTTAATTCAAAATCTATCTAAAACCCTCTTTTTGAAAAGGATGCCAAAATTTGCTTCAAAGGTAAGGAATCAATTGTGATCACAGGAAAAAAAAAAAGTTTTCTTTTTTTCTTTCTTTTTTTTTTTCTTTTAAATTCCCCTGCAAGGAAACTTCCTTAATTGAGAAGCTTACATTAATTATCACTTCTTGTCTGGTTCCATCCCCAAAACAAGATCTACATCCTTCCCATTAAAGAAGGTAATGACTTACTAAAAACCTAATTCTAGGCTCTGTGGGTTCTGGTACACAGGGGAAGAGGCTGTCTGCCATTTTTCTATGGATCCAGATAATTTACACCATGTATATAGTCATGGGATAACCTCATTATACAATTCCTACTCTACAAAACCAGGAGAAAACTTATCAAAATAAATCTTAACTTCTGACCAAGGTAGAAGACCTACTACGGGGTATTAACAGAGTCAGGACTGTCAATCACTGCCTGGTCTCAATGTTTGTGTTATGAATTCCAACTCTGGTGGCATGAACTTAGGGTAAAAATCACTGTAAGCTGAGCAAGTCCAAAAAATACAAACCTGGAGTGAAATATATTTGGGGCTGAGGTGACGTTACCAATGTCTGAAATGGGTTTTTCTTTCTTCTCCTCCTCCCTCCCACCTTCCTTTTGAAAGGCAATGCTTCTATTAGATTATTTCTATAGCCAAAAGACACAGCTACTGTCTGGCTGAATTTGCTGCTTTTCTCTTGAATTAAAATAAATAAATAAGAGAAAAGTCTAACTCTTTTAAACAAAACACATCGGAATATTTTCTTTTTTCTTTTTTTTTTCCTGCCAACTGAACACATTCTATACATTTAGATAGGACTCTGGGCCACATAATGTATGATATGTACTGGTATGTGTATATCTAATGTACATGACGAGATGGGCTTCTCACAATAAGACTATCTGTGGGTACACAGGTTGGGGGGTAATTAGCAGCCTGCTACCCTTGACTGACAGCTGCTTCATTGTCAGTTCTGCTGTACACAGACTCCTATCCCACCTGCTTCATCCTTTTCCTTCCCGATCTTTAAAAGCCCTGTCGTCTTCTCTTAGCACTCCCTGGGAGTTTAGATCACATGACTCATTCTCCTCACTTGACAGGTAAAAATGGGAGGGCTTGAAAAATTAAATCGCCATCACATTTTCCAAGCCATACAACCAATGAATGGCCAACCTCATGCTAGGAAGCCCTGAATTTAGGGACTGCACACTCTGTGTGTCAGAGGCACTACCAGCAGTTTCCTGACACACCCAAGGGGTCCCTCAAGGTCACCCCACTTGCCATTGAAATAAAACTTAAAGGAAAGACATTTCACACGCAGGAGTCAAGCTCCTTTAGGCAACTGCAGATTCTTGTGCAGGGTACGGGAGTGGAGGGTTGGCAGTCCTTACAGTTTGCCTACCGTCTCTGACGTTGTTTTTGCAAGTTTCTTGGGACTTTCTGAAATTGCCTTTTGTGTGAGCGTCATTCTCTCGCCTTTGCATTGACTACTATATTCCCCATAATCTATCTGTCCTTGACTTTCCAGCATGGAAAAGGAATTATGCATTGGATTTTGGTTTATCCTGCATCACAATTTTTCATTATTTGTGTAAAGAACAGCTAGTGCTTTGGGCCAACCATGTGTCAGGAGATCCGATAGACACTTGACCTAAGTTTTGCCTGATCTTTAACATATGCCTTTGTGATTAGGTGATGGCCCCCACGCAGAACTGAAAAGTAAACCTGTGTTTCATTGATTCTAAAGTCTGTTCTCTCTTCATTAAGCACTGATGTTTCCTGTATTCTCTCTGCATTTTAAAGTGCTGTTTTCCCCAAAACAGAGCTGATGTGTTAGCCCAGTGCAGTAACACAGGATCCTCTAATCGTGGGATGTGCTGGTGTTCATTGGCATTAATCTTCCTTCCTCCTCTGACCAAGGACAGTGATCTGTTCAAGTTCAAGGTGCCCTCTGTGTCCCCACATAGATGATTTTCTCTGAGGAAAATGAGTAATCCTCTAAAGAGATTGGTGAAGGCAGACAGTGGCCTCCATAGATTTTAAGGTTTTTATTACCTACATTACACCAAAGCTCCCCAAAATATCTTTCAAGCACACAGTTACCTTACAGATAAGACTGCTATAAAATTGAATAGAAATGATCACATGGAACTTAGAGTTGTCTGGAATGAGGAAAAAGACTTCTTGTGTATTCAACTTCCCACCCCATCTCAGCTCTTCCATTTCTGGGCAACATCAGTGATGCTATTTGTTCTGTGTGAAAACAGCACTCATGGTGGATTCTATTATAACTAGAGACATGCACGGTGCATAGATTTAATTTGAGTCAGACCACAAAGCAAAACCTAAAGCAACAATCATTTGCCAACCCTCAATCCCTTGAGGGACTGTCAGATGACTAACACTGTTTTGCTATAGTCTGGGAGAGAATGGGGCTATCATTCTCAACAATCCACACAGTGGACCAGAAGTCTTGAGGGAGATTTTCTCTATCCCTCCATCCCATTCCTCCCATCCTTCCTCCCTCCCTCCCTTCCTCCCTTCCTTCTTTCTCTCCATCCTTCCTTCTTTCTTCCTTCCCACCCTTCTCCTCCTCCACCTCCTCCTCCTCCTCTGTCTCTCTCTCTCTCTCACACACACACACACACACAGTTGGCTCAAGGCTTTTCTGAATTACATGTTTATTTTGTCTTCTTGACTGATATTTCCTCATGTCTGAGTATTGTGCCTCTAGGAAGAAAAGCATATTTTTTTTTAAAGGAGAACTTCTCTAAAAGTCTTGCCAAAAATAAAGTGGCTTTAAAGAACAGCACATAAAGTGCTTCTTTTGAAGAAGAGAATAATTTTAAAGAATTTTATTTATAATAATTTCTATTTTCCTACAAGTTTTTTTGAAGAAGCGAGAAAGCCTCCATTTGAATAAGATCAGAAAAGACAGAGTCAATTGATGGCTCCCAGGGAAGGTGGGGTCACAGTGAAGGCTTAGGTACTACGGGACACATGGACATAATTCCTCTACTAGTCTTCCGTCATCAGTTTCCCACACCTGCAGTGATTTGGAATGTGAATTATGAATAGTCACTGCGATGGCTCTGTGTTCACAGATTCGTGTCCTGCACCTGCTCCCCTTCTCTGAGCCAGGCAGGGGTACTGACAGGTGTTAAACACACTGCACTCTGGCCTCTATTGTCTGCAGAGCTCACCTGCCTACTGGGCCTGACACTGCTTCTACTCATTCCTCCGGATCAAGTCGCCTATCTTCATCTCTGAAATGGGATCCTCTCCCCTCCCCCCTTGAAGAATTCTCTTCATCCTCCCTTGAACAGACCCGATTCTAGTTTGTCTGTCAATGAGTTAATGAATATTTGCCTGTAGATCTGTCTGCTTGGCTAAGTGAGTAAGTTGAGATGAAGCCCATTTCTTATTTACATGGCGTCCTGACCATCCAACCCAGTGCCTGGCAGTTGGAAGGTGCTCAGTGAGCACCAGGATTATGCCTGGTAAATTTCAGGACTTGAGGCTGGTCTTGCTTTAAATGGTACCTACGTGACTCCAGAAACTTTGGCTGGCAGTTCCAATCAATGGTCACTTCCTACAGATTTTTCAGACATTTTCTCTTTTACTACTAAATAGAAAAAAACTGCTTTAAATTATAGAAAATTTCTGGGGCACCAGCATGGCTCAGGAGGTAAGTGTCTGACTCTTGATTTTGGATCAGGTCATGATCGCAGGATTGTGAGATCCAGCCCTGCATCACACTCTGTGCTGAGCATGAAACCTGATTGAGATTCTCTCCCTCCTTCTCCGTCTGACCCCCGCCCCCCTACTCATACTTGCTCTCTCTCAAATAAATAAATAAATAAATACAGAAAATTTCTGTATGAAATTCTGCATTTCTCATACTGTGGGCACAATACTCTGCAAATAGTGAACATTATTAGATAAATGCCAAAAAACATTAAGGTACTTTTTCTAGGTTATGTGGCTAGGACAAACAGTAAATAAGTCCTTTAGGACTTAAAATAAGTCATACATTTCTCTAAACTTTGCAATGAATGGTCTCATTTGATCCACACAACTATGGCAGGGGGGAGGAAATAAGTCCTATTTTAGCCCCAGTTTATAAACATGCAGAGAGAAGGTAAGTTGCCCACGGTCATAGAGTTGTACATGGTGATACCGGGATTTGAAAAGCTCGTGCCTTTAACTACCACCCATAGCAGCCTTGATTAATGGATGCTGGGTAGGCTTAGAAATGCTGCAAGAAGGAATTCCACCTAGGAAGCAATCAAGAGCAGAGTGGGGAGGCTACACCAGAAAAGGTAGGAGGAATTGTGTGTTAAATTACACTTTATACATCTATGGTCCAAAGGTCTCTCAAGTCCTCTTGCTCATGCCGTTACTGCAAATGGCATTTGGTTTACTCTTGTTTATTTCTCCATCAGTAAAACGTGTATGTTCGTGGCATCCTGCTCTTGGTGATGTTGCTTTTTAGAATAAAAAAAAATGTAAATGTGGGGTGAAGAGCTACTTTGCTTTGCACTCATTTGGATTTCCGTATTATGAGAATGGATTGGGTTTGGGTTTGTGTCATCTTAAAAATTGATATTCTGGGTTAGGGAATAAAAAGTTCAGATGATTTTAAAAAGACGCTTTATCGTCATTCTTAAAACCAACTTTACCGATGTGTAGCTAATACACTATTTTATTTGTAGTTACATTTTCTCTCTTCCAGCTTGTCTGCTAGTGTTCCTACTTGGTAACATTACCGGCCTCTTGTTCCTGTTACTGTGCATCCCTAAAGAAATAAAACACCATTTTGAAAATGGCTTGTGACTGAGATTTCTAGTCCCCCCTCTTTTACTCCATACTTGAGTGTTTCCAACCTAATTTCTTTTCAGAGTTCCATCTGCTCTGTGGTTCAGTTCTCTTTCTCTGAAATCATCAAATTCAAGGGAAACTACTTTCCAAAGTTTTGGAAGCAAGCTATTTAGGGAGCACTGACTAATGAGTAATCATACTTATCAGTGAAATTCTTGTGGAGTCTGTCCTCTGCAAACACTTAGAAAGTGTCATTTGTTTGTTTTATTTTTTTTCCTTATGTTAACATTTTTGTTAAATTGGACATTATGGCTTGACCTTGACTCCAGGCAATAGGAATATTAAATAGCATGGGAGACATATCTCTTAAAAGAAGAAGGATCAGAAATTTGGGTCTTGGATATTGTAATGGATTTCATACATCTTGAATTGGAAATATGAAGTCATCTTCAAGTGTACCTACATCTTCTCCTGGTGACATAACTGCTTGTGTTTTCTTCTGCAATTTGCTTTCAGCTTTTGAAAGAACAATCACAGTTACAGAAGAAAAAAAAATTCCATTACCAGTAGATCAATACCTTTTTATTTCTTTTTAATTTTTTAAAGATTCTATTTATTTATTTGACAGAGAGCCCAATGTGGTGCTTGATCCTAGGACCCAAGGATCATGACCTGAGCTGAAGTCAGACGCTTAACAACTGAGCCACCCAGGCATCCCAGATCAATATCTTTAAAATGAAACTTTTCTGAAACTCTTCAGGATAAATCAATATTATTATTATTATTATTATTATTATTATTATAGAAATGGGGAAGGAGCAGAGAGAGAGAGAGAGAATCTAAAACACGCTCTCAACTCTCAATGCAGGGCTGGATCTCATGACCCTGAGATCATGACCTGAGCTGAAATCAAGAGTCAGACACTTAACCAACTGAGCTACCCGGGCACTTCTATTTATTATTTTCTTAACAGAAAATTTATTCTTAAGCATAAGGGGTAACAGATTGTGAGGAATCGACAGTGTATACTTTGTTCTATCAACATTTTTCACATTTGATAATAAAGAATACGATTCATTGGAATGGATTTCTCTGTTTCCTCTAGGTGGGTTACAGTCGTAGATTTCTACTTGAACGTTTAGCCTGTCATTATCCCCATGCTCAAAGTTGAGTGTAGAACATCTAGTGAATAACTCAAAGAATATAGGAAAGAGTGATTACTGGAACTTCAAGAATCCCCAGAGCAGTCAGGGGAAAACCCAATCTACGTCAGACTCTAATATTTATTGGGAACATGACACTGATGTGGTCACTTTTGCTTGTTTACTGTTGAAATGCAGTTTACTAAAATTTGAAATTACTGAATTCCTTTTGCATGGCTAGTCATGAAAGCAAAAGGGAAAACAGACACTGGAATGAGAAGGCAGCAGGAACATGGAGAAAATAAATTAAAAGAGCAGAAGTATATAAACAACATTCTAGAAGACCTCCTGTCTCTACAATCTCTTATTAAGTAGTGAAGTCTTCATTATTTGACTTTCTAGAAGATGCTGAAATGGTGTAAATACCATCTGCATGGTTGGGCCCCAGGAAAAATCCAACCAAACCAAAGACAGCCACCTGAGTTCACATATCAACTGTCAGGGGTCTGGGACTATCTGAACTTGGTGCAAAAGGGAATCTATGAGTTTCCTCAAAGCTCTGTAAATTTGAGAGAAATGCCTTTTCACCCTGCACTTACATGGGATGAACGCAAACTCACGTGGTTCAGTCAGCAGGAGGACTGACTTATGAATTATCCCCTAGAAAGAGCTTTGAGATGACTGCTATCACAGATCAGTGAGGTCGCTGTCAAAATCTGGTGACTTGGACTATATTTTATTAGGGTACTCTCTAGGAGCAAGAGAGGTAACTCTTGAGACCTATTCTGTGTGGGTCAAATCACACCACACTTGTTTGAAAACTCCCTCTCTCAGATAGAATAGGTTCTCAGAGAGAGAGCGGCATGGAGTTCCCTCCAGTAATGAGACAACGGGGTTGCTGCACCTACAGAAGCAAAGGGTAGCGAAACCTTGATAGCATAGGCGAGCTTGGATGCTGTTGTGCAAAAGAAACTTTAGGGTTATGGGTTATCCACGGTTAACCTGAAGCCAGTGCAGAAAAACTGTAGGCTGAGGATATTTTAACATAGTGGAAGATTTTCTAAGAGATGGAGTGAAGTCTTCTGGTTTAAAACAAAAAGAAGGGGCGCCTGGGTGGCTCAGTGGGTTGAAACCTCTGCCTTCAGCTCGGGTCATGGTCCCAGGGTCCTGGGATCGAGCCCCACATCGGGCTCTCTGCTCAGCAGGGAGCCTGCTTCCTCCTCTCTCTCTCTCTCTGCCTACTTGTGATCTCTGTCAAATAAATAAATAAAATATTAAAAAAAAAGAAAAAGAAAAAACAACTATGACGATTCTAACTCATTACTCTTCAAGCCCTGGTTATAATGCAAATTGACAGGCACGTTATTGGGACTGCTGAGGCACTGGGTAAGAAATTGAGCTAAATAGGAACCACAGGTATTATTTACTAAAAACAAAGCTTGTGTTAGATCTTGTGGTAACAATGCATATTACCATCGCTCACGTTCAGAAGAATTCCGTGAAGTTTGTATTACTATCCCTATACCACAGATAAGAAAACAGAAGATCAAGAATGTTTCATGAAGTTCCCATTTCTGGTGAAAATTGGAGCAGAGGACAACACCAGTCTAAATCTTTATGCCTACAAAATCTCTATCTTATCCTGGTTTTCTTAGATGCTCACAGAATCTGACACATGAACTGTATCTTTTCCACCAATTAAGATGTTTTGTTTTGTTTTTTTTTATACCCCCTCCTTATACTATGTCTAAAACCTGCCCATATTCTCTCAGATGTGCTAACAGCCGTGTTTAGTTAAGCTTCTGAAAAATTATGGCAGAAGCCTATTCTTAAATCTGCTCTTTCCCCTGGCCATCTGTTTTCTCAGACCCACTCACTTGCTGCTTCTCCACCAACAACCCTTGGAGGGTCTGGCTTCTCTCCTTCTAACCAATCATTTGGTTTTCAACTCAGGAACAACTGTCTTCTCTCTCTCCTTAAGTATTCTTGATTTGCTATCTCTTAATACTTCTTTTCCTTCTTGACTTCGAGACCATCTTCTGTGAGATGTCCCTCTGGGAAAGGTCTCCTGTTCCTGGGACCTGACTTCTTCTGACTCAAATCTTGAAGAGTTGTAGAATGCCCCAAATATTAGTTACATCCTCTGAATTTCTATGCTTAAATAGCTTGTGTACAATGAGGCAGCAAACTGTGGAGTCTCTTGGGTTTCTAGTTGTCTCATTTGCCGTGGGTGCATAGCATCTCCTCAAAAAAAGTATAAATTCCTTAAAGAAAGGGTTGTATCTGTAGACACACTTATTACTCTAAAACAGGGTTCACAATGGAACTTAAAAATATATTCTTTTATTTGACTTATTTACTCATTCAGGGCTTATAATTTGATGCAAAAAGCACCCTGTGTTTTTCGGTTGATCGGAATTTTCATGAAAATACCCTGTTGACTTCGATCTTTCCTAAGTAAAAGCCAGTAAAGTTTGTATTTACATGACTGATTATATCAAAGGAAGTGACTAATTCCAGATTTTCTTCTAGTGGAAAACATATTTGTCTCTAATTGGGAGAATCTTCTCTACTTAAGCTTTGTGTTACCCCCAAATCAGCAAACACACAGTAGATATGAAATGAGGACAAAACAAAACAAAACAAAAAAATCACCAACTTTTGAAGACCAGAAAAGAAATTTAAAACAACAGGCACAATTTATTGAGAATTTATTATGTGCTGGAGTCCAACCACCCACTTCACGTATCTCTAAGGTTTAGCTTTCTAGCACATCTATGTGAACTGTCCGTCAGCACCCATGAGTTCAAGGTGTTTAATGTGCAGAAAAAACTTCCCAACTTTTAGGAACATTTCTGCTTAAAATCTTACATCATGTTTTCCCTGTAGATTTACAAGTGCATATCCAAACTGTAACCTTATTTTTTTAAAATATTTTATTTTATTTGAGAGAGAGAGAGAGAGCATGAGAGGGGAGAAGGTCAGAGGGAGAAGCAGACTCCCCATGGAGCTGGGAGCCCGATGCAGGAGTTGATCCTGGGACTCCGGGATCATGACCTGAGCCGGAGGCAGCTGCTTAACCAACTGAGCTACCCAGGCGACCCTGTAACCTTACTTTTTTAATGGAATCGTGGTGTCGTGTCTTTTTTTTTCTTTTCTGGTCTACGTAGATACTTTGTTAGAGGTCAAACAGTATAAGTGTGCACACACAAATACACAACAATAAAACAAAGTATTTTTAGTATCTGTGAGCGCAGGTATCATTCTCTGAACACAAGATGTGGAGAAGTATGGCAACCTTTTTGAAATTTTGCTGCATTTTAGATAGAAAGCATGTTTACTGAAGTCTGAGGAAGGTGCCTCAGTCACTTGATCTTGACACAATCCGCAGCTCCTGCAGGCTCAAAGTCAATGTGAAAAGAACTGCTGTACAAGAGTGATCACACGTTTACCCTTGACTTTAGATCGCCTGCATGTTCTTTAACTAGAAATATTGCTCAGGGTTTGCCAAACACGCAAAGGCTGAGGCTTTCACCATTTTGCAAGCAAAGGAAACAGCATTTGAACCCCTTTTGAAAAACTTCTTTTTTTTTTTTCACATTAAGAGGCGCCACACGAACAGAACGTGCCATAAATAACGTGTGCTAACATTTTCCAAAAACTGGACATCAATTAATGCTAATTTATGAGGAAACTTCTTTGGAAGAGATTAGTCCAGACTCATAACTACTGAAAAGACTCATTAATATAAATGTTAAAGGGAGTTTTTTTTTAAAGGGAGGGCATTAAGGTAAACGCATATCATTACATTGAAAGCTCATAATTTATTGAAAATTCAGTGGAAAGGAAACTTTACACTGTATGTTTCCAAAGGTAATGTTTTAGCACATTAATCAAGAAAATAAAGTCAGGTTGAGGATGTGACCTTAAAAAACATATGCCATGAAAATCCAGCATAATGATACCTAATGTTTATTGAATAAGGACTACGTGCATCATTAGGCATACACTATCTTGTTTATTTTTTTCCAAACAATACTATGGTGTAGGTAATATTATTTTTGCCATTTTACAAGGAAGAAAAACTGAAAATCAGGCAGATTATGTCAGGTGCCATAAGTCACAAAACTAACAACCAGTAAAACTCAGATTCGGAACCCCATTTCTTAAACCACACACAATACTACATTCTACTGCCATTGAAGATTGTCAGATAGATGTACAGACAAATTTAGATAAACTTATGTAATGCTTTATTCTCTAGGATCTTTAAAAATCAAATAAATCATTTTTCCATGAGTTAAACTATACATCTCTACACATACACAAATTAATTCAACTATGATGGTCTGGAGTAATTTCTTTGCTAAAATAAAAATGAAAAAAGTTTATATTTATTTGGTTTCTTTAGGGATTGTGTGTGTGTGTGTGTGTGTGTGTGTGCAGATGTGAGTATATTTTGGTCGAGAAAAGATGGGGCATTGGGGAGAATGCAAGAAAGCAAGATTTATCCACAATCTTAAGATTGGTTATCTATTGCCTAATAAATGATAGATTTTTGGTAGATTTATTTGACTTTAATGTGCATATTTCTTCTACAACCTGCAATTGACCCTACAACTGGGCAAAGATTCTAGCAAAATATGAGCTTTCATTATCTTAGTAGGCAGTAAAATATATGGATCCTTCTAGAACAATGGTTCTCAAACTGGATCATGCTTCAGAATCATCTGGAAGGTTTGTCTAAGCAGAGGTTCCCAGGCTCTTGTTTCTGCTTCTATAGGTCTAGAGCAAAGCCTGTGAATTTGCATTTCTGACAAGTTCCAGAGACTTGCTGTTGGTGCTACTCTAGGAACCCTGCTTTGAGAACCACTGCACTAGAACAGGCACTATTAATGGAAAATACATAAGCCCCAATGTACTTTAGTGATAATAATCAAATATTCAGTAAACAAATAGTGTAGTTTGTTGTTAGATCAATGAATAAAATATATATTAAGTAGTTACTGATAGATTTATAAATAATTGTTACATTCAGTTCACAGAACAAACTAAAAGATTAATATCCCAAAATAATTTGCTATGATTATTGAATAACTTCAGACTTTCTAAGTCTTTTTTTAGCTACCAGAATTCTACTCAGGCACTCAATGTAACTTGAGGTTAAAAAGAAAGAAAAAAGATGAACTCTCAGGGCCATTCCTTCCTGAATTCTCCATAGGAACTGAAAAGCTTTCAACCTAAATAAGTTGAAAGAGGGAATCTCATTAGAAATGGACCACATTCGGCACACAGAATTAAAGGAGTTATATTTGGATGATTAAGTATTTAGAGCTCATCAGTGAAAAGACAAGGCTCGGCTACCAGGATAAACAAAGAGAATTCACCAAGGAAATAAGAAGGAAAATTAGGGATGAAGTTAAGAGGAATAAAAGATGTCACTTTCAATTGTGAAAGTAAAATCCTGTCTATGTTTTCTCAATAATTCGCTTTAAGAAAAACCTCTCCTCATGAATCTCTTCAGGAGTAGGCGGCTGTTGGCAAAATTGAGTATGAAATACTTCCAAAGTTTACTTAACATGGGTTTCTAAAAAACAAACAAGCAACAATGACAACAAAACCCCCCCACAGACCCGTGTTCCCAATTCTATGGGAAACATTTGTGTATCAGTCCTGTAGCGTCCTCTGTAACTGAAGGAAGAAGTATGAGTTTAACATGCAAAATTCACTACATGAACCTGTGTGAAATGTTTCAATTATTTCTATAATAACATTTAACATGTTCCAGATACAGCGCATTAAGCACACAGCCAAGAAATGTTCCCAGCCTATGCTGTTTTTCATTTGGGTGTATTATAAGTGTATGAAACACATGTTAGGAATATATTTCATATTCTGCATTTGTAAAATATCAAATTTATATCAGCAGAAACCACAAGGCAGCACAGGAGCTGCCCCCAGAGCAAGGCCATTTTGCAATCAAACTTTTAACACCACATTATCATTTTAAAGAACAAATCTCCTGGTTGAAATGAAGAAAATGATTTTCACAACTCATGGAAATTTTCTTTATGTATTTATTACACAGGATTCAAAACACACACTCAATAAGAATTAGTCTCAAGTTTCTATTTTTTTGGAATATGTGCCATACTCCAAGTACATATTACAAATAAAATTAATTCAGCTTGGCTATCTTATTCTATTTTACAGCAGAGATAAAATTTTGTGAGACTTTTGAAGTTTATGCTGGGGTCTTCAGATTATTCTGTGCTAAAAAGCAATCAAGGAAGAAAAGTATTCTTCTCGTAAGCTAGATAAGTTTATTTGCAAACTTCTTTGGTATTAAGACATAAAATGTTGCTAGTTTTCTGAGACATTCACTTATGCCACAGAATTTACCTTGCAGCCCCAAATATTAGGCTTTTCACATCATCTTATTTTGTAATTATAAATATTATGCTAACAGCTATATTTTATTATAATTATAAATGACATGGATTTGGGTAGGACCAGCATGGTTTGCCTTATATTGAATTATTTTCTAATGTAAGTACTTTTGTGCCTGGTTCCACTATCATATGGTCACATTTATAGATCCTAAATTACATACTCATTTCCTAGACCTGGCAGGTCCTGGTCAGTTTAGGATATGCTTGAGATAAGCTGATGTCCAAAATAGAACCTGAAATATCAGTGCAGAGTTCATACTCCACTGGTCGGTATACAGCTAGCTACAGTCATGGATCGTACCTTGGGGTTTTTCTCCCATTAAAGGAAACTATTTGATCAGTGTGTCTCTTGGGCTCCCACACAGAGCTGGCAAGTTACTTAATTTCTCTGTCCTCAGTTTTCTCATTGGGCAATTAGGGAGAATAATAACATCTGCCTCATCAATTTTTTGTGAGGACTTAATTGAATTCATACCTGTAACATACTGAAAATAGCTTATAGCACAGAGCAAATGCTACACGGGTGTGATAGGTACTATTATCCCTCACCAATAACACTGTGTTCGCAGTGCCTCCCTAAAAGGCATATGCATTTAATAAATGAAGAGTAGATTAATAAATAAAATAATGACGCTTTTCCTTGGATTCCTCCCCACACTTTTTTTTAAACCTCTCTAATAAGTTATACCGTATTTTGTATTAAATTAAAATGTTTGTTCTCATACTATGTCCCCCCTACATTACTTGTGGGCAGAGAGTGTGTAACTTGTTCCTATTTCTAGTGCCTCAGTGACAAGGACCAGGGCTGGAACACAGGATATATCTATTATGAACATGTGTGGAATGAATTAACAACAGAAGAGCCCAGAGAAATGTGAGAGACTTTGCCTCTCAATCATTAATTTTTTTAATTTATTTTCATTCCATATTTCTAGAGCAACTAGTCTGTGGATGACATTTTGCTGTGTGTGATACAAAAATGCATCACGGTCCCTTACTTCGAGAAAATTATAAATTAATAGGGAAGGCAAAATAACACAAAATGCTTCTACCTGGGTAATATCTGACTCACAAAAGAGTATTATATGAAATGCTAAGAAATTCCACCAGAAGAAGACATCATTCCCAGCATCACAGAGTGCCAGAAAGGCATCACGACCTTGTACTAAGTTATCTCCTGCCTTATAGCAAACAACGGCCTGGCTCCATTTTCCCCCACTGGACTGGTTAAATTGATATTTGTTTGTTTGATGATGAATTAAATTTGTGTCTATTTCTACCCAGACTCACTAAACCACCTGTGAATTCAATCAAAGTGGTGAAGTGCATTAAACAAAATTCATGGGCTTTTTGGATTCTTGTCGGCATAGCTCAGATAATATCTGTTTGTTGACTTTGGGGCTATATATTAGGAAGCCAAGGAATTAGTGAAACTGCTTAAACTCATCAGTACATGAGTATTTAATAAAGTGTTCCCGGCTATCAGTAAGCACGGCTCTCTGTTCCTCCGCAAACAGTGACCGCAGGGAAAGCATATTTGATGAAGAGCCAGGAGCGAGTATAACCAAACTTGATCACTTTCAGTGTCATGATCTGTTAAAAGAGGTAATCGGGCAAGCTTGTGTAGACACAGCATTGACTCCTATGACCCACTTTGTGCATATGTGTGCATGTGTGTGTTTGTGTGTTTCCATGATATTCTCTTCCTCTTTTTACTTGGTAGAAATGGCTTGACCCAAATGTGAGTGGACCTGGCAAGACGTGTTCTATTTCACAAATTTCTAATCAGAGTGGAGGACCCAGGAGCCTCCTGCCGGCCTGGGGCCTGAGGCATCCTGCAATTCACATTGTCAAGTGTTCCCTGCCTGTAAACAGTTACCTCACGTTACCTCAGAGCGCAAGGCCATGTTTGCACGTGAGAGCCACCAGCCACAGTATGGCTTAGTTGAGACTCTGACTTCTGGAAGTCATTTTCGACCACGTGCACGTTTCAATAAATCTGCAAAATAACTTAACCAAGGAGACCCTGGGTGATTTTTCTTCTTTCGTTTTTCTCCCCACTCCCACCCCCACCCCACGCCCAACTGAGCTGTAAAACTAAGTCCCCTTTATCACAAAAGTCTCCACTGTGTAATCCAATGGGCTTTCAGGGTTGGCTTTCACACGTGTTTGTCTCTTCCTGTGCCACTAAATTGTATCAGCTGCTCTGCATTTGGGCCTGATGGGGACTGCTGAGGAGGGAGAGGCGGTGGCTGTATTTATTGGCTACGTCCTCACAAAAACGTCCGGATCAGGGAGTGCCAGTTGAGGCATTCGTGGAATTTACTAGATCTGTGTAGGTTATTTCATTCATTTTTTTAATTTGGTCTTTGGTTAAAAGAAGAGATAAAGAAATAAAAGATAAACACCTTGAGATCTGACTTGATTATAGTTTCTGTTTCAAACCACCTTATAATTAATAATATGGCATTCTATATTCCATTATGTTGACCTAGGTATGCATAATCCTACCGATCATAACAATATATGAATTAAATATATATAATTATAATAACACTATATATAGTAATGATACATATAATACACTATTTCTAATAACATTCCTGAGTAGCTCTGTGGGCGATGGATACAATGTTGTCTAAACTAAACAGTTTGTGTGGTTATGATTTTTGATAAATGCAACTCTCCTAATGTCAAATAAGTGTTTTACATGTATTTATGTGTGTGTGTGCTACTTTTAATAGAACCAACACCTGAGATAATATGGCCAACCCGGGGTCTTAAGAGTCTTAAATGTATTTATTAGGAAGAATTACAATTCAGTCTTTCTTTTTTTTTTTTAAGATTTTAATTATTTACTTGACAGAGAGACACAGCAAGAGAGGGTATACAAGCAGGGGGAGAGAGAGAGGGAGAAACAGACTTCCTGCAGAGCAGAGAGCCTGATGCATGGCTCCATCCCAGGACCCTGGGATCATGACCTGAGCCAAAGGTAGGCACTTAACGACTGAGCCACCCAGGCGCCCCACAATTCAGTCTTACAAAAAGCTTTGATTTCACTTTCCCAGAATGATCCTTCCCCTTAGATCAGCCTTCTTTGGCGTATGCAGTATGAGTTAGATCTACTGGTCTGAAAGAAACTGGATTTTAATCCTTAGCCATATGGCTAACCTGCTGGGTGACTGGACAAGTCCTTGCATCTTTTTGGGCCTTGCTATCATTCCGTAAAATGGAGAACATCTTACTTGTATTACTTCCTCATTATTTGGGGCCTGGTCAAATAAAATAATATATTTTGAAAATGTTAATAGTATCATCCCTAAAAAGATACTGCTAACACTATTGAAATTATAATTTAGTGATCATGATTATTTTCCTTTCATGTTCTTCTTGGGTTTTCTTCCTCCTTTGCACATCTTGACTTATATTTCTCTGGATATTTCCACTGGTGTTGGAAGCTCAGGTTGGCATAGTTTTCTGTTACAAGCTAGATGGTGAATATTCTGGGCTTCATAAGCACCTGATCTCCATTGCAAACACTCAGTTCTGTCATTACAGCATGGAAGCAGTCACAGGTAATTGTAGGCAAATGGGCATGACTGTGTTGCAGTAAAACTTATGAATGCTGAAATCTTCATTTCATGTAATTTTCACATGTTCTGAAATATCATTCATCTTTGCATGTTGGTTTCATTTGTTTATTTATTATTATTTTTTTTTTTTTCTATTTGAAAACAAAGAAGATACCATTCTTAACTTTTGGTCCTACAAAACAGGTTGTCTGAGCCAGATTCCTCCTGGGGGCCATAGTTTGCTAACTTCTGCTCCAAGCAAAGAGATAACCTCATGACCATGCTTCAGACAAGAAGGGCAGTTCTTAGCTTAGAAGGGGTACTGGTAGTTGGAGGTCAACCCCCAAATCCCAGGTTTTACCTCTAGCTCAAATTCCAGGGAGAAAAACTAAATAACATGTGATAAAAATATAATCCATAATGTGTATTTCTTTCAAACTACTCATCCTCAGGCAATCCAAGGACAAATGGCTGATTTTCAATTACTTTACCTTCAGTTTGCTACAACGAGCCAACTCTTCATCGGTGATGTTAGAATGTTATAAAGGAAAACATAAGCTAGAAATCACTTAGATCCTCTCTTTTTCTAGAGGAGGGAACTGCTGTCCCACCAAAGTAGAAGTGTTTGCTCAAAATCCATGCCGGGCGAGACTAGAACTCGTATGACCCAAGAGGGGGCCTTTTCCACTACACGATTCTGTTTTGCTCTAATTGCTCCTGGAAGCACACCCCAAACAAAAACAGAACCAAAGTCACAAACCCTTGGACCCTTCGATAATTCTAGGTGAACATGCTGACCCAGTCATTTCTCCCTCGTTTTAGAACTACACGGCAGAGGGAGGGTTTTGAATAAATGCCAGTGACCTGCTCAATATCCCCAGTTGCCAGGTAAAGTTTTAGGACAAGCAACTGTGGTAGCCAGCTCCTGGAAGGGACGGCTGTCTCTGTTTAAATCACATCTTCTTTTCATGGGCTACTAAAAATCTTTAGGGTATTAGCCCTCAAAAGACTTGCGCCAGCAGACACGGCACCACAGGGAGTTTCGTTTTGATTTGTCTGGGGATCCACCCCCAGCAACCTTCCCAGTCAAACCTGCCACCCGTCTCTGGGAGAGTTCACCGCTGCACCATCACCTAAGGCCACATTTAAAATCCTGCAGTTTTTCATTCTCATGCAAACAGACACGAGAATGGAAAGGTGGTGCATATATTATCCACATCTGTCTGCTACAAATTCTGCTCAGTTTCATGCTTTTAGGACAAATTCCAGGCAAAGGGCCACTGGGAGAGGCTCCATTTCTCAGTACCCCATGCCCAGCTCTGTCAGTGAGGCGGCAGAATAATTTCTTTCATAAGGTCTGTCCCAGCCAAAAACAACATACCCGTGCCCCGTGGCATGGGATCTCCGAAGGGAAGGGACTGTGTTCTGAATTACACTCCGAGGGGAGCTGACCTGAGATCAGATGCCTTAAGACCTGGAAAGCAGCGAGACAGGAATATATCAAAGATGGACTTTATCATTTGGTATGGTTGGAAAATCAATTTTCTATGTATGGAACCGTGGCATGGATAAAATCCTCCTCTCATACTATGCGCTCCTTCTCCCCCGGTGTACCTGAGAAGGACCGCATTTGGAGCTGGGTAGCAACACTCAAGAAATAAGCATCTCCAGGTTGGAGCCAATCATTTAAAGTGATGGAAAAACAAGGCTTCTTTAAAAAAGACATGGAAAGATGTCATTTATATGCACAGATTAAATTAGCAAAAAATATAGGCCCATTCAAGGTCCCCACTGTGCTTCTTTACGTATCTAATGGAAAAATGGCTCCTGATCCAGGATTTTATTATTATTGTTATTATTTGAAATGCCACCTTAGAAAAAAAATTTCCATTCGATACCCACCTTACTAGGAGAGGCTCAGTACAAAAATAAATAGTCGAAAATGTGCTGTGACTAAAATAGCGTTAGCCAAATTAATGCTAAATTTCCATCTGGACTTCAACATGCTACCACCCAGAAATATTTTCTGGATCTCATTTCTATCTAGCTCTTTTTTTGTTTTTGTTTCTTTTTTCCTTTTCTTTTCTTTTTTATTTTGTTTTGTTTTCTTTTCTTTTGAGATTCTTTCCATTTGACTTTCTATGGTAATAGGGTTGGGCAGTTGGTATAAGGCAAATTATTTTATCACCGCCTTAGGCTTACTGCCCATCTCTAGGAGGTAGGTGGTATCATGGGATTCCACTGGGAGAGGGCTCCTCTAATGGTGGTCTTCCACCCCACTCTTTGGCTGCTGGACATTTCAGCAGGTTTATTCTTGGCTACGACATAAGGAGGCAGGCAGAGTCTCTGACAGCAGGGCACACTATCCCTGCATCTCTTTATCATGCCTTGCTATAACTTTGGCTCTACAACCTTTAATGAGTAAAGGAACAAACAAACGTGGGACCAAGCAAAGCCTCAACCAGAAGAGCTGGACTAACCAGGTAGTGCAATAGTAGAATAGTTCTCATAATTAAAAATATTCTTACTATTGACAATTCGAAAAATCCTTGGTACGTTGGACAAGTCACACCCACAGGGGCACCTGGGTGGCTCAGTGGGTTAAGTCTCTGCCTTCGGCTCAGGTCATGATCTCAGGGTCCTGGGATCGAGCCCTGCATTGGGCTCTCCGCTCAGCAGGGAGCCTGCTTCCCCCTCTCTCTCTGCCTGCTTCTTTGCCTACTTGTGATCTCTCTCTGTCAAATAAATAAATAAAAATCTTTAAATTAAAAAAAAAAAAGTCACACCCACAGTCTGACCCTCTCAGAAATGAATTAAATTCTTACAATGGTTGGGTGAGGGGCGAGGGCAGGTGATAAAAACAGATTCGAAATCCTAAAGTCTAGGCCACCGTCCAAGTTTCATTATTAGCTTACTCTGTGACCTTGTACAAGTCATACAACTACCTGGGTCTCTAGATCCTTCTTTTAAAAAATGGGACTGGGACGCCTGGGTGGCTCAGTTGGTTAAGCAGCTGCCTTCGGCTCAGGTCATGATCCCAGCGTCCTGGGATCGAGTCCCACATCGGGCTCCTTGCTCGGCAGGGAGCCTGCTTCTCCCTCTGCCTCTGCCTGCCATTCTGTCTGCCTGTGCTCGCTCGCTCTCCCTCTCTCTCTGACAAATAAAATCTTAAAAAAAAAAATAAATAAATAAAAAAAAATATTAAAAAAAAAAAATGGGACTAATAGCAGCTGTACTGCCAACCTCTTGGTAGTATCTAAGCAGATTCTTGGATAGTTGCAAATGGCCTTTGGAGGCACTAAAAATGTGCCCTAACAGCACTTTTTTTTTCCTTGCTAGAAAGATCAGCACAAATTATTTTATAGCTTAAAGAGATTACTATTTGAAAATTCAAACTAAAATTTATTGGGCATCTCTTCTATGCTTGGCCCTTCCTAAATATTGTCTTCAACCCTCACAAAATCCTTGGAGGTTATGTGTTTTTATTCTAATGTGACAAGAGAATAATCAAATCTCAGAGAGCTGAAATAACCTGTTTAAGATTGCACGTTATCCATGGTAGAAGTGCTCTGAGCTCCCAGAACTGGCTGACCCCAAGAAGTGGGAGCCAGTCATCCACTACGCAGTATAGAGATCTATTGCTGGGACCAAAGATTCTTGTTTCCATTCATTTTAGGTCAATTTAATAGTTTTGGGCAAAGCACATCAGAATAGAGTTTTGTTTTTGTTTTTGTTTTTGTTTTTGTTTTTAGGGCAGAGGTAATACTTAGTGGTACTATTTGGAACCAGAGGTCTCAGGATCTGTGATCCTGTCCACTGTGACCCTTCAGTGATGTTCCACACAGTCTGTGTACATAAAAATAAGTGTTTGTGGGCTGTGTGTGTTGTTGTTGTTAGTAAATAAAGAAATTAAGGTGTTAAAAGTATAATTATCTTCTCTGCTTATATTTTTTAATTTATTAGCAATAGCCACTGTCATTTTCTTACCCCTACTAAATACCAGGGCTATATGAGATCTTGAGGGGCCAAAGCAAACGTGGTCCCAGCCTTAAGATTTGAAAGTCCACGTGGTGGCACAGAGTTAGGAGGTCTATTGGCTACTGGGAAAGCAGGTAGTAGTTTTAGCCTAGGGTCATGGTGAAGAATTTGGGAAGAAATAGATACCTGTGACAGGTATTTAGAAGGTAAAAGCCAGTAAGTCTTGATTATGGACTCAGTCTACTTGGGTAGGGACATGGCAGGGAGAAAATTCTCAAGGATGACTTGCAAGTGAGAAGAAAACTCGGGAGTATGGTGGCATTTCCCTTATCATTGAGTAGTAATGAGGATTAGGGCAAATGTGATTACATATAGGGGAATTCCATGTAGGCATTCGATAAATGCTAGATTATGTCTTCCTGCTTCATTCGTAATTGACAAACAAACAAACGAAACTTCTATTTATCTCAGAATGTAGGTCACATGTACAGGTGCTTGAGTATAACTTGTTTCTTTTATTTAAAAAAAAAAGACTTTATTTACTTGAGAGAGAGAGAGCACGAATGGGGTGGAGGGGCAGAGGGAGAGGAAGAGGAAGAAGTAGCTTCCATGCTGAGCTGGGAGCATAAGAGGCTTGATCCCAAGACCCTGAGATCATGACCTGAGCCAAAGCCAAACGCTTAATCAACTGAGCCACCCAGGTGCCTCTAATTTGTTTCTTATTCAGGAAGACATATTGGGAGGAAGGAATCCAAAGATATACTACCTCATTATAGGCTCTGGAACCTTCTTTTCACCTTGGTACAGCAATCTGCCCTCTACTTTTTCCTCCTAAGGCTACAATAGCAGGAGCAGAGATAACCAGGTTGAGTTTCCCTCTCTTACCCTTCCCTCTGGTCAAGGTTCAGTCAATAGTGCTAATGAGCAGTGAAATGGCCAAGAGTAACAGAAGAAAGGAGAAGGGAAAGAAAGGGAGCAGAAGTCAAATACTATATGTTTTAGTGCTTATCTAAGATTTACATTATGCTTCTCTTCATAAGGATTTGAAATAAAATTTGTAAAAAAAAAAAAAAAAGGTAGTGTCTCTCATAGTGTATAACAGATTCTTGTTGAACAAATCAAATTCCTCTCTGTATCAGTTTTTACTAATATCACCTCAGTCATGATTATCATCAGGTAAGCATCTTAGTGACTTGGGTTACTGTAGGAGATTTGTGGAGCAGGAGATCATTTCAGGGGTGTAAGACTTCATCAAAAAATATACTTTAAAACTCTTTACTTCCGGATCCAAGTCAGGATAACAGAGGAGACCTTCCTAGTCCCCATGACAAACAATGGAGGGATACAGATGGGATAAATAGGTAGACTAACCAAATGGCACGTAAAGGGATGCATTAAGTCAGTAAGCTCTGAAAATTAAATCACACTGCAATTTATTAGTCTCTAAAAGACTTCCCTCTAGATGAAGAATAATTGGAAACATCACACTAAAATAAATGTTATTAATTTGAACTCTGATAATTAAGACGTTAGTCATACTTTTGGCTTTAAGTGTTTGGAATAAATGACTGATATTAAAGACAGATATGAAATAAAGAACCAAACTAGAGTTTAAGGTTTACAGCAATATTCTATAAGTCATATTTTTCTCCTTCCACTCTCTTATTTTGCTGTATCTTTGGTCCTTGCTTCAGTTTCTAGCTGTATCACATCATCGGTTCCCTTCAGTGAACAGGCAAACGTTAACATCGCAATATGAAATCTGAATTATTTCTTATTTGGACAAATGTTTACTGTCGGATGCACATTAGTGAGGCTTGGCCTGCTTAGGGTAGAACGACTTATTTTTTACACTTCCAGGACGGTTTCAAGAATAATTTAGGTGAATTATTAGGTTTAGAAAGAAATAGGATTTTTCATTACAGAAGTTAAGTTAAATAAAAAAGTCCCTTTTCTGGTACCGACTGAACACGCTGCTCTAAGGGACCTGTGTAGAAACAGGGCTCAAAGTCACGGGTAGAAGAATCTTTCTAATCCAGCATCGTGGGTCCAGCAGAGCCACAGGGTGGGGATGTGAGTCTGCAGATAAGCCTCTGCTGGTCTGAACACCCACAAAGAAACGTTCAGTGGTCCGTACACTGGATCCTGAAACCACAAACCAAGGGAGTCTGTCCAAAGCTCCTTTAGCAGGTTTAAATTGTGTGGATGTGTGTGTTACCTTTTCATCCATCTCCTCAGGTTACAAGCAGGCACAGAACTGACATTTATGTTTCTGTAAAGAAGTCTTATTATCACTAGGTTGGTATCAGCCAACTGTCGGAAAGCGAGATGCACCTTCGGAACTACCTAACTAATGCCTCCTTTTAAAACGTGTGTCATCTTTGGTATTTCCTTTGGCCCCAGTGAAATAAATGACAACTGAACCATTCAGCTAGCTGACTTCCATATCAATTCACCTACTTCTCAGGAAATCAAAGTAAAAGGTATAAGATAATTAAAAGGCCGAGGTGTCGTTTTTCCTTAACAAGGACGACTAAGCCCCGGCACTGCTATACCCCTCCGGGGTCATCTCTGACGTGGTTTCTACTATTCACCCAGATTTGCAGTTTTCAAAATGTATTAGAATATATCCAACATCTCTTTCTACAAGTAAACTGCTGCTGAACAGGGGGGAAAAAAAGTAAGAGCTTTACAAGGTTTCAGATGCTTTTACATTACATTGCAATATACAATGCGACAATTTTACACAATTTTCACTTATTCCTGGTTCTGAGTGAGGGTGTTGACGCTCTCTTAAAATTCCAATGCTAGAACTATACCACGAGGAGTATTTCAAACCACATTGCCTGCCCAGCACTGAATATGCTATATTCAGGCTTCTGTCAAAGGAAATTTTCCAGAACCTTCCACATCACAGATTCTTTGGACCAAGGGGACAAGAACAAGTTTCAGGGGTAAATTGGTCCATATCCATGAGTTGAAGGCAGATTATATGCTTGGTAGATAAAAGACTGAATTCTTTACACACACACACACACACACACACACACACACACAATGTGTCCTGGTAACAAGCCTAGCATTAACATGATTAAGATACAGGAACATTACTTATTTTTTAAAGTTGTAAACAACAACAAACTCGTTTATTTTTCCTGTTTGAATAATCCTTTAAATAACGGTCTTTTCCTGTCCAAATACTCATGGCCTTTCAGTTTCCCACCTGAGTTCGGTTTTAATCTTTTCTTTCAGAGCTTGTTCATGAACCCTGAACTCCCACGTAGACAGAATGAGCCATGCACAAGCACCTTGTTTTTGTTGGGGGGTGGATAATGCATAATGGGTATACAATCATTTAAATTGTTGATTAATATATCAATTAATATGTCAACATATCAAAATTTTGAAATAACTTAGTAATTTCAAATGCTTGTGAGTATATTAAAGTTTAAAACTATTCAATTATTTATATGACTGGTTTATCATATAAACAACCTATGACTGGTTAATTTTGTGCCTGTCCTTTTGGTATCATTTAGGGAAGCTTTTACCTCAAGAATTAAGTGTCCTAAAGCCTCTTTATGACAGAAATGCACTGATTCGTGATAATTCAAGAATGACGTATGTGATTCTTGGACATAATAGAACTCATTGAATCATTTTAAGACCTAGCTCATAAGAAAATCAGCAAATTTTAGAGTAAATTTCAAGAGGTGAAAAAGCCCACACTATAAGCTTCCAGTAATACATATCTTGTGTTACACACAAAAAAATTTTAAAAATATATTTTATGGTTATTATTTGTGTAATATTGGCTTTTAGGAATTTTTTCAGCATTTAGTATCTTTGCAACTTAGTTTAAATATCATATGTAGAACGGTTGAAGAAAGAAAAGTTTTCTTTAATTATGCAACTTAAACACACAAGTTCATATGAGTCATGATCTTATATGTACTTTCACTGATTCTCTGAAATCTAAAAACAAAATGAAAATATAGTTGTCCCTTAAAGTAAGCAGGGGTTAGCGACTTTGACACCCTCCCCACCCTGGAAAGTTGAAAATCCATGTATAGTTCTGAATTCCCCAAAACTTAACTCCTAATTTCCTACTGTTGACAAGAAGCCTTACTGATAAACAAACAATTGATTAGCACTTATTTTATGTGCTATATGTATGCTATGCCATATTCTTACATAAAGTTATCTAGAGAAAAGAAATGTTATTAGGAAAATTGTAAGGAAGGGGTACCTGGGGGGGCACAGTTGGTTGAGCATCCAACTCTTGATTTTGGTTCAGATTGTGATCTCAGGGTCGTGAGATCTAGCCCCACGTCAGGCTCCACAATAGACATGGAGCATGCTTGAGATCTTCTCTCTCCCTCTGCCTTTCCCCTCTCTCTCCTTCTCTTAAAAAGGAAGAAAGAAAAAAAAAAGGAAAGAAAAGAAAAAAAGAATATCATAATGAAAATACATTTACAGCACTCTCCTTTATTTATTTATTTATTTTAATAATTTATTTATTTATTTGACAGAAAGAGATAACAAGTAGGCAGAGAGACAGGCAGAGAGAGAGAGAGGGGAGGAAGCAGGCTCCCCACGGAGCAGAGAGCCCGATGCGGGACTGGATCCCGGGACAGTGAGATCATGACCTGAGCCGAAGGCAGAGGCTTAACCCACTGAGCCACCCAGGTGCCCTATTTATTTATTTTTAAAGATTTTATTTATTTACCTATTTGAGAGAGCACAAGAGAGAACATGAGACAGGGAAGGGCAGAGGGAGAACCAGGCACCTCACTGAGCAGGGAGCCCGATGCAGGACTCAATCCCAGGGCTCTAGGATCATGACCTGAGTCAAAGGCAGTCTCTTAACCAACCAAGCCACGCAGGCACCCCTATAGTACTCTCCTGTATTTATTCAATAAAACTTGCTTATAAAGTGGACCTGTGCAGTTCAAACCTGTGTTGTCCAAGTATCAACTGTGATTGCTTTATGGGCAGATTCTGTCTACACTTATTTTTAAAAATTTTTTACTTAAATTCAATTAATTAACATTATTAAGATTAACATTAGTTAATTAATGTGTTATTAGTTTCAGAGGTAGAGCTCAGTGATTCATCAATCTTATATAACCCATGGATTCTATCTTTAAAAGTAGGAGGAAGGGGAAGCTTATTAACTTTTTGATACCTGATTTGCATGTCCTGTAGTTATTTTCCTACAACAAAGCGTTAAAATTCCTATTCCAATCAGTGATGTTCTTGCTTTAATGCTTTATTCTATGTTGCTTCACTCTTAGCAGCCATTCGATATCCATGCAATACAGCAGGTAACTTTTGAAAGAGGTGGAGGGTAGGAGATGGTTTTAATTGGAAGGGGAAAGGTGGTTTCAATTTAATGAATCAGCTTCATTTTTGCACTATTTCCCCTTCTCAAAATTGACATTCAAAATTGAGTTCGGTTTTAGCCACACACTTGTCTTCTACACTTTCCTTCACACCTGCCGTGAAGTAGATAAAGGTGTGAGAAATGTGAACCCATTCCAGTCTCGCAGTTTTAAAAAATGGTCACGGTAATAGGTGTCAAACAGAGTTGTGGTTGTAAGAAAGAAAAATATGACTGCTTTAATTTTAATGTTTGAGCTTCAGCGATATATTTGGCTGTTGTATACTCCTCTTGTCTGTATTTTCTTTGAGTATTTGACTCTGTGAAGAAAACAATACATTTCCATACTATTTTAAGTTTTAAGAGCCATTAGTGTATTTATACATAATGTTTGGGGTGGAGGGAGTTATTAGTATCTAGTTAGTTTAGTTTGAGCATTTAAATATCAAATATATTTATATATATAAACACATATATAAATACATATATATAAACATAATATATAAATATAAATATATACATATATTTACTTTTTTGGGAGTAATCTTTAAAATGATCTGTAGAGTAAGTAAATTTAGTAAAACGTTCACAATCTCATTTTTGTTTTATTTCACTTCATTTCATTTCACTCTATTTTATCTTATTTTATTATTTTATTTTAGGGGGTAGAGTATATAGTAAAAAATAACCCAGTGTGATTACTATTTACCCACTAAACTAAAAAGCTTTAGAGGAAAGTGACATACTCAGCCTCAAATCTAATTCTGATTGCGAGATTATTTCTGCAAGAGAAGTATAGAAAAAAAAAATAGGTACTGCAACATGTAGAAATCTTTCTTCCCCAGTAGACTGTGCCTGTAGGCGAGGTTCAGGAGCTCCATGGCCAGTGTTTATCCAGAAGAAGGCCACAGGAGTGTTGCTCTATGCTGTGACACTGTTTCACACTCTTGTTATCTGTTTAGAATCTGTCTGTCAAACTGAAACCTCGCATGCAGAATTTTAATTTTCACATTTTGCTCTATCTTTCAAACCCCTGTGCACTGTTAGAAAGAAAGGAAACCCCAAGATCACAGCAGGTATCTTCAAAGTGGGGTGTGGTGGTGAGCAGCCCAATCCCCTTAGTACAGGAGGAAAACAGAACTTGTCTTCATGCCTACATTTTATTTGCAAATGAAGAAATTAATGTTTGCTAATACTTAATATACAGCTGTATATGGGTGTCTCCCCATGTCATATGTCACTTACGGTTATAACACATAGATCGGTATTGGTATGTAGCAGATGGTCACCTGTCATGTGCAGTCCAAAAGGTGTCCAAAGACAAGGGTGTGTGTTCCACAGTGCCAAAGTGTCATCATCCTCTTACTCTCAGATAACTGCAAGGCATTGTGAAAATATGCAGTTGAAATATATTTAAATAGATAGACCGGTAGCTTGCAATGACTGCTTTTAACCACTCTAAGACTTGTAAAATGGACACAAGCCACAGATAGACTATCTTGCTATGAATCCCTCCTCTACCTTCGCCACTTATTAACTGTGTGACTGAGCACTGGGACAGTTTACATCTCTGGGCCTCTGTTTCCTTATTCAAAATCAGAAAAGGGCATATTCCTCACTGATTGTAGAAGGCATTAAATGAGCTGATATCTGTAAATATCTTAGAACAGTGCCTACAACATAAAACCAGATAAAGCCAATTGCTATCACCTCTACTACCATTGCATTTACTGTAGGAATCAATAGAAGAAAAATGTTAGAGACACAAATGCTTTTGCCTGAGAAAAAAGTTTCCATCAGGCATTGTATTAATCAGTGTTCTCCAGAGAAATAAAGTCAACAGATACATTAATGTCTGTATATGTATGTAGACATGCATGCATGTAGACATGTGTGTAGACATGTATATAGACATGTATGCAGACATGTGATCTTTTAAGGAATTGGCTCCCATGATAGTGGAGGTGGTAAGTCTGAAATCTGTAGGGTAGACCCGCAGGCTGGAGACCCAGAAAAAGGTTGATGTTGCAGCTGTCAAGTCTAAAGATAGCCTGGAGGCAGTATTCTTTCTTCCTCCTGGTACCTCAGTCTTTTGCGTTAACATCTTTAATTGATTGGAAAATGTCTACACACATTAGGGAAGGTAAGCTGTATTACTCAAAGTCTACTGAATTAAACAGTAAACACCAAAAAATAAATAAATAAATAAATAAATAAATAATAACGATAAGCCTTCACAGTAACATCTAGAATGGTGTTTGAACATCTGGACAACACAGTTCAGGCAAAGATGACATGTAAAATTAGCCATCACAGCGTACTACAAGTCAAAAACAAGAAGCTAATCAGAACCAATCTGTTCAGTCATGTACTCATCTGCTCTTCATTCATTTTCAAAAAGAAAATAATCTGCCAGCCTCTTTCTATCAACTGGTCTATCATTCTAGGTTCTGAGGACCTAACCGTCAATGCAATACATTAGCCCCAGAATCAGAGAGGTTATATTCTGGTGGCAGTAGGTAAACAGTAAACAAATACATAACTTAAAAAATATATACATACCAGTGCTTATGTTGGGTAAGAAGTGATGATTTGCAGAGTAAGGGGATAAGGAATGTTGTGGGCAGAGAGGTGTGTACTGTCCGTAGGGGCTCAAGGAACAGAGACACAAAGGAAATGAAGGAACTACTTGTGGAGACATTATGGGAAAGAGCACCCCAAACAAAGGGCAGGGCAAGGAATGTTCTTGATATGTTCAAGGATCTGCAAGGAGTATTTTGAGCAAAGGAAAGGCATAGTCTGATTTAACTTATGACTGTAGATGGCTCTAAGTACTGTGTGGCCAACAGACTCTGTGGGGATAAAGGGACAATCCCTAGAAGGGTACTTCAATGATATAATGTTTGGGGGGGTGGGAGGGTGATGATGGCAAGGACCAGAATGGCAGCAGTGATGGTGAGGGGATTGTTCAGATATCAGAAATAGGATGTTTTGAGGTAGAGTCAAAAAGATTTATTGATGAATTAGGTGTGGTTTGTGAAGTAGGAAAGAAGTTACGTTGTCTCCATGGCTTTAAGACTGGTCAAAGGGGAGGTTACAGCTCTTATTTACAGATACAGTGACAAATGAAGGAGAAGCCATGAAGGGGAGGAACATGGAGTTGGGCTGGGACCTGCTCCATCTGAGATGCCCCACAGATAGAGAGGTAGGGGTATCCATCAGTGTTTCTAGAACTATCTGGAGTCTAGTAGAGAGGACCAGGTTTGAGATGGAAATTTACAAGTCATCAGTGATTTGATGGAAAGCCATGAGCATGTATGAGATCAGCTACACATGTATATGCCTGAGTGGATGATGGATAGCATACTCTGTCATTTAGAAGTCTGGAGAGAATAGAATAAAACAACGAAGTAAGCACAGGGTCAGAAGGTAAGCTTGGAAGGAAGGGAGAAAGAGTTTCCCAAGCATCAGGTGGAGATGGTGTGTCAAGGAGGAGGGAATGGCCACCCAAGAAGGAGAGAATGGTCAAGTATTTAAGAATTAGCCAATGGATTTACATCTGTGAAGGTCACTGGTGACCTTGGAAAGAGCTATTTCAGTGGGGGCAGCCCTCAAGGTGAAGGAGGCATTAAAGGGAGTATATAGGAAACATTTTGGAGGAACTTTGCTATAAAGTAGGACATAGAGGAGGAAAAATAAGTCTCCTTTTACCCTTCTAGGTTCTTGGCTGAGACCTTTTGCAATAAAAGATGGATTAACAAGAGAAAAACCAAGGAAGGTTAGTAGCATGTAAATCTCTTGAATACATAGATGATACCCACGAAACCTGAGTAATCTTCAGAAATTAGCCCAAGACATTCCCTTAAATACCATCTACAACTAAAGACAAAAGAAAGGGGGGGTGCGGAGTGGGAGGGAGGTCAGAATATGGGAGGTTATCAGCAAAAGCACAGTAAACAATATTGAGGATGTTGTGTTGACTTAATTTGTTTGTCTTCTCCATTGAGAAGTTTCCAGAGATTTAGTCATTCTTCTCTTCCTGGTACAGAGAGAGACACTCTCACAAATGTAAATGTCTTACAAAAGGGTAACTTCAATTTGGTTTTTAGAGCTTCTCCTGTGTCTGTTCTTTCTTAAAAGGAATGAGCTCAAGGTAAAAGGTACGCAAAGAGACATGTTTGGGGGTGGCAAAGTCTTTTCCACAGAACAGAGATATTGAGCTCTTAGAGTTCTGGAATGCTTTTTTGTTTTGGTTTTTAGATAGAAAACATTACAGAATGTTTGTATGCTGTTTGAAACAATGCAAGAGAAGTCCAGGGAAGAAGACACCAATTCAGAAAGAACAAAAACAAGGGTGCCAGGGTGGCTCAGTCTGTTTAGTGTCAGACTCTTGATTTCTGCTCGGATCATGATCTCAGGGTCCTAGGATGGAGACCCACACGGTGCTCCCTGCTCAGGGCAGTCTCCAAATGAGGATTCTCTCTCTCCCTCTCTCTTTGCCCCTCCCCTCCAGTTCTCATAGACGGGAGCACAGGCTAGCTCTCTCCAGAGTAAATAAATAAATCTTAAAAAAAGAAAGAAAGAAAGAACAGAAACAACCGCTGGAAATAGGTCTTGATTTAGGAGATAAGAGGATGGGAATTGAAGAAGCTTCCCTTCCATAAAAGCACTGAATCTCCTTCTTATTAGCAAGCATGACCCAGAGCACATGCTCATGGATAGAAAGGGTCAGAAGTAGCAGTAGATACTATCACTTGCACTTAACAAATACATTATTTGTAGTGTAGCTATTCCTCATATATCAGTGAGAACAAAAAGATTTTTATGTATGCTGTTAATGCTAAAAGATGTAAATGGCACTTATATTTAAAAAATGTATTTCGAGTGTATTTAATACTGTC
This sequence comes from Lontra canadensis, assembly GCF_010015895.1. Taxonomy (NCBI): domain Eukaryota; kingdom Metazoa; phylum Chordata; class Mammalia; order Carnivora; family Mustelidae; genus Lontra; species Lontra canadensis. Next base: position 9,270,801 of record NW_022631035.1, on the reverse strand, counting down.
CTTGTCAACAAATACACAAACATGCTGGATTTGAAATAAATGAAAACATATTGGGGAATAATCCTAAAATGTAATATTGGTAGGGGTATTGTAACAAAACTCAAGGGGTTCTCCCCTACCCCCATGGGAGTGCATCAAATTCAAAGCAGCCCAAGGAAGTATTGAAGGCAAGTAACTTCTTATTACCTGTTACAAGGAAGGAGACAGGGAGAGCGTTCTCAAAGCACTGTGTCCCCATTGGGTTAGTACAGGAAGCTTTTTTTTTTTTTTTTCTTTTAATATTTATTTATTTATTTATTTATTTGTCAGAGAGAGAAAGAGAGAACACAAGCAGGGAGAGTGGCAGGCAGAGGAAGAAGCAGGTGCACCATGGAGCAGAGAGCCAGATGCAGGTCTCCATCCCAGGAGCCTGGGATCATGACCTGAGCTGAAGGCAGACACTTAACTAACTGAGCCACCCAGGTGACCCAGGAAGCTTTTATTCAGTGTGTTGGGGGCTGGAGGGAGTTTGCAGAGGCATTTCTGGTTCAGTTGTACATTCTTAGCATGTCAACAAGTTAGTGTGTACATCCTATGTTCCAAAAAAAAAAAAAAAAAAAAAGGCAGAAAATTCCACCGATAGGAGGAGACCTTAGTATTAAAATAAGCCAAAGGTTAACTTCAGGTGAGCAGAGTAAGTTCTCAGCTCCAGTCTGGCTCGAACTGGCTCACGTAAGGAGCTCTCAGGGGAGACACCTAGTTGGGCTTCTCCTGGTTTGGAACTGCTGTTTCTGCAAGACAAAACACATTCCTTATTCCTTGAATAACCTTCTGTTGCATCCTACCTATCAGCGTCCTCCTGTCATCCTAGTTGTTTGGGAACCCTGATTGTGGAAAGGGGTGTGTGTGTGTGTGTGTGTGTGTGTGTGTGTGTGTATGGGTGGGTGTGGGTGGGTGGGGTGGGGCAATGGTTAAAGTTAAGCATTAAAAGATTTAAAAGTGAAGATTTTAACATTTAAAAGTTAAGAATATGAATTCAGAAATACTCAGAATTCAAAAATAAGTCTTTAAAGACTTTGAATTTTTTCTTATCCAAAATGGTGAGGCATCAGAGAATTTAAAAAAATGGAATGAATGGCTGGATCCATTCCATTTGGGTTTCAAAAGCTTTCTCTGGTGGAGAAGTCATGAGGCTTTTATAGTAATAGCAAGAGAGGAGAGAAGAGGAGAGAAAGAGACAGAAGAGACACAGAGACAGAAAAGGATGATGAGAAATGAAAAGGACTGGAATTGGGGAGGGAACAGTAATATTTCGGGGAAAAAAGAACAGACTGAAGAGGACTGAGAGATAGTGTTCGTATTTATTGAGGAAAATCTCTACAGGGTCAGGAAGAGAATAATTCGGCAGGAAGTCTTGGAGGAGTTGGGGGAGAGGGAAATGATTCATTTATTTTTGGATACATCCAATTCTAAATTCCTGTGGCCAACCCCAGTGGGTCTATCCAGCAGGCCATTTTCTGGAGCCCAGAAAGGCGTACTAGTACTCAAATGTTGGATTCATAAGTTTAACCTGAAATATTGCATTCCGACCCTGTCCTGTTCAAGGCATATACCCTTCCTGTTCATGCTTTTTTATACTTCTACTACTTAGACATGTCCGTAAATAATAATAACGATGTTTTGACTTTTTTTTAAATAGCTTGCATAAATGGTACCAAGATGTGTTTACATTCCCTATTACGCTGATACATTGATCTAGTTCAGAGGTTGGCAAATGATGGCCCAGGGGCCAAAATCTGATCCTGCCCCTGTTTTTATGCAGCCTTCAAACTAAAAAAGTTTTGTTTTTTTTTTAATGAACATTTGCAATCAATTTGATGATAGGAAACATTAACTTTGAACCTCAATTAGATGAAATTTTAGCCCCATAAAGGAACCCTATTTTTTCTTATTAGTAGATCTGTACTACAAAATAAAATAAAATACTTAATTTTTATTACTTATATTTTGAATTTCATAAAAAATATGGAAATCAGTGTGTTGGTTTTTTTTTTCTTTCTCATACTATATAAGTACCTATACAATATCCTGAACTTACCTTGGCCGGCAAGGACTAAAAAAGTAGACTTGATCTAGGTAACTCATTAATTTTGACAACTGATACTTTTCCATTTTATAAGTACATGATTATTTACGTGTTCGTTACTTAATAAACTAAATTTCATTGTTTTGTATTTTTTGCTATTAGAAACAATGCTTAAAAACTATGCGTGTGGCTTCTTACACAGGAATTAAACTTTCTATGTGTATGAACCTAAAAATGGCTTTGTTGTCTTAGAGGGTATGTGTATCTTCATCTGTTTTATATATTGTTTATTCATTCCAGAAAGTGCTCTACCAGTTTACATCCATTCAGCAGTGGGAGAATTTCTCACCAACATCTTAACCAATACTTGTCAATTTCTTAAAATTTCTCTAATGTTTATTATAATCAATATAATTTCATATCTGAACCATAAATTACTGAAAAAACAGGACTTCTAGTTTCTAAAATCTATTTTTAAATCTATCATTCTCTTTCTATTGTATGGACTTTTCAGTTAAAACATTGACCTGAATGAAACTGACATGTGGATATTTATAACATAGTATAGAGTCAATTTGTCTACACGTTCCATTTGTTCTTGAAAAGAATTTGTATTTTATAAAAGCCTTGTGTTTTGTTCTCCAAGCAGTTAAACCAATCGCTTCTTGGCTTTTTGGCTAAGATCAAATGTAGTGTAGTCAATTAAACCAATCATTTATAATGTTGAAATCTATCATCTTTTTTTTAAAGATTTTATCTATTGGGAAGAGAGAAAGAGAGGGAGTGTGCACAAGTCGGGGGAAGGGCAGAGAGAGAGGGAGAAGCAGACTCTCCACTGAGCAGGGAGCCTGAGGTGGGGCTCATTCTGGGACCCCAGGATCATGATCTGAGCTGAAGGCAGACACTTAACCAACGGAGCCACCCAGTTGCCCCATCATCTACTTTTTGCCTGATTTACTTAATTACTCTTGCAGAACGGTATGCATAATTGCAAATTAAATTTCTCCTTGGTCTTCTGTCAATGACCACTTTATACATTTGGGTCTATACTATTAGGTACATATATATTTAATGTTTTTTTATGTTCCTAGCAAATAGCTTTTTTACTCTTGTGTCATGACTCTCCTCTTACCCCCAAATCTACTTTCCAATATTAATAGTGACACATCATCTTTCTTCTGCCTCTTATTTCCCAGTGATGTTTTTCTCCATATCTTTATTTTTGATCTCACTATAACAAGATATTTAAGGAAAACCTCTCAAAGTGCTAGGTCATTTTATTATTCCAGTTTTAAAATTACTCCTTTCACAGAAGATCTATTTTGTTTGCAGGTGATGTACTTGCTGATACACTTGCAGACCTTTAAACTGTCATGTTACATGCATTTTCTATTTACCATACTTCTTTTGCTTCTTTTTTTTCTCTTTCTTAACTTTTATCCACATAAGCCCAGCTCACTCCCCTAATTCATTTGCCTATGCTCATTGTATTTTTATTCTTAATTGCCTACTCTTAAGTTGATGTATAATTAATAGACCTTAATTTTAGTACTGTTTTAGATTTATAGAATAATTGAGCAGATTCTCTGTAGAGGTCCCATATATTCTCCACCCCCAATCCTGTATGCAATTTTCTTTATTTTTAACATTTTACACCAGGGGGACATTTTTGTTACAATTAGTGAACCAGTATTGGTACATTGTCATTTCCTATAATCCATACTTTGCAACAAGTTTCACTCTTGGTTTTGTACAGTTCTATGGGTTTTGACAGATGCATAATGATAGGTGTGCACTGTTCCATTTTCACACCGAAGGAGTTTATCTGTGCTTCACTTACTCATCCCTTTCCTCCCTCCCCCAGGATCCCTAGCAACCACGGATCTTCTCACTCTTTCCATAGTTTTGCCCTTTCCAAAATGTCTCGTAGTTGGGATCCCATATTATGTAATCTACTCAGAGTAGCTTCTTCCACTTAGCAATATGCATTCAAGGTTCCTCCGTGTGTTTTCATAGCTCAATAGTTCATATATTTTTACTGAAAAAGAATGTCCCCCTGTATAGTTTGTACCACAATTTGATTATCCATTCACCTACTGGGTTGTTTCCAGTTAAGGGCAAATACGAATAAAGCTGCTATAAATATTTGTATGCAAGCTTTTGTGGACATTAGTTTTCAACGCCCTTGGGTAAATACCAAGAAGCATGTGACTGCTGCATCGTACGGTGAGTATGTTTGGTTTTATAAGATACCACCAGACTGTCTCCCCAAGTGTCTGCACCACTTTCATTCTCACCAGAAGAGAATGGGCATTGCGACTGCCCGACATTATCTGCGGCATTGGGTGCTGGTAGTTTTTTTAGATTTCAGCTATTCTAATATGCGTGTAGTTGTGGTATCTCATTTTTGTTTTAATTTACAATTCCCAAAGGACATAGGGTATTGGAAAAATTTATTTTTATTAATAGACTATATTTTTAGGGGCAAGCATCTTTATTTTATTAACAGGCGTAATTTTAATTTCTCATGGGAGAATTTTTCCTCACCCAGGTCCAGACAGACAGCAAATTTCCTGTCCCAACGTGTGCTAGTGGATGAACTTTTGCCTGTTTCCAATTCATAAGGGTTACATTCCTCCCAGCCCTTTGGGTTATGTAGGAGTCTCAGAATCAACTTCGCTCTGTGGTTCCAAAGCCATGTCTTCTACCTCGTAGTGGGCCATAGCATTCCTAATAGCCACAGGATTCCAGATAGCCATGGGATTCCAGATAGCCAAGGCAGCTGAAGCCCTGGTTCATATGATTCCCTTTTTGCTTTGGTATCCACTCCTAGTTGCTAGAATTTGGCTTTCTCTTGCCTGACTATCTATTAAATGAGGCATCATTTAAATGCAGCCTCTCTCTTTATGGGGTAGAAGCTAAATATTGTTCAAAATTACCTAGGTAATATAATTTTACATTAAAAAAAAGTAATGCGGATCCATGAATATTTTTCTTCATTTACATTAGGAAAAAACATTGAAATAAAAAAAAACTAAGTTACCACCTTAAGAAACTAGAGAAGAGCCCAGCAAATTAAAACCAAAAAAGTAGAAGGAAGGAAATAATAAAGAAGAGATTAAGTGGGTTTTTTTTTTCATTTTAAAATAGAAAAATAACAGAAAAATCAGTGAAGTGAAAAGTTGAATTAAAAAAAAAAACTAATAAAATTAATAAAACCCTACCCAGAATGACCAGGAACTAGAAGAAAAAAGATACAAATATAAAAATTAAGAATCAAAGATGAAATAATACTATAGACTTTTATCTACAGAAGATACTGAAAGGATAATAAAAGAATGCAGCCAACTATGCCTACAAATTCAACAGCTTAGATTAAATGGGCCAATATATATTTTTTAATTGAGATGAACATTTTTATTTATTTTTTTTATTATGTTATGTTAGTCACCATACAGTACATCATTAGTTTTTGATGTAGTGTTGTTCCATGATTTATTGGTTGCATATATTTTAAAATAAAATTCTGTCTAGACCCAGTTTGAGGTCTTGGCTAGAGGCTGGTTGATTTCTTTCCTTGCAGCCAATGGAGTCCATGCTCCAATCACCTCCTTGCGAGGCTCTCACACTCTCAACTGCTCTCACACTCTCAACTGCTGTTCACCTGTCTTTATCTTTAGCCAGATACCAAACAACTAGTACAAAATATACCCAGTATCCCATGAAGTTGTTCAAATGAGCCAATCCACAAGAACCCAGGAAACCAACCTGATCCTGCTCCACTGGCCATACAGAAGCTGACCCTCACAGCTCTGGTTTCCTGTCACCCTGCACCCCAGGGACAAGTCTTTGTGTGGCCCTGCCCAGCAGCCTTCTCTAACTTGAAGCTGTAAGTAACAGAGATCTGCTTTTCACCTACTCAACTCAACTCAAATTTTATGAATCTAAGTCTTATAAAAAAATAAATCATGTGAAAGACACAAACTATCAAAACTTATTGGAGAATACATAGATTACCTAAATAATACCTGCTATGATCTGAATGTGTCTTCCCAAAATTCACATGTTGAATATTAACTGCCAAAAGTAGTGGTACAGGTAGGTACAGTCTGGGGAGGTTGTTAGGTCATGAGGACGGTGCCCTCATTAATGGGATTCGTACTCTTATAGAAGAGGTGCCAGAAAAATCCTTTGCACCTTCTACCATGTATGGACACAGTAAGAAGGCTCTGGTTGTGAACTAGGAAGAGGGTCCTCACCAGATTATCACCAAGCTGACACCTTGACCTTAGACACACCAGCCAATGTCAGAATTGAGAGGAATTAATTTTGTTTTTTAGCAACTACCCAGTCTGGTTTTTTGTTTTGTTTTGTTTTGTTTTTAAGAGCAGCCTAAAAACAAAACAAAATAATAATATAGTTATTAGATAAATTGAATCAATAGCTAAAATCATCCAATAAGAAAAACTCTAGGCCCAGATAGTAAAGTCTCCCAAACATTAGGAAAAAATACAAATACTGCACAGTATCTTTAGGTAAATGAGAAAGGAGGGAACACTGTACAACACATTTTATGATGCCAGTATTACCTTGATACCAAAACTAGATAAAAACATTAAAAGCCAGAAAGACCACAAATCAATATACTCATGAACATAGGTGAAATAATCTCAATAAAATACCACACACTGAATTCAGTATATATAAAATTTATAAGTCACTCTACCAAATAAAATTTATTTTATTTGGAATGCAAAGCCAGTTCAACATACAAAAATCCGTATTAGCAGAATAAAAGTTAAACAAACAAAAAAGTTAATTACCTTAATAGTTGTGAAAAAGCATGTGGCAAGGCTTAAGAGATTCATTTATGATAAAACTTTCAACAATTTAAGGATAGAAAAGGACTTCCTGAACATGAAAAAGGCATCCACAGGGAGAAAGAACACAAGCTATTATTATAATCGATTGTGAAAACCCAGATTTTTTCTCCCTAAAATTGGATACAAGGTAAGGATGTACTTGCTTTCTACTCCTATTCATCACTACACTGGAAATCCTGGCCAATGAAATAACACAAGAAAAAGAAATAAAAGGAATACAGATTTCAAAAAGGAAGAAATAAAACTCTTTTCACAGCTCATACCATCTACCTAGAAAATCTCAAGGATTACTTCAAATTAAACCACAAAGAGCTATGACTACATAGCCATTATAATGGCAAGAAACAAAACAAACACAAACACCTAACATTCCCAAGTACAATGAGGATAAAGAGTAACTGGAAATCTTATGCATTGCTGGTGTGGGTGCAAAATGATAAGGCAAAACCATTTTGGAAGTTTTTATAAACTTAAACATATACCTACCATAGGAATCAATAATCATGCTTCTAAGTATTTAATCAAGAGAAATCAAAATTTATGATCATTCAAAGCCTGTACGTGGATGGTTTTAGCAGCTTTACTCAGAAACACCAAAAACTGGAAGCAACCCAAATGTCCTTCAACACATAAATGGTTTAACAACAGAGGTACATCCACACAGTGGAATATTACTCAGTAATGAAAAAGAATGAGCTATTGTCAAGTGGAATGGCATGGATGAATCTCAAATGCATATATTACATAATGTTAAAAAGCTACATATTATATGATTGCATTTAAATTTTTTTTTCTGGGAAAGACAAAACTAAACAGAGAAGATATCAATAGTTGCAAAGGGTTGAGTAGAGAAAGGTTGACTACAAAAGTAGCACTAGGGAGTTTTTGATATCATGGAGGAATCATATTGTTTTGGGTGACAATTACATGATTTTTAAATTTTTGTTAATTTTAGAACTACATATCAAAAGAATAAATTTTAATGTACATTGATTTTAAAATAAAATAATGTCATGTTTTATTATCACATCATACTGTCAGTATCTTTTTCCCATTAAAAATAAATACTCTTTACGTGTGTGGCTGGATTTTGTAATTAACACTCCTACCTTCCTGTAGTGGATCAAATACTAGTTATTGGCTAAGTCAGGAATTAGAGAGATGATCTGGTTTGCAATCATCATTTTTATGTTCTAAATAAACTAATTTTATATTCCCAAAATTATTTCCTAAGATGGATGGCTCCAGTAATTCTTTGCCTCCCTCATCCCATTTCCAGTAACACTAATAATTTGGGTTTTCCTAAATCGGCCCCGCCCTAAGGCAAAGACAACCTCCTGTGGGGATCAGCTTCTTGGTGAGAATCGGATGTTTCCACCCACCACTGTATATTGACACTTGCTAGGCTCCTGGCCATAAATCACTTGATGACATCACATTGTTGCTATAAATCCATGAACAAATAAGCTATCCTTCCATTAGGGAACATAAAACGGTCCATTTTCAGACTCAGTCTGCATACTGTTTATGGGTTGCTTGCTGCTTTCAGGGTTTTTATAAGAGAACATCCACTGTTTCTTTCTGGCGCTACTCCAGAAAGCAATGTTAACATTGCCCATTTTCCAAGATATTTGGTGGGAACACTGCATTACAGAGCCACATTTTCCATCAGGGACCTGCACCATATTTTAGTCTCTATTTTCCCAGACAAATTAAACCCACTGTTTTATGAGCTTCTTCAAAGGGGCAACATAGTAGCTCATTTTATTAAGTATGGATCCTGCCACTCAGAAAATCAATCATATGATAACAGAGCCTAGAGCTTACAGATTCTAGAACACATTAATTACTACCTCAGAGTTTGACTCTAAATTACTTAACTTCCTTAAGGCAAGTTAGGCAGTGGGCTAGTGTATGACCTTGGAATGGAAAGCACCATGACCTCAGATAGGTTATTTGCTGAGGTGGGGCAAGGTAGAATAGTATAGGATCACTAAGCACCAAGCATCAAGAAGGGGGGTACATTTTTACATCATTCATTCTGTCATTTCTTAATTTGAGCTGGAAAATGATGGTCTAGTATCAACACTGAGTTCTGTAATTTTCTTTCATGTTTTTAAAGTCAGCACTTTGGTTTGGGACTCCAACCCAGAAGTAAGTTGGAGAGACAAAGAATAAGAGGCAATAAGATTCCTCAGTTTAGCTCAAAGAAAGAGATGATAGATCGATGGAACTACAGATACATACATTTATAGAAATGTATATCCTTCTTTAATTATACATATTATAATTTATAGAAATATATATACAATTATAGAAACAAAAGTATACAAATAAAGTTTTGAATTGTTACTTATTAGCCCACTCAGTTATTATTGCTAGGGTATCAAGCCAGTTCCTGGTTTTTGTTTCTTTTGTTTTTCATTCTTTGTCATTGAAATTGAATTACTTAGGTTCAACAGGTTTTGGATGGTTCTTTGATTATTTCTATGGTTCTTGGTTCTTTTGTTTAACAAATAGAAATTACAGAAATACTCAATAAATAGGCTAAATTTATTTATGGTATGAGAGGCACGGCAGTGAGTGTTAACTATGTTTTCTCATTTTAAAATTGTTACAACTCTATGAGGCATGCACTGTTGTTATTCCCATCTTGTAGATTAGAAAAGCGAGCTTCAGAAAATTGGACACCTACCCAGAGTTGTTCAACTTGTAAAAGAGGATCCTGATTTTGAATGCATGTCTAACTGATCCCAGGGAGCATTCTCAAAGAAACAATCTAATCCTGACTCAATTACTAGTAATTTAAATAAGATGAGTGAGTTTGTTGTTAATTGGTGAATACAGGACTTTACTATGAAATACAGAGATAGCTATCATGAACAACTTAGAGAATATAATAAAAGCTATTGACCATCTCGCTCCAAAAGTGTCTATAAATGTTCTTTAACTATTTTTCGTAATCCGTCCACTGATTTGAGATGTTCAAAAAGAGTCCTGACAACAAGGCAATTGGAAGTCTGCATTTCTCTATTTCCTTCCTTGTAAATTCTCCCTCTGTATAAGTCAGGGTTCTTCAGAGAAACAGAACCAATAGGATACGTGACTGTGAAATGTATTATGACAAGGAATTGGCTCACATGATTATGGAAGCCAACAAGTCTCGTGATTTGCTGCCTGCAGTCTGGATACCCAGGAAAGTCAGTGGTATAGTTCCAGTCTGAGTCCGAAGGCCTGAGAACCAGAGGAACAGACGGTGTAAGTCACTGTCTGCATGGAAATGACTGACGTCCCAGCTCAAGAAGGCAGACAGGAAGAAAAAAGGAATGAATTCTCCCCTCCTCTACCTTTCAGGCTATTCAGGGTCACACTGGGTTGGATAACTCCCACCCGCACTGATGGCAATGTGCTTTACTGAGTTGTCTGATTCAAAGGCTCCTCTCATCTGTAAACACCCTCACAGAAACACCCAGAAACAAGTTTTAATCAGACACCTGGGCATCCTCTGATCTAATCAAGGTGACACATAAAGTGAACTAACACACCCTTATGTCTCGAATAATTTTTCATTTTTGTTGGTTTTATTTGTTCACAGTAGTTTCAAGGCCATCCTGGATCATGAAGAGATGTAAAGAATGGGTAATACATAAGGCACTTCAAAGTGCGGGCTTCTTTATCAGATAAACCTAAGTTTAAATTTAGCTTTCTGGGGCACCTGGGAGGCTTAGTCAGTAAAGCAGCTGACTCGTGGTTTCGGTTCAGGTCATGATCTCCGGGTCGTGAAATCGAGCCCTGGGTCCAGCTCTATGCTCAGCCCAGAGTCTGCTTGAGATTTTCCCTCTCTCTCTCTCCTTCTCTACTCAACCCCCACTCTCAAATAAATCAATAAAGTCTTTAAAAAAGATTTATCTTTCTGATTCTTGCTGTGAGAATGTGAGCAAATTATTTAAATTCCCAAGACTCCATTTCCCCATATATGAAGAAGATTAAGCTTATAGATTTTAGTTAGGTTTTAAATAAGATATATTTGAAACCTAGCAAATTCTTTAGCACGTACTATACATACTCAATATATGGAGGCAGTTACTGTTAGTCTGAAGTTCAGTGTGGCATAGTGTATGTGTGCATGTATGTTGGGAAGTCCCTTCTGCCTCGTGAGGATAGTAATAAGAATTGTATAAAATTCCATGAAATGCAAACTCTTTGTGAATTTTCACTGGAAAAACATGGAGCTGTTTCTCTGGGTAGTGATGGTGGTGGTGGTGATATTTGCTTGTGTTGGGGTGGGTAAGGGCTTCTCCCCTTCCAAATGATTGAATCAGAAGCACATTGGTCCACATAAATACTCTACCACCAGAAGAAAGAAAGAAAGAAAGAAAGAAAGAAAGAAAGAAAGAAAGAAAGAAAG